>NC_133460.1:104374959-104698459 GCF_048565385.1 Saimiri boliviensis
AAAAATCTCCTGCACAGCAAAGGAAAGAACCAACAAAATGAAAAGACAACCTCCTAACATGGCAGATGAAAAGAGAAAAAAAAATAATTAAGAAAAAAGACAACCTACAGAATGGGAAAATATATTTGCAGACCATATATCTTATAAGGGGTTAATGTCCAAATATATATAAGGAACTCATACAACTCAATAGGAAAAAATCAAATACCTTGATTTAAAAATAGGTGCAAATAACCTGAATAGACATTTTCCCAAAGAAGATATACAAATAGCCAACAGGTATATGGCAAGGTGCCTAATGTGGCTAATCATCAGGGAAATACAAATCAAAACCACAGTGAGATATCACCTCACACCTGTTAGGACAGTTCTTATAAAAAAACACAAGACAGATAACTAGTGTTGGTGAAAATGTGGAGAAATTGGAACCCTTGTCCACTGGGAATGTAAACTGGTATAGCCACTATGGGAAATAGTGTGGAGGTTCTTCAAAAAATTGAAAATAGAAATACCATACAATCAAGCAATCCACTTCTGAGTATGTATCCAAAGGAAATTAAATCAGTATTTTGAAGAGATATCTGCATCCTCATGTTTATTGCAGCATTATTCACAATCGCCAAGATAGAAAAACAGATCATTGATGATGGATGGATAAAGAAAATGGAGTACTATTCATCCATAAAAAGAAGGAAATCCAGCCATTTGTGACAACATGGATAAATCTGGAGGGAGCATTATGCTAAGTGAAAAAAACCAGACACTGAAAGACAAATACTGTGTGATCTAACTTACATGTGGGATAAAACAGCAGGACTCCTAGAAACAGAAGTAGAATGGTGGCTGCCAGGGGCTGGGAGGTTGGGGGAAATGAGGAGATGTTGGATAGAGTACAAACTTTCAGTTATAAAATTAATAAGTTTTGGGATCTAACATGCAGCATGGTGGCTATAGTTAATGGTCCTGTATGATTTACTTGAAATTTGCTAAGAGTAGGTCTTTTAAAACAGAATTTTAAAACATGGAGACAAGGTCTCACTATGTTGCCTGGGCTGTTCTTGAACTCCTGGACTCAAGCAATTCTCCCACTTCAGCCTCCCAAAGTGCTGGGATTATAGGGCCACTACACCCAGCGAAGAGTTAATCATAAGGGTTCTCATCACACACATGTGCACACACACACAAAATGGTGATGGTTGTGTTAGTTTGTAGCAATCATTAGACAATTTATACATGTATCAAATCATCATATTATGCACTTTGGACATAAAGGTATTGATCGACTTATGACCTATGCAGCTTACGACCATTCGACTTTACGACCACAATCGCTAGCCATGACTGCTCCGCATCTGGCAGTGCAAACGTTGCCCAGCTGGGCGTAGGACAGTGCAGACCAGCTTCTGGCAGCACTACCATCTCCGCGTGCACCATTTCAACTGTACATGTAGCCTACTTAACTTACGACCAAATCGTGTTACGACCGTTCTGCGGTCCCGACCATGGTTGTAAGTCGAGCACTAGCTGTATATAAATTTATTTGTCAACTGTACCTCTGTAAATCTGGAAAAATAAAAGAGTAATGACCATTAAAGAAAAAAAATGGAATGATACAATTTGTGTCTGGGTTATTTCACTTAGCATAACGTTTTCAAGGGTCATCCGCATTGTAGTATACATCAGCACTTCATTCATTTTTTATGGCTGAGTAATATCCATTGTGTATTATGTAGACAACATTTTGCTTCTCTATTCATGTATTGATGGACAGTTGGGCTGTTTCTACCTCTTGACTATTGAATGTCTTGTTTGAAATCAGACACAAGAGGATAATGCGACAACTCATATGTTGATAGCATTTCTCTTTGGGAAGAGTCACTCCACAGCACGTGGCAAGGGAACAATGACAGTTCTGTCTCATCTGTAGGAGATAGAATGAGAAGCAAGTTCCTGCTAATTCACAAGTCACTGGAATGGCTTTAATTTTTTGTTCCCTTATTTCCCTCTGTTCTCGAGATGAATTAGACAAGTCTTCATATACACTAATGAGCAATATTTCCAACCCTGTTGATATGGTTTGACTGTGTCCCACCCAAATCTCATCTTGAACTGTAGCTCCCGTAATGCCAGTATGTCACGGGAGGGACCCAGTAAGAGGCAATTGAATCACATGAGGGTGGGTTTATCCCATGCTGTTCTCGTGATAGTGAGTAAGTCTCATGAGATCTGATGGTTTTATGAAGGGAGTTCCCCTGCATGCTCTCTTGCCTGCCACCATGTAAGAAGTCCTTTTGCTCTTCCTTTGCCTTCCACCATGATTGTGAGGCCTCCCCAGCCATATGGAGCTGTGAGTCCATTAAACCTCTTTGTCTTTGTAAATTACCCAGTCTTGGGTATTTCTTTGTAGCAGTATAAAAACAGACTAATACACCTGCCTTGCTTCACAGTTATCATTTTTACAAATCATCAGTCATTTAGTAGAACTTAAACATTTCATTTGTGTACTCACCTTCCACAAAACATTTGTCTTGATTTCAATAGGTTTTTTTCAAGTCCACTTTCCTCAAGCAATTCACAGTGAAATGCTACAGATAAACTCCATTTTTTGCCACTTACAGAGACAGTCAAAAACAGAGGAAACCCTTATGCCTCAGCCTCAGTTCTTCTAATGACAATCATACATTTTCAGTCTATGATGCATTCCAAGGCTGTACCACTGAGCCCTTTTTCTTGATAAAAAATGGGAGCTGACCTATTTTCCCCCATTAAATTTTGATATGTTCTTTTATTAATTTAAAATATCTGGACTCAGCACTATTAAGACTTTTCTTTTTCTGGTGCAATGGAGAAATGTACCCCAAATGAGAAGCAGTGAAGCAAACTGCACGCTCGGACTCAGATGTGTTTTTTGCCCAATGTGTGTCAGTTGATCTCAATGAAATTTTCAACAGAGCATTGCTGTAATTTTTAGGGACATGTCCATCAGGAAGCCCAGGCAGGGTTGCATAGAACAGTGCCTGTGTCTGTTGCATCCAGAGGGAACCCTGAAGGAGCCTTCTTTATCCTCCTAAGTCTTGGTGATTTATAGTTTTACCTTCTGGTCTCAGAGAATGTCTGAGTTCTGGTGAGGAGCATTCATTGCAGGGGTTGGAAGGAGGTGCAGCCCTCACAAACCCCGAGGTGATTTGTGCTGCTGCTGGTAATCTAGTTTACAAACTTATTGCTTTCAAGAGATTCCTAAGGTGGTCTTAGATATATGGTCTAATGTCAAATTCTAGCTGAGAAGTGAGGATTAATGCACTCCAATTGCTCCTAGCCTCAGGTTCCAGTTTTGAGTTTTATGACAGACATTAAGAGAATAAAGAAAGTAATACACATTCATTTTTTTTTTTTTTTAAGATGGAATCTTGCTCTGTTGCCAGGCTGGAGTGCAGTGGCGCAATCTTGGCTCACTGCAACCTCTCCTCCTGGATTCAAGTGATTCCCCTGCCTCAGCCTCCTGAGTAGCTGGGACTCCAGGCATGTGCCACCACATCTGGAGATACACACACACACACACACACACACACACACACACATTTTTTGTAGTTTGGTAGAGATGGGGTTTCACCGTATTGGCCAGGATGGTCTTGATCTTCTGACCTCGTGATCCACCTGCCTCAGCCTTCTGAAGTGTTGAGACTGCAGGCTTGAACCATGGCACCTGGCTGTAACACACATTCTTAGAGCAATAAAAAAGTTGCTGGGAGCATAATGAAATGTAGTCACTTGTTATTGGTCAAGTTTCTTATCCTTTTGGGTTCACATCACACTCATTCTCAGCCCCCTCGTTTTCTTTATTTGGTTTGTGTTTGGGTGTAATTGCACCCATCGATACAGATGATGGATGGTTTAGAATCTGATATCCTCGGCTTTGTTCTGGTCTCTACCGCTTGCTATCTGTAGCATACTGAGCAAGTTACTTAACCCCTGTAAGTACCAATTTTCTTATCTATAAAATGGCAACAATATTGATTATTCAGGACTCTTGTAAGGATGAAGTGAGATCATATATGGAACACTTACATATAAGTAAGACCTACTTATCTGCTTATTTTTGTTATTTAAATAAACACCAAGCAAGTCATTTAGCTTCAATCATTTGAAAAAGGCAACCTGAGATCTGAAACATGAGATAATTCCTAATTAGTGCTTTTGTCACCAAATAACATCAAGTCCACAATAGTAAGTGTGGCTTTATGTTCCAGAGCAACATAATGGTGATAAATGGAACAATCTCAAGTTCAAATGGAAAATCTAAGCCAGAGTGGGTGCCAGAGAGTCCAAAGCAGGCAGAATGTGGGTGAAATAGATTGAAATAGACTCTGGAGAAATAGGATTCCACGGGCAAGGACAATTACTCAGGAAATTAAAAAATATATATATAGGTGACAATGATTCATATCCATTACACTGGTCACCAGTAAGAATTCACCTTCTTGATAATTTGTTCAACATTTATTGAATTCTCCCAACCAGATATCCAAAGAATTGACACTGGGGAATCCAGTTTCTGGTCCTGAGGAGCTCCTTGTTTCACTGGTGAGGAAGATGGCAAAAAGCGTTGTACATAACACTGTGGAAGTGCAGACGTAGGGCATCTAACCTAGCAGGGTCCTGAAGTCTCGCTGGGGTAATAAAATTGCTTTATCCATCATGAGCTGATGGATAAAGAAAGAAGTAGGTGTCTCATGCCTGTAATCCCAGCACTTTGGGAGGCCGAGGCGGGTGGATCACTTAAGGCCAGGAGTTCGAGACCAGCCTGGCCACCATGGTGAAACCCTGTCTCTACTAAAAATACGAAATATTAGTCTGGTGTGGAGGTGTGCACCTGTAGTCCCAGCTACTCTGGTGGCTGAGGCATGAGAATAGCTTGAATCTGGGAGGTGGAGGTTGCAGTGAGCCAAGATTGTGCCCCTGCACTCCAGCCAGGGCAACAGAATGAGATTCCATCTTGGAAATAATAATTAAAAAAAGGATGAAGCAGGTGAATGAGCCAGGTGAAGTGTGGGGGCAGGCAATATCCTTCCAAGGAATTCTCTCTGCTGAAGCCAACTCAGCTGGCTTTTGTTACTGCAGCCAAAATAGTATTAATTAGAAAAGACATTTAATGAGACAAAGACGATTGTTAGAGAAACATGAAGCAATAAGAATGAAGCGATTTTTCAAAAAAGTAAGTAAATGAAATCTGTGTCAACAAGGAAGGAGATGTGCTAGAAGCTGCCACCAGGTACAGAGATGGGGATCAATGTGGTGAGTAGGAGAGCCATGAGTGTTTGATGTTGCTGGTGCCAGAGGCAGGACTGGGGCAGGGAGTGGGGAAGTGGTCAATGTGGTGGAGCCACATTCCAAGGTCTGGGACTTGATCTGTAGGTGGCAGGAAGCCATAGAGAGGCTTCACTCGCAGAAATGATGGGATCAGATTTCTGGGCCCCTGTTAATTTTTTTGGTTTTAATTTTAGAAAATTGCATCTTTTTCATTAGTTTCCCTTTCTCTTCTTTTGTCTTTCCACATGTTCAACAAGATAAGAATTGCGGGACAGAAATGAAATGATGATTTCTCTCTTTTGTGCTGGTGGAGCAATTACAACTTTGCAAAACATCTTCCCATGTGTCACTTTATGGAGTTTTCCTGAGAATACTGTCATCCACTGAGAAATTTTGAAGTCGGCTTTTCAGCTCTAACTAAGGGAGGGCAACCTCTGGGGTCTGGACGGCTGACTGGGTTCACGTGAACCATGGCGGCAGGTCAAATGTCACTTATTCGCTTATGGTAATGCAGTTATTGATTCCTTCCCTACCAAGCCTCAATTTTAAAAATTGACCTCTTTCTGCTTGTTCCCAAGGCAGTTGTCAATCCAGTTTTCTTTTTCACAGTAATTGCTCCTTTTCTTCATAGAGATATCACTAGCACTAGGGGAGAATAATGGTCCCTTGCCTGACACTCATCCTCCAGCGTGTCCATCTTTGGAGACATGAATTTTATCTCCTTACTTTTTTTAGTGGGGAAGGAAATCACTTTGCTCTTTTCATTAAGTTCCTGTAATAATCATCTTTGCCTCGTTGAATGTCTCTTCTAATTAATACTCTTGGCTGTTAGGTACCAAAAATCCATTTGAGCTACCAAAAATCCATTTGAGCTCATTTCAGCAAACAGAATTCTTTGGGGTCCATGGCAGAAGCCAAGATTGGGACCATGGTTGGGTCTCAGCATAAACTAGAGCCAGGAATGCAGCATCTAGAAAACTGCAGCCAGCAGCTCTTGCATTTATAGTCCTCCTCTCCCTCCTGCAAGGCTGAGCTGCCTCTTTTGGTCTTCATTCCAAATTCCTGGGCTAGAGGATGTTGGTCTGTGGTCAGGGGATGGTGGGAGCTGTGTGAACATGATCATTTCCACTGTAAGCCTATCAATGGAGAGGAGAGCAACTACTCAAAAATGGTCCCAGGCAAAGACCAATCAGGCAGTGGATTCAGCCATATGAAATTGCAGTTAGGCTATGTTTTTCAGTTGAGGCTGGAAACTCTTTTTTTTTTCCTTTTGGCTGGCATTTGAAGGGGAAAACAGATTGTCCTTTCTGAATCTCTGAAACATTTCAGCTATTATGTTTATTATTCTCTTCATTTGCTTTGCATGGATCATCTTCCTCTTGACTTTCTGAGCAGAACATTCTACAGTTCTTTCCTTTGGTTCTTTCTTTGTACCTTAAGCACAGAAGTACGTGTGTGTGTGTGTGTGTGTGTGTGTGTGTGTGTGTGTGTGTGTGTGTTTGCAGACTGAGTTTAACCTGGTGTTCAGATATGTCTGAGCATGTGTGACAATGGAGGGGCAGAGGGCTATTGATTGGAAGGGGAGGGAGGAGAGATTTTTGCATTGGTGCTGATGAAGATCCTGGATTGAGGGGGACAGCAGGGCTCATGCCTTGCACATTTACCTCCAGTTCAGATTCAAGAATTTGGTCTGAGCCCTGGAGAGAGTGTGGCTGCCAGCTGAAGCTGTAGGAACCAATGAGGTTCTGACGTATGAGTTGCACTCAATGTGCAGCACAGTGAGGGAGGCACGGTTTCCTCTTCTGTGTGGAACGTGGTGTTGCTCAGGTGTGGTGAAGACACCAGGGGCCTTCAAGCAGTCTTGGCTCCTTGAGGGGAGCAGAACCAAGAGTATCAGTTCTCGGTATGGACAACCAGCTCTAATAATGGTGCTTAGTTCTGCTAAGAAATAGAAGAAACCCAAATCAAACTGGTTCTAGCACAGAAGAGAATTAATTGATGCCTGTACCTGTCCAGCCCAGGGACCGATATTCAGGCCCAGATGGATGTACAGGTTCAGGTGAAGGTACTTGGGCTCCTTATCTCTCTGAGTATTGGCCTCCTGAAGAAAGGCTTTCTCTACCTAGAAGGAAACATTTCTGTCAGTGCCCTAGATTCACATCCTCCAGAAACAGACTCAGTGGAAACGATAACTTTTTATCTCCCAGTATTTGTTGAGAAGAACTCTGGGTGACCAGGCATGTGGCAGTGCCCACTCCTGGACCAACCATTGTCCTGGGGTATGGGATACTATGACCAGCTGAACCCAGGCCGAGGGCTTAGTCTTGTGGCTAGAGTGCTGTGATCATAGTCCTGCCAGCTCCGCAGGGAATGGGGAAGGGTCCTGAGAAAAGAGTTTACACTGCAGCATAATCCTGAAAGGTATCCTCTTGGTGGCCAGCCACAGGGAGGCACCACCTCAAGTGGCTTTTTGAGTAGCAGATGTCAAAGAGAGGAGGACAGAAGGTACAATGTGGAGAGGACTGTACACGAGCATGTGAGAGGCTCCCTGGCAGCCCCAGAAGTGCAGAAGGGCTGAGGCCCCCATTAGCCTGTGAAATCAGAGTGGAGCACCGTGGACAACCCAGGGGATGTTCATTTATGGCCTGGATTATTTCGGTCGTAATCCCAGAGACTGGGAAAGAACACTTTTTGGGGAGCTTTAGGAGGAGTGCCTGCCAATGCCAAGAGCACATTTGATATAAATGTGAAATGAGTCCAGTCAGCTTGGCCACGCAAGAATCTCCGTACGTGTTTCACTGTGTGTTTGTGTTAAATAGAATTTAATCAAACATGGGTTCTGAATAGTGAAAAAGTATTTGGGCCAGTGCATCAGAAAACCTTTGCTAGAGTGGAAGTGCTAGAATAGGTGTCTTAGTCTATTTTTGCTGCTCTAACATAGTATCTGTTTATTTTATTTATTTATTTATTTATTTATTTATTTATTTATTTTTGAGATGGAGTTTCGCTCTTGTTACCCAGGCTGGAGAGCAATGGCATCTCGGCTCACCACAACCTCTGCCTCCTGGGTTCAGGCAATTCTCCTGCCTCAGCCTCCTGAGTAGCTGGGATTACAGGCATGTGCCACCATGCCCAGCTAATTTTTTGTATTTTTTTTAGTAGAGACGGGGTTTCACAATATTGACCAGGATGGTCTCGATCTCTTGACCTCGTGATCCACCTGCCTCAGCCTCCCAGAGTGCTGGGATTACAGGTTTGAGCCACCACGCCCAGCCCCAGTATCTGTTTATTATTTATAACAAACATAAATTTATTGGTTCACAGTTCTAGAGGTTAAGGTTAAGATCAAGGGACCAGCATCTGGTGAGGCCTTCTTGCCACATCATCCACGGCAGAAGGCTGAACCCACCCTTATATAACAGGACCAATCCCACCCACCCATGAAGGTGGAGCCCTTTTGGCCTAAGCACCTTTTAAAGGTCCCACCTCTTAATACTGCTACAATGGCAACTAAACTTCAACATGAATTTTGGAGGAAATGAACATTCCAACCATAGCAGGAGGTGAGTGGAAGGATAGGAAAGGATGGACAAAGATTTGGATGTTTGACTTTGAGATTGGAAGAGGCACCATTATTGATGACTCCAGTTGTGAGGCTATGGTGCAGTGAAGGAAAAGATGACTGAAACTGAGATTAAAGGAAAAGACTGAAAGGCCAGAGTTTGGGATGGGGCATCTGGTGGTTGTTGAAATAACTGAGAAAAATAACAGCAGTGGGAGGAGACGGATTGAGACAAATGCTGCAGTCGTCAGTGAATGGGGAGGAACGACCAGGAGGTTGGTAGATAGAAACTAAGGAAGAGTAAATTCTGATGCTGGGGACGTTCTGTTCCAAGAGCTTGCACCTCCAGGCTCTGAGGGATGTGAAATGCAGAGGGAAAGAAGCACCCGCTGAGGGACTGTGGTCCAGCTGCCTCCCAATGGTCACATAGAATGCTCACTGCACAACACTGTCTCCCACGTGAATGGCATCCCCTGACCTTTTCCAACATGCTGGCCCTGGCTTCAGGGAAGGGATATGATTATAGATTGTAGGGGATCAGAATATGTCACCCCAAAATATGCCACTTTGGTGCAGGGACTATTTTGAGATGGAGGCAAATGAGAGCCCATGAAGAAAGAATCTTTCCCAGAGCTTCCCTTATCTTACTAAAAGCAGGTCCTCCTGAGAAATAAGGCCTGCCATAAATCCCTCTCTCAGGGAAGTTTTATGGCCATAAAGAAGAAGGAAGATGAGTACCAAGATGGGCTGCACAAACACATCTTACTAAATTAACCTGATCTTCCATTGGTTTCTCCCATATATTTACCTTCCCACAGTCTGCTGCTCCTAAAAACTTACATGTCTTTTCTCTTGTCATACAAGAGAAAATTATTCTCTTACAATAACTTTTCTAAAAATTTATTGTTGTTTGTTAAGATGCTAAACAAGCCCCACGTTCTAACTGCCACATTGAGTTTCTTATCACCGTTGTCACCTGTGTATGCATGTTGCATGTGTTATACTCTGTATTTTCTTGTTAATCTGTCTTCTGTCAGTTTAGTTTCCAGGGCTCCAGCCAGAGACTGAAGAAAGGAAAAAATGTTTTTCCTCCCTACCAGACCCTCTGATTTCCAGAGGAACAAGAAGGAAATGTTTAGAGAAGAGGGTGAGGGCTTTGGCGAGTGTCTTGGTCTGTTTTGTGTGCTATAACAGAATATTACATACTTGGTAACTTATAAAGAACAGAAATATATTGGCTCACACTTCTGCAGGCTGAAGTCCAATGCCAAGTGGCCAGCATCTGGTGAGAGAGCCTTAGAGCTGCACCATTACATGGCGAAAGGTGGACAGACAAAGAACACGAGACAGTGAGCCCCTCCTGCGAGCCCTTTGTATAGTGATACTGACCTATTCCTGAGGGCTGCTCCCTCTTGATCCAGCACCTCCCATTAGGTCCTACCTTCTAACACTGTCACATTGGGGATTCAGTTTCCAACACGCAAGTTCTGGGGTATACATTCAAACCATAGAGGGGGTGTGTTGATAACGGATATTAGTAGAAGGGCTACAGGGGTAGTGAGGTGAGAAATGGGGTAACAGAGGATGCATGGAGTAGAATGTTGAAACTCAAACAGAGCATACACTAAAAAGAGAGTTGCCCATGTAGATAGCAGCTCTGTTACAGATTGCCATCTGCCACTTGGAGCATCCAACCTAGTGAGTTTGCCTAGATGCTCATACTGGAAGCTGCTGTGTGTTTTCTTTGTCCCTGGCATCATGGAAGCCATCTTTCCTAATAGACTACTGCATAGATTTCTTGCTCAGTGTAAATCTCAGTAGTCCTGGGGCTGACTCTAGGAGCCTCAGAACTAAACCCTGGAAATGCTACACAGTCTATTTTTTTTTTTTTTTTTTTTTTGAGATGGGATTTCGCTCTTGTTACCCAGGCTGGAGTGCAATGGCGCGATCTTGGCTCACCGCAACCTCCGCCTCCTGGGTTCAGGCAATTCTCCTGCCTCAGCCTCCTGAGTAGCTGGGATTACAGGCACGTGCCACCATGCCCAGCTAATTTTTTGTATTTTTAGTAGAGACGGGGTTTCACCATGTTGACCAGGTTGGTCTCGATCTCTCGACATTGTGATACACCCGCCTTGGCCTCCCAAAGTGCTGGGATTACAGGCTTGAGCCACCGCGCCCGGCTTACACAGTCTATTTTAAGCCAGTCTGTCCAAATATATTCTCACATCACTGTTTTTGTGTCACATGGCATCAAACTGTCAAAATCTTAACTCTGGTTTTATAGATTCCCTGCCTTATTCCAGAAAGGATTATGAGACAATAATAGATTTAACAGGATAAAAATAGGTGAGTAAAGAAATTGAGGTCAAAGGAAAATAAGTTTATAAAAAATACGATGAAGTCCAGGGTAAGGTTAGCACATCAGGTGTCCAAGGTATGGTTCCAAAAGTATGGCTGTGAGCTCCTTAGCCTCCAAAGCAGTGGAATAAATAAGATTCATGGCACGTAAAAGATTTAAAAAAAAAGCCAATGTTCAGAAAAGCACAGCTCTTTTTGTTACAGGAGAGCTGAGAGATTTCTCTTGTGGGTCTTCATTAGGAGACCCAGTGTGATGTAGCAAATAATATCCTCAAAAACATTCAGAGAGAATACATAATAATACAGAATAATGAGTTTCCTAGGGTTGTGTCTCACAGTATCATTCAATGTAGGTCAACAGTAGAGTGAAAAAGTATAGTTTAATAAAAACTTTTATATGGGAACAAAAAATGGTTCAATTTTCTCTCTAAAGGTCTAGCTGATGCAAAAAAGGTTACATTGAAAGTTAAAGGAAAGAAGCCGGGTGGGTTGTCTCATGCCTGCAGTCCCAGTGACTACAGGAGGCTGAGGTGGGAGGATCACTTGAACCCAGGAGTTGGAGGCTGCAGTGAACTATGATATCACCACTGAACTCCAGCCTGAGTGACAGAGTGAGCCCCTGTCTCATGAATGAATAAATAAATAAATAAATAAATAAGGTTAAAGGAAAGAATATATGGCACAGTCTCCAGGCAGCCCTTCGTCATATTATTTCTGGCAACTAAGTGGGAGCTGTTAAATGCAGGATAGCAGTGAGTTTGATGTCTGTCCTCTGACAAATAGCTACAGAGCATCAACTAAGTCACCCTGGACTGGAGAAGGGGTAGGTATCCTTTAAAAAAAACAGCAGGATCTGACCAGGACTTGTGCCTGAACTGAGGGCTGGCTCACTCGCCCATGGCTCATAGAAGTACTTGTCTGCAGGGCCAACACTTTCCTTGGAAAGCAATACTAGATCTGTTCTAACACACAGATAAAGTGGGTGATTAAAGCCCAAAAATTTAATGTGAATCTTGGGAAAATACTGAAAGCAGGTTTATTCATGGTGAGCATGAGTAGGGTCCCACATTGTACTCCGTGTTAACGGTAGAGACAAACTCCTTGCCTTTGTGAAGCTTGCTTTCTTATGGAAGAAGAATGGAGAGGGAAGATGTAAATGAGTGAACAAATAAAAAGATAATTACAGGTTGTGTTCAGTGGAGGGGCGGGGGAGATGGGATGGTGAGAGAGAGGAAGTCCTTACGTGAAGTGAGGTGTGATGTCCTAGGTAGGGACACTGAGGCTGGACCTGCATAAGGCACTGTTCTTGTAAAGCCAGGAAAGGAGCCTTCCAGGAAGAGGCAGTGACAAGCAGGCAAGGCTTAGTGTTGAAGGAACTGAGGGCAGACTTGTGTGGCCAGAACCCAGGGAGTAATGAGAGAGGGTGTGAGAGGAGGCTGGTGGTAGGGGAAGGGCCCATTGGAGGAGGCCTCGGAGGCCACAAGACAGCCTTGAACTTTAAGCATTATACCTTCTTTGTAGAGTTTTAAAAATAACTATGTTCCCACATATACCCTTAGGGAATTCAATGAGTAAATCCACTGTCCAGATTGGTTAGAGTAAAAGATATGGTTGAAAGTTCGAGGCAACATAGTGAATTTTATGGTATGTCAATTTGATCTCAAATTTGAAAACATCATAAGGGTCACATCTTAGTGTTCAAAGTGGCCATATATCCAGTTGGTGCTCAATAAATGATTTTGATGATCATAAAAAAATAGTTGCCAGCCCTCTGATACGGTTTGGCTGTGTCCTCACCCAAATCTCAACTTGAATTCCTCCAACATGTGAGAGGAACCTGATGGGAAGTAATTAAATCATAAGGGCAGGTCTTTCCCATGTGGTCCTTATGATAGTGAATAAGTCTCACAAGATCTGATGGTTCTAAAAAACAGGAGTTTCCCTACACAAGCCCCCTCTTTGCCTGCTGCCATCCACATAAGATGTGACTTGCTCCTTCTTGCCTTCTGTCATGATTGTGAGGCTTCCCATGGAACTGTGAATTCTCCATTTCCTTTGTAAATCGCCCAGTCTTGGGTATGTCTTTATCAGCAGCATGAAAATGTACTAATACACTGTCTATAAAAAAAATGACAGTTTTGCCTTTGGAAGAATTGACAGTTCTGGTAGTCATGATCTGGCATGGCCACTGTCTCCTTTGACACCCTCCTTGTGTGTGACAGCATCCTGTGTTTCCAGAGAAGGATGACTTTTGTTCAGAGGGCAGGGCTGTTGTGAGGGGTTTTAGCCATTCCTCAAGAGATATGACGTCATCAGGGACCGAGTGAAAAAAGGAAAAGGAAAAGAAAGGGGGAGAGGGAAGAACCTACTAGAAAAGGTCTAATGTTATTAGAAAGTACAGGCTTTGTTGTAAAATATTTTGTCAATACTGAGGTTGATAGAGTTCTAGAGTACAGTGTCTCACTCTCTCCACTAATTCTACTCCCTTCCCAGGGAAAAGAACTGGCAATGATTGATGACTGCTTTCAAAGTTTCCTGTGCATTCACAGACACTTGTATTCATATGAGTATACATCCATACAGAGTTTTAAAAAATGTTCTATGTAATTATTATATTATTTCATATTTGTTTTTATATTTTGAAGTAATAGATTAACAGGAAGTTGCAAGGATAGTGCTGTGAGGTCCCCTGAACCCTTCATCCAGTTCCCCCCAACATCGAAACCAGCAATGGACATTGGTACAATGTGTGTGTGGAGTTCTCTGCCATTTGCTCACATGTGTAGACTTATGTTATCACCATGATAATGAAGGTATAGAGCACTGTTCCATCACCACTGCTGTGGCCGGGATGTTTGTGCTGCCCCAAATTCACATGTTGGAACCTAATCCCCAATGTGATAGTATTAAGAAGTAGGGCCTTTGAGAAGTGGAGCCTTTATGAAATGAATTAGTGCCATTATAAATAAGAGACCCCAGGGAGCCTGTTTGCCCTTCTACCCTGTGAGAACCCAGTGAGAAGGCATCATCTATGAGAAAAGGGCCCACCAGATGCTGAATCTGTCTGCGCCTTGATCTTGGACTTCCCAGCTTCCTAAACTAGGAGAAATAAATTTTTGTTGTTGTTGTTGTTTCTAAGCTACCTAGCTTATGATATTTTTGTTACAACAGCCCAGATAGACTAAGATAATTATAATAATCTTTGTGCTACTCATTTATAGTCACACCTACTTCCCTCTCATTCCCCCAACATTCAGAACCTCTTGTTACTGTTTCTTTAAATGCATGAATTGTTACATATTACATCTATTGATCCATAGTTTGCTTCTTTCTCTTAAGAATTAGGCCTACAGAGTTTTCCAAGGTAGTATTGGGATTGGCCAGGGAAGGCCTAGCCACTGCAGGTTACTCTATGTGGGTGGTACATCACTACTGAGGGATTTATAGGTTTGGTTTGGTGATTATCAATGACTGCTACATTGAATATCTTCTTGCGTGGATCTTTGTGCACTGAATGGCAAGTATTTGTGAGGATCAAGTCCTGTGAGTGAAATTTCTGTGTCAAAGGGTTTGTGCATTTTTTTGGAGATACTGTCACACTGACTTGTAAAAAGGCAGTATCGGGGCACACTCTGAACTGTGGTTTATGAGGGCGGGAAGTCCTGCTTTCTGGGGTGGTAATTAAAGGCTGGTGGCAATTTTTATTTCATATTTTCATTTTCTGCCTTTGAGTGGAATAGGATCTCAGGCAGTATATGACTGCACCGGGGCAGCTTCTTTTTGCAGTAATTTAGCTTTTCTACAGGCGTATTGGTTTTCCAGGGCTGCTGTAACAAAGAACCACCAACTGGCTCTTAGAACAACAGAAGTGTGTTGACTCACAGTTCTGGGGCTCAGAACTCTAAAATCAAGGCTGGGTGTGGTGGCTCATGCCTGTAATTCCAGTCCTTTGGGAGGCTGAGGCAAAGGGATTGTTTAAGCCCAGGAGTTGGAGACCAGCTTGGGCAACATGGCAAAACTCTCTCTCTACCAAAATAAACAAAACAAAACAAAACAAAAATTAACTGGGTGTGGTGGTGCCTCCCTGTGGTCCCAGCTACTTGGGAGGCTGAGGTGGGAAGGATTGCTTGAGCCCAGGATGTCGAGGCTTCAGCGAGCCAAGATCACCCCACTGTACTCCAGCCTCAGCAACAGAGTGAGACCCCCACTCCCACATCTCTCTCTGACACACACACACACACACACACACACACGAACACACACACACACACACACACACACACGCACGCACACAATGACAGCAGAGCCAGACTCCCTCTCCAGCTTCTGGGAATACCTTGGCTGGTGGCAGTGTAACTCCAGTCTCCACATGGCCTTTCCCTGTGTGGTTGTCTGTGTCCAAATTCCCACTTTGTATAAAGACACCAGTTTTATTGGATTAGGGGTCCACCCTGCTCCAGTGTGACCTCATTTTAACTGATTACGTTTGCAATGACTCTATTTCTAAATAAGGTTGCATGCTGAGGTACTAGGAGTTAAGACTTCAACATGTGAATTATTGTGGAGAGGACACAATTCTACCCATAAGAACAGGTGTCACAAAGAAGAACACTTCACTCTAAAACACACACAGCATACGTTGTTTTCTCATTCTGGATGGCAGACTTTTCCCCCATCTCTCACCTGCCCCCTCCCTGCCATCCTCTGTCTCATTACAGGTCCCACTCTTGACCCAGCCACCCCAACAGACCTTTAGTGCTTTCCCTTTCCAGTCTGTATTTGACAAATTCCAGTCTGTATTTGAGTATTGAGGTGTTCCTCATTAATCAACATCGTCTTTATAGCTGTAGGAGAGGGAAAACTTCCTCTGTATCCTGCAAAGTTTCCATAGTTGAGTTTGTGCAATAGACTGACAGGAGACAGATTGACAATTTCTCCAATTAACCCACATGTAGAAAGAAGTAAACCAAACAGAGATGAATTCAAGAGGCGTAGGTTCATGAGCAAAAGCAGGTAAGGACTCCCCTGAGAGCATTCTACCTGTAGGGCCCACCCAGCAGATATATAGAATTGGAGGGGTGCTTGGCTGAGGTCTTTATGATAATGACAAAGTATGAGTTGGGACTAACAAGTCCATATTCTTGAAGGAGCATGACAAGTTGCTCATCTTTTTTCTTTCTTTCTTTTTTTGACAGGGTCTTGCTCTGGTGCCCAGGCTGAAGTGTGGTGGTACGACCATGACTCACTGCAGCCTCTACTTGTTGGACTCAAGTGATCCTCCCACCTCGGCCTCTTCAGTAGCTGGGACCATAGGCATGTACCACTGTCCCTGGCTAATTAAAATTTTTTCTTTTGTAGGGATGAGAGTCTCACTATGTTACCCAGTCTGGTCTTGAACTCCTGACCTCAAGTGATTATCTGCCTTGGCCTCCCAAAGTGCTGGGATTACAGGCATGAGCCGCTGTGCTTGATCCAAGTTGTAAATTGTGACTGAGTACTGTTAGTTATTATGACCTAAGCACATTACATGTATAAACATGCTCAATCTTCACAGTATGTCTAAGAAGTAGGTTCTATTAATGAGTCTATAGGTAAGTAAACTGGGACACAACTTTGAGTCATGTTCAGTTCCCAGCCTTTGGGAGGGAAGGCATCCCTTTATTGCTTTGCAATAAAAACTTAATTTCACAGTCAACCACTCATGCTGATATGAAAGTGACTTAAGAAAATGTGGCCTTTCCACAGTTGGGGATTTGTAAAGGGCTACAGCGATACCCCTTGATCATGTCACAGTTCTGCTTTGTAATAAATTCTAACATGTGGTAATAAACAAAGACTCCCCTCTACCACAGTGAGAATAAGCAAAGGTGATTTATGAAAACTTGCTATAGCCAGGGATAAAACTTTTGTCACATGCGATGGCAGGCACTCCGAGACAGGCAGGGGAGAGAGAAACCCTTGGAGTGGAAAAAGAAAGGCTGTAGGTGTGCTCTGATGGGAAGCTGTTGAGGGGGGTGGGGGGCTGCTGGTGAGTTGACTGGAAGCAGGCCTCTGAGCTGATTGGTGTGGGAGGCATATTTGGCATTCCCTGGTTGGTTCTGACTTGGAAGCTGGCACTCATTGACCAAGTTCTGACCACTGTGGGCTGCTTGCTGTGGAGGTTGTCGGTCATAGTTCCACCATCATGTCTGGCCCGAGCCTTATGCTTTTGTATTCCATCTCTCCATCATTAGACAGTGGGGTCTGATGGTGGATCAGGAGTTCTCCTGACTTCGGAGTTAGGGCGGTAGCCTTTATGGCATGTATGGTCAAAGAAATACTCTGGGTCTGACTCAGTCTTTTTGGGCTCCACGTAGTCCTGTCTTGTGGCTTTTGCTCTGCCTGCCTCTGGGCCCTGATTGCTGGGAAGTGGCTTGGAGTGCTGTGTTTGTTATCAGTTGCTCTCTGTGGCTGGCCTGGCTTCCTTTCACCATTCTCTGGGTGAGAATCTTCTCCACGGCTGTGCCAAGCTAGAGCTCTCGGCCATCCAAGCCCACTGTGGCTACCCACAGCTTTCCTTCTTTCCATGTGAGACCACGTCCTCCTAGATGTGATGCTAGGAGGGCAGTTTTAGAACTTTTTTTTTTTTTTAATTTTTTTTTTTTTTTGAGACGGAATTTCGCTCTTGTTACCCAGGCTGGAGTGCGATGGTGCGATCTTGGCTCACCGCAACCTCCGACTCCTGGGTTCAGGCAATTCTCCTGCCTCAGCCTCCTGAGTAGCTGGGATTACAGGCACGTGCCACCATGCCCAGCTAATTTTTTGTATTTTTAGTAGAGACGGGGTTTCACCATGTTGACCAGGTTGGTCTTGATCTCTTGACCTCGTGATCCACCCGCCTCGGCCTCCCAAAGTGCTGGGATTACAAGTTTTAGAACTCTTGAGAGCTTCTCATTTTGTTCTGAGGAAACACAGATACCCACACTCGGATTTACACAGGGGACCTTGCTGTTCAATCCCACTGTGCTGAGTGGAAGGGGTGAGGGGGAGGTTTGGTCTTCCTGTAGGTTTGTCTTCCTTCTGCTTTCTGCCTTGCTGGGGTTACAGTGAGTCTCCCTGACACTCTGACACTCAGTGCATGAACAAGTGCAGGACCGGGTTGGGGGAGCCAGGTAAAAACTTAGGGGGCATAAACAAGCCCCCTGGCTGTTATCTTTGTCTCCTTTCTGCCTGTACAGTTTGAATACAGCTGATGGATTTTGAGATTTGCAGAGCCGAAACTACTGAAAGGTGATTTTGCTTGATGAACAAATGATAGATTTATATCAAAGAATGCTTTAATTTGGATGACATTTATTGAGGACTCCCTGACTCTGGAGGAAAGGTGCTAGGTGTGAGAGGGCAAGGCAGGTCAGGGCCCTGTTGGGCTCAGAAACTGGTATTCCCAAATACGGCACGTCGACATACTGAACTGAAGAAGCCTCAAGGTCTCTCTGACCTCCCTCAGCCCACCACCATCTCTCCCAAAGAACTGAAATTCCTTCATCGGCCCAAGATCCAGACCCACCAAGGAGAACAACTGTTTCTTCTTCCCCTCCCTGTAAGAGTAAGATTGTAGCCACACCTGAACAGACCCTTTCACAAGATAATCTAGTCCTGGTTAATCTCTGTTCCTGGGTTCATTCATTCTCCCTAGTAATCCTTTATTGTCCCTCGACACGTTCCTGAAGACCAGACGTTCTCTCTAGGTCCCACTGCTCACTGCATAGAAAGCCAATCACTGAGACAAGGAGTATTCCCAGGGAAGAAGGCTTCATTATTTTACGGATGATGTCAGCCAGAGAGACAGAAGCCAAACCTCTAATCTGTGTTGTTCCCTACTAAAATTAAGGGTTTATCTAGTTGAGAGGGAAAACAGGAGGGGCAAGGAAGAGGAGGCGATGAACAGGCAGCAGGTGGTTGAATGAGGGGCCTAGTGTCTCATTAAATTACATTTAATTAATTAATTAATAAATATTTAATTTTTATTTTATCAGGGGAAAGCGCGAACTCAGTCCCCCACTACCACAAATTTACGCAGTCAAGTTTCCCACATTTGGGGAAATCGCAGGGGTCAGCGCATCCAGAGTGCAATGGATAAGCCTCGCCCTGGGAAAACCACCTTCGTGATCATGGTACCTCCCCTGCCAGGTAAGTGTTAGTGTCTCATTTTAACCATGTGCATGCTGGAAAACAGGAATTAGGGAGGGGTAAGGAAGAGGAGGTGGTCAACAGGCGGCAGCCATGTTTCATTGTGTGAATTTAAGTTTCTCAAGCTTCAGTTCTATGGGCATACAGCTTGTTGGAAAATTGGGCTGGTTTCAAGCAGAATTTTTCTTCTCCCCTCCTGCTTTTCTAGAATGGAATATAAGCTTTTGAACCACGTTGGAGGTGGTAATCACTCTATGAGTGTATCCATGTTAAATACATCTGTATGTATGTAACCTGCTTTTCTAGGATGGAATATAAGCTTCTGAACCACGTTGGAGGTGGTAATCACTCTCTAAGTGTATATATGTTAAATACATCTGTATGCATTTTCTCCAATTAACCCACCTTTTGTGAGCTGATTTCTCAGTGAACCCTCAGAGGGCCATGGAGAAAGCTTTCTCTTGACCCTCACAGCACTCAGGCACCTCAGCATTTGCTTTGGGAGATGCACAAATGTGCCTGTGTCTGTCTGATCTTAGAGAATACTGTGAGGAAGCGGCTCAGCTTTCTCAAAGCCAGTTTGCTGAAAATCTCTTCTTGGGGGTGATCAATTAGCCGAACTCCAAATGCCCCAAGAACACAAAGCATTATTGTATGAAAGTTGGCAATGACCGTTTTTAAAATAACTGTTTTGTTTTGGCACATGGTGGCCCACAAGACGCTCATCAGAGCTGAGTTTCTGGTGAGATGGTAGGAACTCAGATACTAGTAACAAAGTTGAATTTTTCCCTAACCTTGTGTTCCCGAAAAGCAGTGCTGATTGAGAAATTTCCCACCCTTTTGTGTTCTGAGAAAGGGCTAAATATAGATGATCACTCTGCTCTTGAATATTCCAACAAATCCCAAGATGAAAGCCACCTCCAGCCTTCCTTATGACCCCTGTGAGAATTGAGGATGACTTCCTTGCCTACTTGCCTCTATTTAAAATTTTTTTTTTTTATTTTTAAAACTGTTTTTGAGATGGAGTCTCACTCTGTCACACAGGCTGGAGTGCAGTGGCACTATCTCGATTCACAGCAACCTCCCCCTCCCAGGTTCAAGCAATTCTCCTGCCTCAGCCTCCCCCAGTAGCTGGGATTAGAAGTGCCTGCCACCATGCCAAGCTAATTTTTGTATTTTTAGTAAAGATGGGGTTTCGCCATTTTGGCCAGACTAATCTTGAACTCCTGACCTCAAGTGATCCGCCCGCCTTGACCCCCCACAAGGTGCTGGGATTATAGGTGTGAGCCACCACACCTGACCTCCTTGCCTGTAGAAAACCCAAGGCTGACTTCCTTTTCTTTGAAGTGCTCCTCATTAATCAATGTCTTCTTTATAGCTGTTGGAAAGGGAAAACTTCCTCTGTACCCTGTGAAGTTTCTATAGTTGAGTCTGTGCAATAGACTGACAGGAGACAGATGAACAGGAGAAAAAACACTTTAATTACGTGCGTACCCATGGGAGTCCCACAGATGTGAGACTCAAAAAGGGGTCAGATGACTGAAGTTTATATCGCATCTGAGCTACAGAAAGGAAAAGAGGCCTGGGGCTTCTGGGGGTGGTAGTGATACAAGTTCTGGGAAGGTGAGGAGAGGAGATGCATGACAAACAAAGGTCATCTTGTTACGTACAGAAAAGGGCTCCCAGGAAACAAAAGTGATCTCTGAACAGCCTGTAAATGAACAGGTGATTGCCTGTGATAAAGCCCGTCTAGGCATTCAGTCTTTTCTCTTGTGATACAGTTAATCTTCCCTGGTTTTTGAGATTCTTGGGGAGGAGGCTTATGATAGTTGTATTCTTTCCGGAAGGTTTATCTTTAGGTGGATGAGGGAACTTCGGAGACAGACCCTCCCTGTGGGAGAGTGGAGGAAGGAGGGGAGAGAGACAGAGGGGGGAAGGTCAGAGAGACCTTGTTCTGAGGCTGCTTCTGGGACCTTCCAGCCTCCCGTAGCTCAAAGTACTCTGCATGCTGAAGTGCCATACTTTAGGGTATTGCTTTCCGGGACCCAACATAGCAATAACTTGCATGAAATCACCCCCGTAATGGATCCAGGTACTCTGTCTTTTACACTAGACAGCCATCAGCGGGGTCTAGTGGGGGAGTGGGAGGTGGTGTCAGATGGACAGGCAAGGAGTTCAGCTAACACTTTATTGGGGACCACCCACCAGTAGGCTCCATGGGCAAGAGGAGGTCAGCCAGCAGGTAGTGGGCATGCAGACCAGAGGTGAGCATTAGCTAGAAGGACCCTCATCTCTGTTTAGTCTAATAAGACCAGGTAGTGCTCTGGTTATAGAAAAACCAAGAGTTGAGCTTTCTAACTGCCAGTACCCACAGCTGTGCCTAAGCCAAATATCTGGCTAGAAAGTGATTCTAAATATGTTGATCTGAAGTTAGATGTAGGAAGTACAACATTGAGAAGATGCCTTGGATATAGCTTTTAACTTTATACCTAGTGATAGGTAGGTATAGACTTAACCATGTACTAATTTCATTTTTAGTTGAGAGAAAAAAAAGTAGAGAGAGATTTTTTTTTTTTTTCCTTCTGTTTAGGACAAAATTCCCTGGGCAATTGAAATGAATGTATTTGAGCTATTGCAGTTGGGATATTTCTTTGGGATGAAAAAAAAAAAAGAAAATTTAGGATTTTATAAACAAGGGAGCCATTTGGAAGGGTGGAGGTGGGTCTTGTATTGAAACATGGAAGAACAGGGCTGGTGGGGGAGTTTCTCAACTGGTGCTGCTTACAGTGGCTTTCTGAGCCCAGGGCCCAGGTAAAGTTTGACATTACCATTTCCAATCTATGTCCCTTGAAATAAAAAACTGGTTACCAGTTTTTTTTCTGGTACTTCCAATTCCATGTGATGGACATCCTTCAGAGAAGTATAAACATTTCAACAGGGCTACTGTAATGTCTTTAAAAAAGTGGAACTATGTTGTTCCCCAGAAACTCAATTCTGGCACCTGTATTATCTTCCAGCAAATGAATCCTCTATCTCCAAATGCGTAGTGATTAAACTTTTCCCCAACACATAATGATTTCTTTACAGAACCAGCTTCATAATGAGCATTTCTTAGAATGAAATGAAAGCAATTATGCTTACATTCACAAATCTTTGCTCTGTAATGATTTTAACCAGAGTTCACATTTCTAAATTCCTAGGTGCAGCACATTCAAATTCTTTGTGATTAAGGGCATTTCAATTCTCGTTGTCTCATGAGTTGCCATCTCTTCAACTTGAATTTCCAGGGCATTCACAAAAAAGTCAAATTAGATGACAATGACTAACACATTGATGACCTGGAGAGTCAACTCTGAAAGCTCAAGTCCCGCATCTCTCTGATGGGGATGATTTTAGCTGGGATAACTTATCACTTGGTTCATGCCATGTTGAAAATCACTCTGTCCTCATATGACACTGATCAAACAGTTGGATGTCTCGATGCCTCTTGCAAACCCAATTGAAAGGAGGCACAGGGCCAGGAGACAAGCTCCACAAAGAGTTTTAGGTCTCATAAATGTCTCTGCTTCATGGTTCTCAGAGCAGCATGTGGGCATTGGAGCAAGCTCACTGGCTGTTAGGTCCTGAGGCCTCAGCTCTCCTTCAGCGCTCCACTCTTGTGAACAAAGAAGATAGTGAGAATGAATAATGCACAGCATAGGAAAACTCTGGACTTCTCAGGGGAGAGAGGAGGAGTCCAGAGAATAAAATCCCATTTATATTTAAAACAGGACAAATGTTTAACCAGCAGTTTAATGCATTCATCTGCACTGGGTAAGATGCTGTAGGAGAGGTGAAGAAACCCAAGTTCTGGTGTAATGGAGGAAGAAATCATTTCCCCCCAGCCTTCCTCTTACTTAGAACAGAACCCTATAGCAAAAAACAGGTTAACAAGGGAAAAGCAGAAGTTTATTAACATGTATATCTCATGAATTTATGGGAGATACCAGGGAAAAATGAGTAAATCTCAAAGAGGTGTCTTACAACTCAGGTGTATCTAGCATCTTCAATAAAGAACAATTTTGGGAGATGTGACAAGACAAAGAAAAAGGACCTTGATACACAAATTCCAGGGAATACTGCACAGACCTAAAAAGAATGCAATCATGTCTTTTGCAGCAACATGGATGTAGCTGGAGGTCATTATCCTAAGCAAATCGATACAGGGACAGAAAACTGAACAGTATATGTTCTCACTTATAAGTGGGAGCTAAACATTGAGTACACATAGAAAGAGGGGAAAGAGAGACACGAAGGCCTACTTGAGGGTGGAGGGTGGTGTGTCATTGGTCGCGTTGGGGTCACCACCTGCAGAGGTCCATCCTGCAGACCCTGATTCTGCAACGGATGAATAAATACACTCAAACACGGAGTACAGTGAATGAGTGGACTAGGGGGTCATGCACTTCCCACAGAGTGATATCGCAGCTGTATAACCCCAACTGGTTCTCCTTCCTCACATTTATTCAGTACAGATTTAACAACAAAGACTTTGAGTAAACACACTCGGAGATAACATGGTTAAGAGAGTAGTTCTTTGAAAGATTAAACTTTAGGTACCAATTCCCAGAGCAAACACCATTAAAAGATAATCTCCCTGATCAACCTCCCCTGCAGAGGGCCATCTGGCTTAAAGGTTATGTGAGTAAACAAGCTAGTTAGTGTAGAGACAAAGGAATGTGGGGAGTTTATCTAATTTAACTAAAGGGACAAGGCTGCTTTCAGCCAAATAATAAAAAAACCCTTAGGCCTTCCAAAAGGGTTTGTGACTATATTCTATAACTTTCCTTTAATATTTCTGCCACCATCCTGAGTGAACCCCAGCAGAGTGGGAAGAGGATGAGGGTCAAAAAATGACCTACTGTGTACTATGCCTACTACCTGGTGTCAGAGTCCTTTGTGCACCAAACTCCAGTGATACCCAGTTTAGCCGTGTAACAAACTTGCACATGTCCCCTTTGAACCAAAAATAAAAATTGAAATTAAAAACAAAAAACAAAAAACAAAAAAAAAAAAAAAGAAAAAGGATCTTGTGTCTTTATGAGCTGGAAATTGTGGGAAGGAAAATAAATGAGAAATGAATGATGGATAAAGGCTGGTTAGTAACGTTTGTTGGGTAGATTCCTCTGATGCCATCTCCAAGCTGATAAGGGTCTAAAGTTGTCTTTGGTGATCAACCTTTGTTCTTCCTGGTAGAGAGGGAAGGAGGGACATCTTTGTAAATTTATGTCCTGCTTTCAGGCAGAAAATGAGAGGTAAGAGAAGTCTTCCTTTATCTGTTGATTCTCAGTTGTCTTTGGCTCAAAATAATCCTTATACCAAAGCGGCAGATTTTGGGGTGGCATGT
The DNA here is from genome assembly GCF_048565385.1 of Saimiri boliviensis. Classification (NCBI taxonomy): domain Eukaryota; kingdom Metazoa; phylum Chordata; class Mammalia; order Primates; family Cebidae; genus Saimiri; species Saimiri boliviensis. Next base: position 104,399,742 of record NC_133460.1, read on the forward strand.
TCTGGTCTCCCATACTGACCTTAGTCTTCTTAGTGCCATGCTGAAAGTGACTGGTGTTAGCTTACTCCTATTATTGCATAAACACTGTGGAGTGAGTGAGTTTTACTGATTTCATATCCATATGAGGAAATTGAGGCTCAGAGAGGTTAAGTCACCTGTCCAAGGCCACATACTAAGTAAGGGCATAACTGAGACTAGAACATAGGTCCCTCTGACTCTAAATTCCATGGTAAATGGCTGGTTGACCAGTATCTATAGTTGAGCTATAGTATCTATAGTTGTATCTATAGTTGGGCTGGAGAGATAAGATATAGTAATGTGAAAAAGTAATAATTTACTATTGAGTTTAAAAGTGGATGGATAGTCTTGGCTGGGAGAGGTGGTGACATACAGCATTCTTCAGGGGATGTCTGCACTGGGCTTGATAACAGGAACAGAGTCAAATGTCCTCTGTGGGGGAAGAGAGTGGTTTTATATTTAAACCTGCCTTACAATCACCTGAAGTGCTTATCAAAACAAAGGCTGTTCTGTGTTTTGATAAGCACTTCAAGTGATTCTAATGCAGGTTTGTCTTGGGATGAGGACTTAGGATTTGCATTTCTAGTGAATTCTCATGTGATGCTGATGCTGCTTGTCCAGGGACCATACTTTGAGAACCACTGCTCTAAGCAAAGGCAAAAAAAAAAAAAAAAAAAAAAAAAAAAAAAAAAAAAAAAAAAAAAGTAGAATTATAGGATTTATTTGGAAGCCAGTAATTTGGCTAGTTGGGTTCTAGCAGAGGGTTTGTGCAAGCCAGTGGATTTATGGAGATGACGCTGAAAAAGCAGTTTAGAGCAAATACATTCTGTCACCTTTAAAGAAATAGTTTTATTATTGAAAAAAAAAATCAAGGAACTATGTTCAGTTACAGTGATTTTCAGTTAATATGCCTATGGGAAAAACGCATTTCTCCCTGTTGTAGATTGCATTGTTGACCCCTAGTTTTGCCCTTCCCTATATCGTGTACTCCATCCATGACTTTAGAGTTCTTCCATAAAGATGGGGAATATTTCTTTGCCCCTTGACTTTGGGTTTAATCTATGTGCTTTGCTTTAGCCAACAGAATGAGGCAGAAGTGATGGTGTCAAGTCCAAACTTAGGCTAAGTGACTTAGTGGATTTCCACCTGACTTTCCGTGCCTGGACCATCACCACAAGGAGATTGTGCCTCAGGTGGTCCACTGGTCTAGGGAAGATGAGTGACACATGGAGCAGGGCCATCTCTGTTGAGCCTAGACTAGACTAGTCATCCCCTACCTCCAGGTGCACGAGAAAGAACAACTGATTGGTGTTTTAAGCCACTGAGTTTTGTGATGGTTTACTCAGCAATGAAGTTACTGATACTTCTTTAAAACACTTAAAATGGTTTGAGTGTATGTATTTTAGGCTATCTAATCATGACAGCAAATTCATGATTCATTTTTCTTTTTATAAAGAGTCATAAGTGAAAGTTGTTATGCTTGCAAAGCCATGATAATCTTTTGCAAAATGACAAGTACATCACCCAGACAGTTATTTTATAAGAAGGTCGCCTGCAGCCTCTGGGCTTTTTTCATATCTTTCTCTGTGGTTTCCTCAATTTTAGACTCAGGCAGAGCCCCTTCACTTGCCTGGGACTTATTGTTCCTGAAGGATCTAATGAGCAGCCCATTATGCTCTCAGTTCATTGATTAAGAGTGTCTTCAGCGTGAGAGAAGATTATTGTTAGGGAAATTTCCCTGCTCCAATCTATTTTTCCTAATAAACTGGGTGGAAATGAGAACCCGAGTTTGAGGAGAGAGAAAAGTGAGCTGTTAGACCAAGTCATAAATCCAGGCCAAAGAGTGGGTTAGCATTTATAAAACATCGCACTTTAATTTTTCATAAAGATCGTTCTGTTGATTTACCATTTAGATCCTTGGCTTGAACCCATTTTGGTTCCTATGAGAGAAAGTGGGGGAGTTCCCGGGCAACATGGTTCATTCTAGAAGCAAAAGGAACTTCCTGCATTCTCTGTTCTTGTTCACAAGTCTCTATAACTTGACGTTTCATGAGAGTGTAATGTCACTGGTTAGCCGCTTTACTACTTACGTGGGCCCTGAATATGAGTGTAGTGGAGCCTTTCAAGCTGTAATTTTTATAGACTGCTCTTTACAGCAGTGGCTGCTGTGTCCAAGTATCCAAACATACAACCAGCTCTTCTGTGAGCTCCTGTGGCATAATAAGACATACATATTTGGCCGGGAATGGTGGCACTTTGGGAGGCTGAGGCGGGAGGATCACTTGGAGGTCAGGGGTTTGAGACCAGTCTGGACAACATGGTGAGCCCCCATCTCTACTAAACATGCAAAAATTAGGTATGGTGGTGCCTGGGAGGCGGAGGTTGCAGTGAGCTGAGATTGTGGCACAGCAGCCACTGGTGCCCGTTTCTTGGCACCCAGCTCCAAAAAACTCTGGTGATCTCCAGAGTGATATGTTAAGGACAAGACTGGTGGCTGAGTTCCCCTACACAGTTTCAGGATGGGTACTAGTCACCAAGGCATAATTAGAGGACTGGAACTTTCTTTCTGTCCTACTCTCCCGATCTCTGGGGAGGGGAAGAAGGCTGTGGGTTGAGTTCAATCACTAATGATTTAGTAAATCATGCCTATGCCATGAAGCTTCATAACAATCTCTTGGGGTTTGGAGAGCTGGGTTGGTGACTACATGGAGGGAGGGCGGTGTGCCCAGAGAGTGCGTGGAAGCTCTGCATCCATTTCCCATACCTTGCCTTATGCACCCCTTCCATTTGGCTCTTCTTAAATTGTATTTTTGATAACAAACTGGTAAAAGCAAGTTGTGACTTCTGAGGTCTGAGAGCTGTTCTAGCAAATTATTGAAGCTGATGAGGGGTTTGTGAGAACCCCTGATTTACAGCCAAGTTGGACAGAACTGTTGGAAATCTGGGGACCTAACCCTTGTGATGACATCTGGAGTTCGGTCAGTCACATGGGACTGAGTCCTTAAACCTGGAGCCTGTCTCTATCTCTGGGTAGTTAGTTCATAATTGAATTGAATTGAGTTGAATTGTAGGATACGATACCACACCTGGCTAATTTTTAAGTTTTCTTATAGACATGGGGTTTCCCTATGTTGCCCAGGCTAGTCTTGAACTCCTGTGCTCAAGTGATCCTCCTGCTTTTGACTCCCAGAGTGCTGGGATTACAGGTGAGAACCACCGCACCCGCCTAGAATTTGTATTTCTAACAAGTTCTCAGCTCACGCTGATGCTGCTGGTCTGCTGACTTCACTTCAAAAAGCATTGTCCTACCTACCTTTTGAATTCTTTTCCAAAATTTCTTATTGCTCAGTTCCCTGAACTGTTTTCTTCCCATTCTCATGGTTTTTGTCCATTTCTGATGGTGAAAACTAATTCCACCGCTTCTTTTACTTCCAGCAGACTCTTCATTGGCCCTCTCTCAGCAAGTGTGTATGGGGCAAGGGCCTCAGCAGAAAGCACTTTTCTTCTCTGTGCAAAGCACGTGCCAAATAACTGAAATATAGTGACATTTACGGTGTTTCTGCTTGAAAATATAAACGATAAATTTATGATATTTCAGGGGATTGAAAATATAAATGAGAAGACATTTGTATAGTGAAGGGTCAACCTTGCCCTCAAAGAGTTTGGCCATTGACTAGCTCCTGGGAGGTAACCTCCAAGAATATCCTGTTTGGGAAGAATGTCTTGTTTACCTGGAAGCCTTGAGTCATACCAGATAGTCTGTGCTAACAGTGTATCTTAGTCTGTTTGGGCTGGTGTTAGGTGCATGGCACCTGGCTGCATCCCCTTGCAGCCTGGGGTGGGGGCTCCAGGTCCTCCCTGGGCCTGGGCTGGCATCAGGGCAGGGGCAATGTTGCTGTGAGCTCCTGCTGTGGTCCTGACTTTCAGGGGTGGCCTGGAGCTCCGCCTTGCCCATAGCATGACCCAGCCTGGCCCCATCATGGCGGCCCCCAGGGTGGTGGGCTTGGGGTCAGAAGGTCTATTTGCCTCTTCCCTGTGCCCTCCCTGCAGCAGCCAGCATGATGGCAGTGGCTGCATGAGATGGCTGCTGCTGCTGTCACTGCTACAACAAAATGCCTTAGACTGGGTAACTTACAAAGAACAGAATTTGTGGCTCACATCCTAGAGCAGGCGTCCCCAAACTATGGCCCGCGGGCCGCATGCGGCCCCCTGAGGCCATTTATCCGGCCCCCGCCGCACTTTAGGAAGGGGCATCTCTTTCACTGGTGGTCAGTGAGAGGAGCACAGTATGGGGCGGCCCTCCAGTGGTCTGAGGGACAGTGAACTGGCCCCCTGTGTAAAAAGTTTGGGGACGCCTGTCCTAGAGGTTTAAGATCAAGGCACCAGCAGAGCCACTGACTGGCGAGGACTGTCTGCTTCATAAACAGCACCTTTCTGCTGTGTTCTTACATGGCATAAGGCGTGGAAGGGCTCCCTCAAGCCTCTTTTATGAGAGAACTAATCCCATTCAAGAGCATGGACACCTAATCACTTCCTAAAGGCCTCACTACCTCTTAATACTATCACATTGGGAATTAAGTTTCAACATATGAATTTTGAGAGAACAAGCATTCAGACCAAAGCACAGCATGATTTCTGGTGGTGGCCTTGGGCTACATAGCACCGGTTTGACCTCTGGAGGGGCTGGAGACTAAGGCCAGCCACACAGCTAGTCAGCCATGTCTGCACGACTGAGCAGCGGTAAAATCCCCAGACACCAAGACTCAGCTGAGCTTCCCTGCATGTGAATACCTGTGTGCATTGCCATACATTGTTGCTGAGAGGAGTAAGTATTGTCTGCATGACTGTCCTGGTCTCTGTTGGACTCTGTCTCATGCATCTTCTTTTTTTGTTGATTTTAATCTGTATCCTTTCACCTTGATAAACTATAATCATGAGTGTAAAGATTTTTTTTTTAGTTCTTTGAGTCCTAGCAAAACATTAAACCCAAGAGTGGTCTTAGGGACCCCCCAATCTGCAACAATAAACATATGTGATAATAAATTACCAAAGATATCATATGCCAAGTGCTAAGCAGAAGAGGAAGTGGTAAGTTTCACATGTGCTATTGAAGAAAGACAACCTTTGTTGAAGGGACAAGGGGAGGCTCCTGGAAGAGAGAAGACTCGAATTATTCTTAAAGGATGGGTAAGATTAAAACAGAAAAAAAAAACCCTAAAATGTTATGTTCCTAAAAAAGTTTTGATAACAGAAAATTATGGAGAAAAAATTAGAAATCATCAATAACTCTAATTCTAAAAATAATTACCAATTTAATATGTTATTGAAGTTTTGGTCTTTTTCATATGTGCATAGTATTCGTCTATTCTTGCAATGCTGAAAAGAAATACCTGAGACTGGGTAATTTATAAAGAAAGGAGGTTTAATTGGCTCACAATTCTGCAAGCTGTATAGGCAGCATAATGCTGGCATCTGCTCAGTGTCTAGGGAAGTCTCAGGAAACTCATAATCATGGCAGAAGGATAAGGGGGAGCTGGGACTTTGCATGGCTGGAGCAGGAGGAAGAGAAAGAGAGGGGAGGTACTACACACTTTTTAAACAACCAGATCTCATGAGAACTCACTATGGCAAGGACAGTACGAAAGGGGATAATGCTAAACCATATATGAGAAATCCACCGCCATGGTCCCATCACCTCCCACCAGACCCCACCTCCAGCATCGGGGATTACAATTCAGCGTGAGATTTAGTGGGGACAAGATCCAAACCATAGCAGCATATCATTATTTTTAAGTTTTTAATGTGGAAAATTCCAAACATAGAAAGAACGAATGGGAAGGGTATATAATGAGCTTCATGTATCCATCACCCAGTAATTAACTTGTGGACAATTTTATTCTTCGCAGTTCTTTTCATTATATCCACCCCCTAAATTATTTTGAATCGAATCCCAGACATTATATACTTTCATTTGCAAACATTTTAGTGTAAACCTTTAAGAGATAAGGTTGCCTATTCTCAATGTACCAGAACACCTTCATCATACCCACCTCTAAATCAGCAATAATACCAAAAGTCAGAAAATATACAGATTATGTTCCTGTTTTCCAATTTATCCTTTAAGTTCTCTTTTTCCTCTAAATGGAATTAGGATCCAAACATGACCCATATCTTTCAGATGTTTAATGTGTTTCTGAAATCTCTTTTAAAAAAATCAACTTTACTAAGGTATAATTTACATATAATAAAATGTAACAAGGCTGGAGGCAGTGGTGCATTCATTTTTGGTGAAGTCTATCTGCCGTTTAACTATCCCAATCAAGATATAGAACACTCTCATCACTCTCAAAATTTCCCTGGTGCCTCTTTGAAATCAACCTCCACCCTCCCTCAACAGCTCCAGGAAACCCCCAATAGCACGGTCACTCATTCAGAATGCTGTTCTTTGATAGATCTCCCTGATTATGGCTACCTGGTCATGTCCACCTGGCCAGCTCCTGCACCTGGTATTTCTCTTTAGAAACTTTGGAGTTCTCTGGGGCCCTTGGGTTTGGTTAGCCTCAGGCATCCCAGGTCTTCTGGGCTAGCATGCTCTCAGTTCTGATTTTTATACTAATGTAATTCCATCTGCTATAGTACTGGTATTTAAAAACATTTTATAGCCTTTTGATGGCCTTTGTTTTCCTGTGCTATTATGATTTTGTTGTTAAAAATAGTCTGTAACCTGTCAAACTCAGGGGAATATAAGCAGGAAAGAGTTTTTATTTCTTGCAGTCACTCCCTAAAGCCATACTTTGCCAATTCCCTCCTTCTTGTCCCTTAATAAAAATCTTGAGCAAATTCTTTAACATTTTAATTACTTTTGACTGAGTCCTATTCAGGCTTAAACCCTTCCCTCTGTCCAACCTGTGACTCCAGGGACCTATAGTGTGAGGAGGAGGGGGTTTCATATGTTCTCGAAGTTCAGTCATGTGGTGCTGAATGAGAGATATATTCTGAAAAAAGCATCATTAGGTGATTTTGTTATTGTGTGAATATCATAGAGTGTATTTACACAAACCTAGATGGTTTATCCACCTAAGCTGTATGGTAAAGCCTGTTGCGCCTAGGTTCCAAACCTATACAGGATGTTACTGTACTGAATATTGTAGACACTTGGAGCACAATGGTAAGAATTTATGTATATAAATGTATGGAAACATAGAAAAGATACAGTAAGCATATGGTATAAAACATACAAAATGATGTATGTGTCAAGGGCACTTACATAAATGGAGCTTGCAGGCCTGAAATCTGCACTGGGCAAATCAGTGAGTGAGTGGTGAGTGAATGGGAAGGTCTAGGGTATTACTGTACACTACTGTAGACTTCATTAACACCATATGCTTGGGCTACAGTAAGTTTTTTATTCTTATTTTTGAGAGGAGTCTTGTTCTGTTGCCAGGCTGGAGTGCAGTGGCATGATCTTGGCTCACTGCAACCTCTGCCTCCTGGGTTCAAGTGATTCCTCTGCCTCAGCCTCCTGAGTAGATGGGACTATAGGTGCACACCACCACGCCCCGCTAATTTTGTATTTTTAGTAGAGATGGGGTTTCACTATGTTGGCCAGGATGGTCTTAATTTCTTGACCTCATGATCTGCCTGCGTTGGCCTCCCAAAGTGCTGGGATTTACAGGTGTGAGCCACTGCACCCAGCCAGGCTACTCTAAATTTATAAAAAATATTTTTCTTCCTTCAATAACACATTAACCTTAGCTTACTGTAAAATTTTTTACTTCTAGGCTTTTTAATTTTTTAAAACTTTTGACTCTTTTGTAATAACACTTAGCTTAAAACACAAACACATTGTATAGGTGTATAACAAAAATTCCTTTCTTTTTTTTTTTTTTTTTTTGAGATGGAGTTTCGCTCTTGTTACCCAGGCTGGAGTGCAATGGCACGATCTCAGCTCACTGCAACCTCCGCCTCCTGGTTTCAGGCAATTCTCCTGCCTCAGCCTCCTGAGTAGCTGGGATTACAGGCACGTGCCACCATGCCCAGCTAATTTTTTTTTTTTTGTATTTTTAGTAGAGACGGGGTTTCACCATGTTGACCAGGATGGTCTCGATCTCTTGACCTGGTGATCCACCCGCCTCGGCCCCCCAAAGTGTTGGGATTACAGGCTTGAGCCACCGCGCCTGGCCCAAAAATTCCTTTCTTTATATCCTTGTTTTAGAAAGTTTTTTCTATATTTTAAAATTTTTACTTTTTAAACTTTTTTTCTTGAAAACTAAGTCACAAACACATACATTAGCCTAGGTGTACACAGGGTCAGCCTCATCAGTATCACTGTCTTTCACCTCCCCAGCTTGACCCACTGGAAGGTCTTCAGGGGCAGTAACAGGCATAGAGCTGTCATCTCCTGTGATAATAATACCGCTTCAGGAATTCCTCCCGAAGGACCTGCTTGAGGCTGTTTTACACTTAACTATTTTAAAAAAATGTAAATAGAAGGAAGTACACTCTAAAATAACAATAATAGTAGAGTAAATGGATAAACCAGTAATATTGTTATTTGTTATCATTATCAAATGTTATGTGCTGTGCACAATTGTATATGCTATACTTTTAAGCAAACAAGTAGATTTGTTTGCACCAGCATCACCGCAAACATGTGAGTAGCGTGTTACCCTGTGGCATTATAGCAGCTACGATGTTACTAAACAATAGGACTTTTTCAGCTCCATTAAAATCTTATGGGACCACTCTTGTATATGTGGTCCTTCATGGACTGAAACATCATTTTACAGCACATGACGGTGTATCTGCTTCTTTCCCTGAAACTGGGAATTGGCAGCAGGTGGCAGAGGCAGTGGAAACAGATCTGATGCAGGCGACTGCCCGTGAGTGGAGGGAAGATGTCTTCGCTCTGCTCTGGCTTAGAAAGCTTCTGTCTGGAGAGGGAAGCCTCTTCTGACACAGGGTCTCTCTAGAGAAAGTGCTTAGTTTTCTCAAGGGGCAGTGACTGCCTGCAGAGAGCGTCAGCTGTGTCTCACTTCAGCCTGTGCTGATGGTCATATCGGGGTGTGTGTGCATGTGTATTTCCTAAACCACGTGGCTCAGAATTGGGAAAGTGCAGTTCCTCATAGAAAATGTGGGATTCCCTTAGAAGGAAGGCAAGGAAAAGGAGGCTGTGTGAACAGATTCCCAACGCATGTGCTTAAAGACCTCGCCTTTTGAACAGTTACGTATAGAAAAGGAGAAGCAATTTTCCCAAAAGAAAATGATAAGGCCTACATTAAAGAAAATAGTATGGACTAAGTTATGGCCTCTTTTACATCTTTCCAAAATATGTATTTTATTCTTTTGGAAAAATATGCTGAGCAAGAAGATTGGGATTTAAACTTTCAGGAACTGCAGCGTTTTCTTTTTGTATGCGAACATCATCCTTTCTTTCATAAAGGTGACAGTGAGAAAATGTTTGGATTTCGTTATTACAGCTTGATAGTAATGGCATGTTTGTATTACAGCTAATGTCTTCCTGGGTTTGTCAGTCTTTCTTGAATTGACTTGTAAAGTGCTTTTAAATCTTAACCGCATCTGAGACCAGGACAGTCTTCATCTCTCTAGTCTCTGTCTTCAAATTGTCTCGGCAGAGATACAGCAGCTTTTGTTCTCTGTTTCTCAGGCTGTTATTAAATGCAGGACTGCAAGCCTGTCTGAACAGGCTTGTAAACCATGGATTAATTTCTTTTCTTTCAAAAATGAATTATCATGGGACTCCACCAATGCTAGAAACACGTTTAATAAAGGAACATCTCCAGATGGTTGAAGGTAGATAGCTTTAAATTCAGAACATTTTTCATTATAATTGCAATACCATGCACAGATTTAAGCTGACACTTTGGGGAGTTTACAGATGAGATGCACTGCAGTCTGCTGCCAGGCATCATGGTCACTGGATTTAATTTTTTTAGAAATGGCATAATGACTATTGAAAAGCACTAATTGCCTACAGTTTGGTGTGATGGAAGAGCACATTACATTTGTTCTACCCTGTAGACCTTTGTTTCACAAAGACAATTTAAAATACATAAGAAAACAATCACAGATTGTTTTAATCTCCACAGCATTTGCAAATTATTTTTCTTAAATCAGAGGGCATTTCAGATACATTTTTTTGCAAATAAAATCCTTTAATGAAAGTAGTAAAGTAGAGGAGGAAGAGGATGAGTTGGATTTTGATTCTAGTTTTTATCCAGTTTCTTACAGGATTTATGAGCATTGTTCAAACTCTCTGGCTTTGGTAGTTTCCTTTATAGTGAATAGGGAGCAAGACTGAGTAATTTCTGAGGCCTCTATGGCCACAAAGTTCACTGATTCTGGGTTGTATTAAAATAATCAAGAAAACATGAATCAAATGATTCCTATCATCCTCTTGATTATTAAATAATGTTTATTTTATTAATTTTATTTTTTGGCATTAAACATACAAAAATATTTTGAGGTATATCTACTATCCCATTATGTTTTATAATTTCTTATTGCTGGTATAAATGAAAGCTTTGATTTTTATATATTTTGCTTTCATACAGTTGTGTTACTGCATGTTTTTGGTTCTAATAGGTTTTTAGTTGAGGTGCAGAGATTTTCTGGGAATAGAATCTATAAATAATAATTTTAGAACCTCAAGAACAATGTTGACAAGTGGTGGTAATAGCAGGCATCCTTTCCTGTTTCTAACTTCAGTGGCATATTTTTATTTAATATGTTGTTTGCTATTGATATATATTGGATACCTTATCAAATTTAGAATTTTTTAAATTATAATTTTACTCAGAATTTTTACATAATGCTTTTCTGACATCTATTAAAATAGGCATGTGGATTTTCACTTTTAACCTACTGATATAATAAATTGCACTAATATATTTCCTGATGTTAAACCATTTAATAATTTTAACCCATCCTGAAACTCCTGTAATAAACCCAACTTGCTCACTTCACTTCAAAAATATACTTTCAAGGGAAAGCTTATACACTGCTGGTGGAATGTAAATTAGAACAGCCTTTATGGAAAACAGATGGAGATTTCCTAAAGAACTAAAAGTGGATCTACCATTTGTACCATTTGATCTATTCTATCCATTCTACCCAAAGGAAAACAAGTCATTACACACACACACACACACACACACGTACACTTATACATATATATGTATATATATATAAACACCTGCATACTTTACATGTGTATTTATTGCAGCACAACTCACAGTTGCAAAGATATGCAACCAACCTAAGTGCCCATTGACCAATAAGTGGATAAAGAAAATGTGGCATACACACATACACACACACACACACACACACACACACACACACACACACACCATGGGATACTACCTAGCCTTAAAAAGAACAAAATAATGTCTTTTGCAGCAACTTGGATGAAGCTTCAGGCCATTATTCTAAATGAAGGAACTCAGGAATTGAAAACCAAAAATATATTAAAAAATATATACTTTCAAATTCATTTTGTTAATATATTGAGTAAGGTTTTCATCTATATTATTCATAATGCAAGCCTATAAATATTTTTAACTTAAAAATAATATTTTGAATCAAAGTTATGTCTACTTCCCAAAATAATTTGGAAAAAAGTTTTCATCTTCTTTCATTTTCTGTTATAATTTAAATAGCATAGGAATTAACTATTCTTTTAAGGACAGATAGAATTTATGGACAAAATCATTTGGGCCTGGTTCTTACTATAGTGGTAGATGTTTGACATATTTTCCCCATTAATTCTATTGTGATTGTCCAGTTCGAGCTCTTATTGAGTCTGTTTTGGCAATTCATTTTACTAACAGCCATCAATTTCATCTTAGTATTCAAATTTATTGGCATAACCAGTTATGATGTGCATTAATTGCCCTCATATTTGCAGTCTCATTTCTAATTGTTCCTACTTTTCTGCTTTCTTTTTTCCCCCATTTTTTGAATTGTTTTCGAGGTATTAGTCCTTTCATTCAGCTTTTCGAAGACCCCACTTTTGGCTTTCCTTATAACATGTTTAAACAGAAAGAGGAATTTAACTTTTGGGTTAATTATTTGGTCCACCAAATTGAAGATATTTCCAAAAATTCACTGGTTATCTTGTCTGACCCCCCAAATCCCCTTTACTTCTTAAAGTAAGTTAGAAGAGAGCCAGGACAGGGGATTTGGGTCAGGAAAATTAACCTTGACTGTACTGTGAGCCACTGTGAACCACTGTGAACCACTTTGCAACTTTATTACTATGCAACACTGATGAATGTACACTCTAGAACTAACTACTGGAAGGAGACACTGCTGGGTCAGCTTGAAGGCAGTGCGTGTTGCAGTTAAGTTTAAAGCTTTGGGATTAGATAGATTTGTGTTTGAATCTTGGTTCTGCTACTCACAGATGGTGTCATTTTGGGCAAGTCCCTTTGCTACTGGTCCTCATCTGCTTGCTTGTTTAGGGCGGATTACATGAAAAAAGATAGGAAAAGCATTTAGCTAGTTTCCTGGCACATCAGAGATCTCAGTAGCTGGTAAATGCAGTGAGAGTTGTTCTTAATCTAATATCTGGGGGTCGCATCACAGAGTCTCCATTGCTCATTTGCAAAAGGAAAGGTTCTGTCGCATTGAAGCTACCCAGCAGATCTAGAAACACTTTCCTTCTAGCAGCATGAGCTGTTTTCCCATTCTCTGCCAGAGCAGGGCAGCCTCTGATGGCCCATCAGGGAATGCCAGCCTTTTCTGTGCCTCCCCAGGTGGCATATCAGGTTAGACTACCTGTGCTGGAGAGTCTCGCCTCCATGCCTTGAATTCAACAATAACACCTGGGCAATAAAGCTGTATAGGGGGACAAGGTGACCGACATATGCTTTCCCCACCTGGGTTATACATTTAGGATTTCTGAGCTTTGCCAGGGCAATTTAAGGAGTCTGCTACCATCTCTTTGGAATGTCAAACGTGGAGGACATAGGCCTCCAGGCCCCTTAAGACAGAGGGTGAAGTGGCTGTGAGGTGCTTTCTCCTGAGAAGTTTCCCACCCTCCCTTTCCTTCCCATTCCCATGTGAATAGCTACCGTGCTGTATCTGGAGGGAGACGGTTTGGGAGACATCCCGGAAATATGCTCTAATGCTGGAGTTTATCAATCTTCGTGAAGTCAGCTCCTATTCCATGAGACATGCTGCATGGCTAGTAGAATCCCTTCTGGTGTCTCCTGACAAATCACCTCTCTCTCTCCACCCACTTCTTATTTTCATCTCTTAGAGATTGTTAGGCCTACAACTATGGGAGGGGATGAGTCTTAGGACCAGAGCAGCTGGCATAGTTCTGTACCATGTATAAAGCTCAACACAAACATTATCTCACTGACCTCTTAGAATAATCCTTCGAGGCCAATATAGCAGGTAGATTATTGTCTCTATTTCATAAATGAAGAAACTGAGGTCCAGGGAGGATAAGAGCTTTGCCAGAGTCACACTCAGCAGAAGGAAGGCAGACTAAGGTTTCCACCACTAAGCCAAGTGCTGCTTCCACCGACAGGCTAGAATCTCCTCTGCAGGGGCCAAATCTCCGCAGAGGAGAGATCCTGCATCTGGACATTCTTAGGGCTTCCTATCCAGAGTCCCTGGAGAGGAAAGGCAGTGGGAGGCAGGGGAGAGAAGGGGAAGGGGGAGGAGGAGAGTGGGGGGAAGAAGGAATGCTCTAGCCTCTCAAATGGTAGAAACTTTCGTCCTATTTAACCTCTTCAGCTGCCCAAAGCTGCCCAAAGCACTCCCAGAGCTGTGATCCTTCAGTGTCTCTGGTTTCTGAGAGTTTCTCAGAAGTCCCCTATGTAGTTGAGCTCCTCATATCCTCTCCTGGAAGAGCACACAATATAAATGTAAACTGTTCTCATCATTGCCTGGGACCCCAGGGAAAGAGATGACATTTTCTTGTGAGATGGAGCGAAGAAGGAGCAGGTGCGGGGAAGGGTTGTTTTGCAAGCCAAATGTTATGGAATGGTTTTTACAGTCTTGGGGGAGACACAGTTTTTACTGAGAGGAACTGGATAATGGTCCTCAGGTTGTTCTGTTTACAATAGTGAAGAATAAGCAGTGGTGCACACCTGTGGTCCCAGTTACTTGGGAGGCTGGGGTGGGAGGATTGCTTGAGCCCCAAAGTTTGAGGCTGCAGTGCACTCTGAGTCATGCCAGTGCACTCCAGCCAGGACCACAGAGTGAGATCCTGTCTCAAAAAGAAAAAAAAAATAGGAAAGACAAAAAAGATAAGCAGACAAGATCAGTGTATTCAGGGTACTGGTGAGTGCCTGTCAAACCCAGGAATTTGAATTCATCTTGGGCAACATAACGAGATCCCAGCTCTCCAAGAAAGGAAGAAGCGGCAGATCTAGTGGGTGGTCTACCTTAGCACTCTCGATGTCCCCTCCTGCCAGGGTGATGCTGGGCTTTGCTCAGAAGTGAGAGGCATATAGGTGGCACTCCCTAAAAACAGGTGGCAATCACTTGTTCATTTTCACAAAACGGGTTAACATTAGTCCCCATCCAGGGTGATTTTGCCACTCTAGAGCAAAATCATTTGGCATTTGGCAATGTCTGGAGACATTTTTGGTTGTCACAACGTGGACTACTCTAAGGAGTACCACTGTTGTGCTGTGGGGTGGAGGCCCGGATGCTGCTGGGTGACTTACAATGCACAGGACAGCCCCACAGCAAAGGACTATTTAGCCCTAGTGTCGGCTGTGCTTGGGATGAGGGGCTTTGGGTGAGGATGAGGCCCAATATGCAACATTCAGCCTGGGGATGTTGGCTGAATGGTCAGGAGCTTTCAGTAGGGCAACCCTGGTCAGCATAATTTCAGGGGATCCGCTTTTGTAATTTTTTTTGCTTTATTTTTTTTTTAAGTCCATGATGAGACACGATTATATTCATACTGCAGAAGATTCAAACAATTCAGGAGTGAAGAGAACAAAGTGTGACTGTTCTGCTTGAGTTCCTTTCTCACTTTTACACTTTGCCTCCTCTTCCCGCCACCCTTTCCTATCTGGGGGCCTGGTCCAGGTGCCTTCAGCTGCTCACACATTTTTTTTCTGACATAAATGGCACCAGTTCACCCACATTCTTATGTAACTTACTCATTTCACTTAGCATTTGAGTAAATCAACTTCCAGGCTGTTCAAAGTTTCACGATGAATATACAGGCTCATATAGTCGAAGTAATCAAAGTAGCACTGCTTTATGATGCCTGCTCTATGCACAGGCAGGATTCTAGAGTCTCTGTATGTGACTTTTTTAGTTCCCATAAAACATTGTGGGTTCAATGCTATTATATGGATCAGGAAACTGAAGCTCTCAGAGGCAATCTGGGTGAGTCCTCACTTTTTACCCCTGCACTGTCCAGAAGCGCGATTATCTGGGGACCAGGGAACCTTCGGTGACATCCACAGATATTCACTGAATGCCAGTCATGTGCTCAGCACTGTGCCAGATGTCCCTGCCCTCCAGGAACTCCTTGTCTCAGGGAGAATAACAAAGAAGTAGACAGAAAGCAGCAGCTCACGGCAGCTCAGTGTGGCAGGGGCAGCATCAGGGACAAACTTCATAGACAACAGTCACCACCTGATTTATGCCTCAGCTCTCAGAGGGCAGAAGAGCCACTGTTAATTAGAAATGGCCCATCCTCATTATTTAGCCTTTGTGTCTCTGACTTTTGAAGCGTACCTTATCATAATTTGCTTTACGATCTTGTTCCCAAGTTTTATAGCAGGAGCTTTCCATAATCAAAACAATTCTTCTGGCTTTGTAAAAGGGGAGGGTTTGGAATGCTGCTGTCTTTATTCCATTTCCAGAGCAGCACTTGAGATATACATCTCATTTCCCAACTTTCAAATGTATTTCACTACATATGCTACTTCTTTCCCTCCCTATTCTATAATGTCATTTTTCTCTTTTACCAAGGATGACTTTCCAGTAGTTTAAAAGAGCAAAATACACACGTGCCTACTATAATATAATCCAGCTAAAGGAGCTCTTAGTTATCTCTGGGTTGTGCCAGGCACTATAGCAGGAGCTTGGGAGGAGCTCAAGGGTACACTGACAATGTCTTCTGACAATGGGTTGAGTGAAATATAAAGACCACACATAGAGGGTTATGGGAGTCTGGGGCAGGATGTGGATGCAGCTCTTTGTCATGCTCCAGGATGCATCATGCAGGGTGACTGGCCATCCCTGTTTGCTTAGGACTAAGGAGTTTCCAGGATGCAAGGTGTTTGGTGCTAACATCAAGAAAGTTCTAACAAACTGCGACAATTTGGTCATTACAGTGTCAAAGAAAATAAGAAGGAGGTCATTAGCTCAAGGCTGTCTCTGTGCCTGGAGAGCAAACCAAAATCCATTTTAATGGAAATTGTAAAACAAAACTTGAGCTTAACCAATCAGAAATCACCAACTAGGGACTCTCCACTGGGTTATACCCAAAGAAGGCAAATACCGAGCAGTAGTCAGTCAAGTAATTTTCTGCTTAGCGTCTGTGGTCAGCCTATAAAAGCTTGCTGCTCATGCTGTGGTGCAGAGCTCTCTGGACTTTTTTTTGGTTTTGAGCGATGCTCAAATCATGAATCCTTTATGCTCAAAGGAGTGCTGTTAAATAGATTGCTTGATTGACTGAGATAGAGTCTTGCTCTGTCACTTAGACTGCAGTACAGCGGCACAATCATGGCTCACTGCAGCCTTGACCTCCTGGGCTCAGCCTCCCGAGTAACTGGGACTACAGGTGCACGCCATCATAACTGGCTAATTTTAGGAATTTTTTTTGTAGTCATAGGGTCTCACTGTGTTGCCCAGGCTGATCTTGAACTCCTGGGCTCAAGCAAGCGTCCCACCACTTGGATTGCAGATGTGAGCAACCACACCCAGCCTGTTAGATTTAATTTTTCTAAAGTTTTTCTTTTAACAGTGGATTTGCATGACACTATACTTTCTGTGAGAACTCTGGCCAAATTAGCCATGGATTGTAAAAAAGACAAAAAAGGACAGAAGACCATGAAAGTCTATGGTCATGATGAGATAGCAGCTCTGGTTATTCAGACCCTTAAGGGATTGCTGGCTGCAACCCTACTGTTTGTGCTGTGGTGAGGTTCAACATTCTCTGTGCCATCTGAGCTGTTTTTATCATTATGAGGCTTGGGAATCTGCTGTTATCCCTGCTGACAGACTGAAAAAGGCTGACTCTTGCTTTCTGGACAACTGCTGGTGTATTAATTTGCCATATGAAATAGGACTACCAGAGGGCTGAACATGCATGTCTTCTGACTTGTGTTCCCTGTAAGGGGAAATTTACACAATGTATTAGGAGGTGAGTGCAACTGAATGAGAGAGATCCAAGTTTCATGGTAGCCCAAATACAACAGAAATTTGGTTATTTGTACATAAAAGTTCAAATGCAGAAAGACCTTAGGGACCCAATTTTCTTCTATTTATTTTTTTCATCATCCCTAGGGTGTGGCTTCATCCATGATATCCAAAAATGCCCCCTACCATGTCTGCTTTTTAGCCAGTGAGAAGGGAGAAGGAGAAAAGGGCTGATGTATTTCTTCTAGGAGCTTAACACAGAGGTTACCCATAACACTTCTCACATCCTATTGGTCAGAAATAAGTCACATGGAAAAGCCTGGCTGCAAGGGCGTGTGGGAAACATAGTCTTTATTCTAGGTGGTATATTTAGCTAGCTGTTCTATCATTAAGAAATGAAAGAGGAAAATCAAACACCGTATATTCTCACTCATAGGCGGGTGCTGAACAATGAGAACACAAGGACACAGGGAGGGGAGCACTACACACTGGGGTCCGTTGGGGGGAAATGGGGGAGGGGCGGGGGTGGGGAAGTGGGAAGAGATAGCATGGGAGAAATGACAGATACAGGTGAGGGGACGGAAGGCAGCAAACCACACTGCCATGTGTGTACCTATGCAACAATCTTGCATGTTCATCACATGTACCCCGAAACCTAAAATGCAATAAAATAAAATAAAATAAAATAAAATAATAAAAAATAAAAAATAAAAAGCATGTTAAAAAAAAAAAAGAAATGAAAGAGATCATTATCTGAATGATCTCATGCCACACGATTTGAGTGAACCATAGCATCTTCTTTGGTAATGTTAGAAACCATGGCTCTCATCAGGAGCTAGCTCTTATTTAAAGAAAATAAGCCTGTTCAGAATGAAGCTGTGGCTAGTGTTAACTCAATAATATATAACCCTTCTTGGGAACCTGCAGGGCTGGTGGGAAAAACCATTGAGGACTGTGCAATGAGGATAAAAGGATTGAGGAGTCTAAGTGTTTTCAGGACAGGATTCTGCATGGCCAGCTGCGACAAATGGTTGCAAGTTCCCCAAATGGCCCACAGAGGAGGAGGTGCACAGGTACATGGGGTGTAACTCAGGGTTTAACCACATGGCTGCCTGTGGGAGGCTCAGTTAGAAGCAGAAAGTCTGACAGGGAGCAACACCTGTGCTGTTGCCCACACCTCAGTACGGAGGAGAAATTGAATGGTGAAGTGAAGGTGGTGGCAACCTCGGGAAAAACATGTGTCTTTTGGTGCCCTTGAGGAAAGATTTTGTGTGCAGAAAAAATGAGTTCTTCTTCAACCTTTTAAGATTAATTTTCATATTTCACTTCTTTAAGTTCCAATAATTGCGTACTTAATTCTAAGCTTTCCTAAGATTAGAAGATGTTTACTCAGTAAGGAAATGGATTTGCCATCCCGCACAGTGTTGGAAGCTGTCTTCTTGGCTTCGTTGAGCCAGCACAGTGACCAGACCTTCATCTTCATCTTCATCTTCGTGTAAAATGGATTCTGACAAATCACTTTTTCCCTTTGTGAGGTGTTCTCCTGTTCATTCTTCCTCTACTCTCTTTGATCTAATGCTACTGGGTTAGTAGAGCCTAGGGATTGAAATACAAAGGCAGCCCATGCTGCCAGCTTGCCTTGACCTGGCACTGAAGGTTAAAAGTTCATGCATTGCTGTGAAGTTGGTACATTGCTCTTCCAGGTCACGGGAGTGGAAGCCAGATGTGGGTGTGGGGCTGCAGCCCTGGTTAGTGCCAAAGAGTGTGCAATTGGCGTGTCTCTTGTCTCTGAGAAGCTGGAGGTGAGCTGGGCACAGAAGTGAGCTAGAAGGATTCAAGGCATTGAGAATCTGCCATTTATTTCCAAAGGAAACAGCTAACTGTTCTGGAAGATGAATCTGATGAATGTAATTGACACAGAGAAAGTAGAATGACTCTATTCTTAATCTTGCTTCTCTTTTTTAGGGAAGAGCCTCTCAACAAGAGTGGTAGAATATATACTGATAAAAAGTGAATTGACACTGAGTGCCTGAGCTCCTCTAAATGACTTCAAGTATCTTAAGGCAAAGGAAATAGTTACCAAGTGGATTCTCTAAGTGGGTTCAACCCAACTATTGTGGGTAGATTTGAGGAATTGTGAAGGACAGAAGGGAGGATGCTGGAAGTTTGGAGACATACAAAGACAGTTTTGATTTTTGAAAAGGGACAGATGGCTTTCCTCTCCCCCCCAAATTACAGACTGGTGAGCTTGACAAGAGAAGCCAGTCAAGATTCTAGAAGAAATTATTAAAGGAATTATTTGTGATCACTTAGAACTGAAAGTGATCAATAGAGTTAATATGGGTTTACTAAGAATATATCAAATCTGATCTTATTTCCTTTTTTCTGACATAGTTATTAGATCCAATTGTCAATTACCTAGTTAGAGTTTAACAAAGTATCTGACAGGGACATAACAATCTCTACACAGAACAGAGTGCTGTAGGCAAGGCTTAGCATAATTAGATTCACAACAGAATCACTACTCAAAGGATATTGATTAATTGACTTGGTCTCCCTGTAGAGGGTTTTAATGGTGGCCACAGGACATTGTCCAACATTCAAATATGCTGTGCTTGGCATCTTCATGTCAAAGCTCAAATGCAAAAATGCATACAAAGCCAAGGAGAGAAAATAATTTGGATAAAAGCATAATTTTGAAGAGTGCATGCTAAAAGTTGTGGGCCAAGACCAAATTATTTTTGATGTAAACAAATAATAATAAACAGTGAAAACAAATAGACCTAAAATGTTATAATGGCTCCTATACAATGGAACTTTGGTTTTTGTTCACATAGCAGTCTGAAGTGCATTTTTGTGGCTGGCTCACGACTTCCCATGAGGACCACCTGCTCCTTCTATCCTGTTGGCCCGCCATCCCCAAACACCTCATTTGCATCCACTTCCAGGTGTGCTTTCTTAAGAGGAAGCATGGAGGAGGCTCATTCACTTTCTTTTAAAATAAACTTTGTCTTTTACTATGGAATATTTGAAATGTGTAAAAGAACAGAGGTCTAAAGTTCACTCCAAGTACATATCATTCAGATTCAGCAACAATCCGTTTAGGACCATCCTTGTTTCATTTCTTATCCTCCTTTTCTTACCCTACTGGAATATTCTGAAGCCAATCCCAGCCATCATATAATTTTTATAGGTAAGCATGGATCTCTGAAAGAAAAGGATTCTATTTTTCATAAGCATGGCTACGACACCATTATCACTCCTGAGATACTGACAGTAGTTTCCTAATATCAAACATCTTATCAATGTTCAAGTTTCCCCGATTCATATTCTCTCTCTCTCAATACTTTATTTGAATCATGATTGAAATAAGGATGTTCACATTTCATTGGTTGATACATACACATATGTGGTTGTTAGATGGTTGGGGATTAAGTCTCTCTTAATCTATATATCTTCCTCCCTCCCTACATTTGTCCTTTTAACTTATTTGTTAGCAGGTCCATTGTTCTGTAGAGTCTCCCAGTTTGGATTTTGCTGGTTGCATTTCCATTATGTTAACATGTTCCTCTGAACCAGTAATTGAATCCAGAGTCTTGTTGAGATTCAGGTGATTTTTTGGGGCAAGTTTACTTCATAGATGGTGTGTTTTGACTATTGATGACCACAGTGTACATTCATTATTTCATTGGGGTTTGTAAAGTGGCGATATTCTAATTCTATCATTCCATCCTCATTTATTAGTCAGAGTTCTTCTATAAAGAGAAACATTTATTAGCAACTATTTGGTATTCTGAAACAAGTACTTCAGTCTTGCTGTGTGCCTGGGAAGAAGAGGAAATGGATCTAGAGCTCCAGCTGGCAGTCTCTGCCACAGTGACATAAGCAAAGTGAATTTGCCTGGATCTATTTAAGGTTCGTGTGTTAGGGTTCTCCAGAAGGACAGAACTAATAGGATGTATGTACATGTGAAAGGGAGTTTATTAAGAATTGGACTCACACATTCACAAGATTAAGTCCCATGAAAGGCTATCTGCAAGCTGAGGAACAAGGAAGGCAGTAATGGCTCAGTTCAAGTCCCAAAGTCTCAGAAGCAGGGAAGCCCATAGTGCATTTTTCAGTCTGTGGCTGAAGACCTGAGGGCCCCTGGCAAACCTCTGGTGTAAATATAAGAGTCCAGAGGTTGAAGAACCTGGAGTCTGATGTTCAAGGGCAGGAAGCATCCAGCACAGGAAAAAGAGGAAAGCCAGAAGACTCAGCAAGCCAGCTTATCCCACCTTCTTCTGCCTGCTTTGTCCTAGCTGCACTGGCAGCCAATTAGATAGTGCCCATCCAGACTGAGGGTGGGTTTTCCTCTCCCAGTCCACTGATTCAAGTGTTAATCTCCTCTGGCAACACCCTCACAGACACACCCAGAAACAATACTTTGCCAGCTATATAGGCATCCTTCAATCTAGTTGACATCTAGTATTCACTGTCACAGTCCATAAGCCCAGCTGCCCCATTCAGAATGAGAGAGACACTGCCTAGCAGTGACATGAGTGGAAAAGACTGGGAGGAGTTGGTTGACCATAAACTCAGTGAGACAGAGGGGGTGAGAAGTTCGAGAGTGGATGGGTGGCTTGATCCTTGATCTCCTCTGTCCCTCCAGCCCTTGAGAGGCAGAGGATCAGACAAGCTCTGGGGAATCCAGTATGTGGTAATTGAGCAGAATTGCATGCTGTGTGTTCAGAAAATGGCCATGCACTCTGTGGGCAAGAGTATGTATGTAATCATTCAGTTTTAGGCAATTCTTTTTCCCTTTTAGGTAGTTACAGCTTTATTGTATATAATTGATATATAAAGCACATAGTTAATGTAAACAATTTGATGAGTTTGGACATATTCCAACAGCAGTACCATCACCACAGTCAAGGTAATAGACATATTAATCACCTGTCAAGGTTTCCTTGTGTCTCTCGGCCCTTTTTTGTTTTCTTTCTTTTTTTATACTGTGGTAGGAGCACTTAATGTGAGATCTACCCTCTTAAGCTTTGAAGTGTACAATGCTAGCTATAGGCACTCTTATGATAGACCTCTAGAGCTTATTCATCTAACATAACCACAACTTTGTAACAATTGAACAAGTCCCCATTTCCCCTCATCCACAGCCCCTAGCAACCTTTTGTATTCTCTGTGTTATGAGTTCAACTAATTTAGACACATCATGTAAGTGGAATCACCTATGCAGTGTTTATCCTTCTATGCCTGGCTTATTTCACTTAGCATAATACCCTCCAGGTTCATCCATGTTGTTCCAAATGGCAGGATTTTCTTCTTGTTTAGGGCTGGCTAATATTTCTTTGCACACACACATTATGCTTTCTTTATCCATTCATCTGTTGATGGATGCTTCGGTTGTTTCCATATCTTGGTGACTGTGAATGATGCTGCAGTAGACACAAAAGGGCAGATGTCTCCTTGAGATCCTGATCTCAAAATTTTTGGGATATGTATCTAGAAGTGGGATTGCTGGATTATGTTGTAGTTCTATTTTTAATTTTTTGAGGAACCTCCATACCGTTTTCCATAGCAACTACGCTATTTGACATTCCCACCAACAGTGCAGAAGGGTTCCATTTCTCTACCTCCTTGCCAGCATTCATCTTTTGTTTTTTGATAATAGCCATCCTAACAGGTGTGAAGTGGTATCTCACTGTAATTTTGATTTGCATTTCCCTTAGTTATTTTGTTTCTTATGGAAAGCAATTATTGTTCAATTTTTGGCTGAACTTCTATCTTACAGAAATAAAAAACGTTGGGGGGGGGCGGTGGTACAAAATACATTTGACAACCAATTTTTCGTTATTGACAAAATTTTTACCTGTTTATTGTGCACACATGCTGTTTTCAAATATGCATACGTTGTGGAATGACTAAATCGAGTTAATTAACATCTGTATTTCCCCCCCGTACTTAGTTTCTTTGGTAAGAAATTACCAGTTATTTCTGAGTGTGAGCTCAGGGGCTATTTGCTTGTTTGTTCCCTCTCTGTGGAGCATGCCTAAGTGCCAGCCTGGCCCTCTGTTCCTGGAGACACAGTTGAGCAATACGTGGGACTCTCTCTTGAAGCTAGCAGTGGGAGGTAGAGGCAGACGTGCACTGGGGTAAAGAGGCTTTCATGTAGAGGACGTGTGTGTGCAGCTAGGGTAGTAAGGAGGAAGGCTGAGCAGGGTGGCCAGGGAGGGAGGAGTGTGGGTGTGTGGGTTGGATATTAGGAAAATCTCAGGGAATTGTACCGGGGAGGTGCTATAAGAAATCTTGAAGGATGAGTAGAATTAATCAGATGGGCAGGGGAAAGGGCGTTTCCTTGGAGTCATTTCTATGGGGACAACTTAGGGAAAGGGAGGGAAGGTGTGAGCATGGGATTTTGGGACATGGTGGTACAGGAGAGCAGGCTTAGCAGGCAGGGCATGCCTGGTGAGACTGGAGGTGAGGCTGGAGGCCTGGCAGGATCTGGACCGGAAGTGGTGGGGACGCATGCTGCAGAGCTGAAGTTCTCCCTGAAGCCCTCTGTATCCTTGTAGCCAAGGAAAGCTGTGAGGTAGACTGGCTTGGAAGGGTCATCCATGGGGAACTCTTCACCTTCCCACGATGCCTGCTGCTGCCCTTCTGAGGCAGGAAGCCCAGGGCCCCCTGTCTGGGAGTGGAGAACTTTCATATATATATATATATATATATATATATATATATTTTTTTTTTTTTTTTAATTGCACTTTAGGTTCTAGGGTACATGTGAAGAACATGCAGGATTGTTGCATAGGTATATACATGGCAATGTGGTTTGCTGTCTGTATCCCTGTCACCTATATCTGGGATTTCTCCCCATGTTATCCCTCTCCAACTCCCTACCCCTGCTGTCCCTCTGCTAGCCACCCCCCAACAGACCCCAGTGTGTGATGCTCCACTCCCTGTGTCCACGTGTTCTCATTGTTCAACACCCGCCTATGAGTGAGAACATGCGGTGTTTGATTTTCTGTTCTTGTATCAGGTTGCTGAGAATGATGGTTTCCAGATTCATCCATGTCCCTACAAAGGACACAAACTCATCATTTTTAATGGCTGCATAGTATTCCATGGTGTATATGTGCCACATTTTCCCTGTCCAATCTATCATTGATGGGCATTTGGGTTGGTTCCAGGTCTTTGCTATTATAAACAGTGCCGCAGTTAACATACATGTGCATGTGTGTTTATAATAGAATGATTTATAATCCTTTGGATATATACCCAGTAATGGGATTGCTGGGTCAAATGGAATTTCTGTTTCTAGGTTCTTGAGGAATCGCCACACTGTCTTCCACAATGGTTGAACTAATTTACACTCCCACCAACAGTGTAAAAGTGTTCCTATTTCTCCACATCCTCTCCAGCATCTGTTGTCTCCAGATTTTTTAATGATCGCCATTCTATCTGGCATGAGATGATATCTCAATGGGGTTTCGATTTGCATTTCTCTAATGACCAGTGATGATGAGTATTTTTTCATGTTTGTTGGCCTCATATATGTCTTCTTTTAAAAAGTGTCTGTTCATATCATTTGGCCACTTTTGAATGGGTTTATTTGTTTGTTTGATTTTTAAAATCCATTTTAGTTCTTTGTAGATTCTGGATATAGCCCTTTGTCAGAAGGGTAGATTGCAAATTTTTTCCCCCATTCTGTTGGTTACCAGTTCACTCTAGTGATTGTTTCTTTTGCTGTGCTGAAGCTCTGGAGTTTAATTAAATCCCATTTGTCTATTTTGGTTTTTGTTGCTGATGCTCTTGGTGTTTTAGTCATGACATCCTTGCCTATGCCTATGTCCTGAATGGTTTTGCCTAGGTTTTCTTCTAGAGTTTTTATGGTGTTAGGTGTTACGTTTAAGTCTTTAATCCATCTGGAGTTAATTTTAGTGTAAGGTGTCAGGAAGGGGTCCAGTTTCTGCTTTCTGCACATGGCTACCAGTTTTCCCAACACCATTTATTAAACAGGGAATCCTTTCCCCATTGCTTGTTTTTGCTGGGTTTGTCAAAGATCAGATGGTTGTAGATGTGTGGCATTGCCTCTGAGGCCTCTGTTGTGTTCTGTTGGTCTATATCTCTGTTTTGGTACCAGTACCATGCTGTTTTGCTTACTCTAGCCTTGTAGTATAGTTTGAAGTCAGGTAGCATGATGCCTCCAGCTTTGTTCTTTTTGCTTAGCATTGACTTGGCTATGTGGGCTGTCTTTTGGTTCCATATGAAGTTTAAGGTGGGTTTTTCCAGTTCTGTGAAGAGGGTCATAGGTAGCTTGATGGGGATAGCATTGAATCTATAAATTACTTTGGGCAATGTGGCCATTTTCACGATATTGATTCTTCCTAACCATGAGCATGGAATGTTTTTCCATCTGTTTGTGTCCTCTCTTATTTCATTGAGCAGTTGTTTGTAGTTCTCCTTGAAGAAGTCTTTTACATCCTTTGTTAGTTGTATTCATAGGTATTTTATTACCTTTGTAGCAATTGTGAATGGCAGTTCATTCTTGATTTGACTCTCTTTAAGTCTGTTATTGATGCATAGGAGTGTTTGTGATTTTTGCACTTGATTTTGTATCCTAAGACTTGGCTGAAGTTGCTTATCAGTTTCAGGAGATTTTGGGCTGAGACGATAGGGTCTTCTAAATATACAATCATGTCGTCTGCAAATAGAGACAATTTGACTTCCTCCTTTCCTCATTGAATACCCTTTATTTCCTTTTCTTGCCTGACTGCTGTGGTTAGAACTTCCAATACTATATTGAAAAGGAGTGGTGAGAGAGGGCATCCTTGTCTAGTGCCAGATTTCAAAGGGAATGCTTCCAGTTTTTGCCCATTCATTATGATATTTGCTGTGGGTTTTCATAAATAACTTTTATTATTTTGAGATACATTCTGTCGATACCTAGTTTATTGAGAGTTTTTAGCATAAAGGGCTGTTGAATTTTGTTGAAGGGCTTCTCTGCATCCATTGAGATAATCATGTGGTTTTTGTCTTTGGTTCTGTTTACGTGGTGAATTACATTTATAGACTTGTGTATGTTGAACCAGCCTTGCATCCCTGGGATGAAGCCTACCTGACCATGGTGGATAAGCTTTTTGATGTGCTGTTGCAATCGGCTTGCCAGGATTTTATTGAAGATTTTTGCATCTATGTTCATCATGGATATTGGCCTGAAGTTTTCTATTCTCGTTGAGTGTCTGCCAAGTTTTGGTATCAGGATGATGTTGGCCTCATAAAATGATTTGGGGAGGATTCCCTCTTTTTGGATTGTTTGGAATAGTTTCAGGAGTGGTACCAGCTACTCTTTGTATGTCTGGTAGAATTCGGCTGTGAGTCCTTCTGGACCTGGGCTTTTTTTGGTGGGTAGGCTATTAATTGCTGCCTCAACTTCAGCCCTTGTTATTGGTGTATTCAGGGTTTCAACTTCTTCCTGGTTTTGGCTTGGGAGGGTGCAAGTGTCAGGAATTTATCCATTTCTTTCAGGTTTACTGGTTTATGTGCATAGAGTTCTTTGTAGTAATATCTGATTATAGTTTGTATTTCTGTGGAATCAGTGGCAATATCCTCTTTATTGTTTTTTATTGCATCTATTTGATTATTCTCTCTTTTCTTTTTTATTAATCTGGTTAGTGGTCTATTTTGTTGATCTTTTCAAAAAACCATCTCCTAGATTTACTGATTTTTTGAAGGGTTTTTTTTGTGTCTCTATCTCCTTCAGTTTGGCTCTGATCTTAGTTATTTCTTGTCTTCTGCTAGCTTTTGAGTTTTTTTGATTTTGCTCCTCTAGCTCTTTCAATTTTGATGATAGGGTGTCAATTTTAGATATCTCCTTTCTTCTCATGTGGGCATTTATTGCTATAAATTTCCCTCTAGACACTGCTTTAAATGTGTCCTAGAGACTCTGGTATGTTGTGTCTTCATTCTTGTTGGCTTCCAAGAACATCTTTATTTCTGCCTTCATTTCATTGTTTATCCAGTCAACATTCAGGAGTCAGTTGTTCAGTTTCCATGAAGTTGTGCAGTTCTGAGTTAGTTTCTGAAGTCTGAGTTCTAATTTGATTGCACTGTGGTCTGAGAGACTGTTTTGATTTTTGTTCTTTTGCATTTGCTGAGGAGTGATACTTTCAATTATGTGGTCAATTTTAGAGTAGGTGTGATGTGGTGCTGAGAAGAATGTATATTCTGTGGATTTGGGATGGAGTGTTCTGTAAATGTCTATTAGGTTTGCTTGGTCCAGATCTGAGTTCAAGTCCTGGATATCTTTGTTAATTTTCTGTCTCATTGATCTGTCTAGCATTGACAGTGGAGTGTTAAAGTCTCCCACTATTATTATGTGGAAGTCTAAGTCTTTTGTATGTCATTAAGAACTTGCTTTATGTATCTGGGTGCTCCTGTATTGGGTGTGTATATATTTAGGATCATTAGTTCTTCTTGTTGCATCGATCCTTTTAGCATTATGTAATGTCCTTCTTTGTCTTTTCTGATCTTTGTTGGTTTAAAGTCTATTTTATCAGAGGCTAGGACTGCAACTCCTGATTTTTTTTCTCTCCATTTGCTTGGCAAATCTTCCTCCATCCCTTTATTTTGAGCCTGTGTGCATCCTCGCACTTGAGAGGGGTTTCCTCAGTACAGCACACTGATGGGTTTTGACTATCCAGTTTGCCAGTCTGTGTCTTTTGAGTGGGGCATTATCCTACTTACATTTAAGGTTAATGTTGTTACGTGTGAATTTGATCCTGCCATTTTTATGCTATCTGGTTGTTTTGCCCATTGGTAGATGCAATTTCTTCATTGTGTTGATGTTCTTTTCCATTTTGTACGTTTTTGGAGTGGCTGGTACTGGTTGTTCCTTTTCTTGTTTAGTGTGTCTTTCAGGAGTTCTTGTAAGGCAGGCTTGGTGGTGACAAAAATCCCTTAACAATTGCTTGTCTGTAAAGGATTTTGTTTCTCCTTTGCTTATGAAGCTTAGTTTGCCTGGATATGAAATTCTAGGTGGAAAGTTCTTTTGTTTAAGGATGTTGAATTTTGGCCCCCACTCTCTTCTGGCTTGTAGGGTTTCTGCTGAGAAATCCGCTCTGAGTCTGATGGGCTTCCCTTTGTGGGTAACCTGACCTTTCTCTCTGGCTGCCCTTAGTATTTTTTCCTTCATTTCAACTCTGGTGAATCTGATGATTATTTGCTTTGGGGTTGCTCTTCTTGAGGAATATCTTTGTGGTGTTCTCTTTATTTCCTGGACTTGAATATTGGCCTGCCTTGCTAGTTTGGGGAAGTTCTCCTGGATAATATTCTGAAGAGTGTTTTCCAGCTTGGATTCATTCTCTCCTTCATATTCAGGTACACATATCAAACGTAGATTAGGTCTTTTCACATACTCCCATATATCTTGGAGGCTTTCTTCATTTCTTTTTACTATCCTTTCTGTAATCTTGCCTTCTCATTTTATTTTATTGAGTTTATCTTCAATCTCTAGTATCCTTTCTTCTGCTTGTTTGATTCAGCTATTGGAACTTGTGTATGCTTTGCGAAGTTCTCGTGTTGCGTTTTTCTGCTCCATTAAGTCATTAATATTCTTCTCTAAGCTGTTTATTCTTGTTAGCATTTTGTCAAACCTTTTCTCAAGGTTCTTAGTTTCTTTGCATTGGGTTAGAATATGTTCTTTTAGCTCAGAGAAGTTTGTAATTACCCACTTTTTGAAGCCTGTTTCTGTCAATTCATCAGATTCATTCTCCATCCAGCCTTGTTCCTTTGCTGGTGAGGAGTTGTGATCCCTTGGGGGAGCAGATGCATTCTGGTTTTGGGTGTTTTCATCCTTTTTGTGCTGGTTTCTTCCCATTTTTGTGAATTTATCTACCTCTGGTCTTTGTAGTTGTTGACTTTCAGATTGGGTCTCTGAGTGGATGTCTTTTTTGCTGATGATGAAGTTATTTCTTTCTGTTTCTTAGTTTTCTTTCTAACAGTTAGGCCCCTCTGCTGTAGGACTGCTGGAGGTCCACTCCAGACCCTGCTTGCCTGGGGATCACCTGCAGTGGCTGCAGAACAGTAAGGGTTGCTGCCAGTTTCTTCTTCTGTTATCTTTGTCCCAGAATGATACCTGCCAGATGTCAGCCTGAACTCTCCTTTATGAGGTGTTTCTTTGGATATATGGAGGTCAGGGAGCTGCATGAGGAGACAGTCTGTTCCTTATAGGAACTCAAGTGCTGAGCTGTGAGCTCTGTTGGTCCATTCAGAGCTGCTGGGCAGGTATGTTTAAGTCTGCTGCAGTGGAACTTGCAACCGCCTTTTCCCCCCAGGTGCTCTGTCCTGGGAAGGTGGGGCTTTATTTATAAGTCCCTGTCATTCTGCTGCCATTTTTCAGAGCTGCCCTGCCCAGTGGGGAGGTAGCCTAGTCACAGTTTGCCAGCAGAGGCGTTGCTGAGCTGCTGTGGGCTCTGCCCAGCTGCTGTTTGTACTTCCTTGCAGTTTTGTTTATAGACATGTAGTTAGAACTGCCTCGATAATGGCAGTCTGCCTCAGTAATGATGGACTGCCTCTATAATTGCGGACTGCCTCAGTAATGGTGGAGTGCCTGGGTAGTGGTGGACTGCCTTGGTAATGACAGACACCCTTCCTCCCACAGAACTGGACTGTCCTGGGTCCAGCTGTGCTTGCTGTGAAACTCTCAATCCAGAGTGTTTCAGATTGCTGGTCTTTGTTGGGGGTAGGACCCGCTGAGCCAGGTCACCTGGCTCCCTGTTCAGCCCCCTTTTCTTCAGTTGAATGGGTGACTCTGTCTCCCAGGTGTTCCAGGCACCAGTTGAAATGGCGCCCAGATTTGTGTGAGTTTTTGTGCAGAGACCCACTGCGCCAGCTGAAACAGCCATGCTGGAGACTCATGTCGCTTTTCCGCCCGGGAATCTCCTGGTCTGTGGGCAGTAAAAACTTGTTTGGAAATGTGGTGATCACTCACCCTCTGCATTCTTGCTGGGAACTACACCCCAGTGCTCTTCCTAATTGGCCATCTTTGGATTGTCTCCAGAGTGGAGAACTTTCTGTGAGACATGCCATCAAATCTACTAGTTAGAGCCCCAGCTCCTGTTGGTAAATTCTTGTCTGCTTCTCTCGTCTTCTCTACTGCTCACTATCTTGCCTCTGACTGCCCCATTCCCAGAACATCTTTCTCTGGACATATTTCTACATCCTAAAGATACAATTGCCATGGGAAGCTTCATATCAGCCTCCTCAGAAAGTAAATTCTTAAGAAGATATTAATATCTGATAACAACAAGGGTTTTTTTTTTTTTTTTTTTTTCTCTTAAAAGAGGAGGTCTGGAGATGCAATCCCTTCCACTCCAACCCCAAGGAATTAATCCTAATGGTGGATTTTCAGACTCAGTCTTGGGTGGAGGCTGAACAGCCTTTCATATTTCAGCCTGGGGCAGCTGCAGTTTAAAAGACTATTTGCCCTCTTTTTCCAGCAAGGCTCCTTCTCCCTCCTGAGTGTGCAGAGTTGAGATGAGTGTGTGTCTGAGATTCAGGTGCCTATGTTTACTGAAGCTGGGACAGCTCTGAGCCTCATTTAATTAAGTCAGTGTCTGATTTTGTTTTCCACGTTCTTAACTGTGGCAGAAAACACCAACTAATAAAATGCCAGGAGAGTACAGCTTCCCTCAGTAGACCCCAGAATCATGTTTCATGATCATTCCAGTTATTTCTATGGGGATGCCTTTTTTTTTCCCAAACACGCTGCCTTACAAGATTGGGGGGTGGTCCCTCAGAAGCTGGTCCTGAGCCACGGTTTCAGGTGCAAGTGGTTTATGAAGGAAGAAGGGAGGAGGGAGTGGGATTCATAAAGGGTGTGCTGCTAGGGGAAGGAAGTTGTAGAGGCAAAGATGGGAAGTGAAGGGGGCCAAGCAGGGTCTGATTTGTGAAGACCCAGCTTCAGCCTGAGCCAGAGAGGAGCTCTGGAGTGTGAGTTGCACCTCAGAGTTTGTTTTCTGGAGGAAAGGGAGCCTAGTCTCAGCACTGGTCAGCCAGAGGCTACCAGCCACCCCGTGGGATACAGATGTCCAGATATTTCCACTCTCCAAATAGTGAGGTGGTCTCTGGAGCCATAAGGGTGATGCTCTGAGTAGCTTGTAGTTATGAGCTGTCAGTGGAGGCTAGAGCATGGGAACACAGCACTGAGAAGGGGATCAAAGGGGATCCAAGTAGGGTCAGTGGTGTCTGCTGCAAATGTTCATCCCCTCCCTCTCCAGAGGGCACCTGCAACAGGCTCATTCAATGTGGCTGAAAAACTGTTAATCAGAATATGCCACCCAAATATCCCTCTTTGGCGTATCGATTAGTTTCAGCTGGTTATTTTAAGAAACTGCAGACCCAGGAGTAGACCTGAAAAGTTGTCCTTTTGTAAAAACAATGGACGTCTCTAAAGGGAATTTTCATTAGTCATTAGAGCTGCTCTGACAGCTTTTATTATTTGAGGGACTTTCATCTGCATAACAAAACAACCTCTATTCACCCTATATTTCCTTCCCTCACCCTCTCTATTAGTCTGTTTTGCATTGCGGTAAAGAAATACCTGAAGCTGGGTAATTTATGAAGAAAAGAGGTTTACTGGGCTCAGAGTTTTACAGGGACAAGCATGGTGCCAATGCCTGCTCAGCTTCTGGGGAGGCCTTTTTTTTAACTTGTGGAGGAAGGTCACAGGGGAGCAGGTATGTCACATCATGAGAGAAGGCGCAAGGGAGAGAGAGGAGGAGGTACCAGGCTCCTTTAAACAATGAGCAGAGTGAGAACTCACTCATTACCATGGGGAGGGCACCAAGTCATTCATGAGGGATCTGCCCCCATGATCCAAACACTTCTCACCAGGCTCCACCTCCAACACTGAGGATCACATTTTCACATGGGATTTGGAGGGAACAAACATCCAGACTATATCAACTTGTGTTGCCCCTTCTACTCCTTCCTGTAGCTTAGGATGCTGCATAAGCCTCAATCATCTGGCCACTTCCTTGAGTCTCAAATGTTGGTGGAACTCCACTGCATGTGTACATACTAATATGATTTTTCTCCTGTTAATCTATCTTCTGTCAGTTTCATTCCCAGACTAGCCAGGGCCCTAGAAGAGTAGAGAGAGGCATGTGTTTTCCTCTCCTACACACATTTCTGGAGATGCTACAGTAGGACTTCATTAAGGTGGTGAATAAGTGCTACGTGTCTCCAAAACAAGAAGGTTTGGCTGATTATGCCGTCAAGACTAGGAGACAGCTCAGGGAGAACTGCTGCTTTCACTTTCTGGGCTGTTTCCTTCCTGAGCTGTGGTTGTGCATTTGAGACTGGCTTTTCAGTGCCTGAGCTCACACAACAGTGGCCAGCCCTAAGGCACTGGAAAGCCTGTGGGATTGAAATCAGCTACCACAGTCTACTTTCTGTCTCTGTAGATTTGCCTATTCTGGACAATTTCATATAAATGAAATCATGTAATAGGTGGCTTTTTGTATCTGACTTATTTCGCTTAGTGTGAAGTTTTCAAGATTCATCCATGTTGCAGTATGTATC
Organism: Saimiri boliviensis; assembly: GCF_048565385.1. Classification (NCBI taxonomy): domain Eukaryota; kingdom Metazoa; phylum Chordata; class Mammalia; order Primates; family Cebidae; genus Saimiri; species Saimiri boliviensis. The sequence goes on from NC_133460.1 coordinate 104,432,703, forward strand.
TGTATTTCATTCTTTTTTATTGCTGGATAATATTCCATTTTTGGGTTTGCCACATTTTATTTATCCATTTGTCAGTTGACAGACATTTGAGTGTTTCTACTTTTTTGCTATTACGAGTAATACCACTAGAAATGTTTACATACACGTTTTTGTGTGGACATGTTTTCATTTCCCTTGAGCAGATACCCAGGAGTGGAATTGCTGGGTCATATGCTAACTCATGTTTACACAGGCCATTTCTGATCTTCTAAGAATCCTGTGAAACAGAAATTATTATTCCCATTTTACTGATGAGACAACTGAGGCTGGAGGAGGTTAAACGTCTTGCCAAGGAGACACAGCCAGTAAGTGGCTGAGACTGGATTTGAACCCAACTCTTTCCAATTCCAAAGCCATGTTTTTTCTTACTGTGCTCAAAAGGCAAGGTTTAGCTTGGTTTCTGGTCTTACACATGTTAGTATCAGAAGGCTACTAAGGGTTTGTGGAATCAGCTTCCTACATGTAGCTCTCACTTTCAAATCACAAGAGCTATTCTACTAGGAAGCTGGTGGAGTAAAGTCCAACACGAACTGGACCTAAATGGAATTCTCTCTCTACAGTGATGTTTAGATGTTTTGAACATGCCAGGACCTCAAATGTAAACACCTTCCTTAGGAATACCCAAGGTACAAGTTGCTGATTAGTGACTGTTAGTGCATTTTCTTCTTCTTTCTCTCAGCAGATCCTATCTGACAGCTGTTACTGTAGGAATAAGTTCTGCCTGCTGCTGCCAGATTGTTGTTACAATAACATGCACCTTTGACAATTCGTGGCAGCTTTGTGTTTCTCTTGTTGTCATGCTGATTTTCAGCTCTGGGAGAGCACACAGCGTATGGCGTGGAAGTCGCTGACTTTATAATCATGTGTTCAGGAACCACTGAACGGAGGTTCTGGTTATGGAAGCAAAGGTAGACAGAATGTGGAGTGTGGTTTCCAAAGTGGAAATATAGTATTTTACTGGATTGATTTCTGTTTCCAGAATATTGCTATTTGTAAAGAGATGGTATGCTAAAAGAGCATCAAAAAGAAAACTGTAGTGACAGTTCACATGTGTATACCATAGAACCTGTTTCTAAAAAGCCAGGTGCTTTGATAATATTTAGGACCATTAATTCTGTGATCTGGGGAAGGAAGCAGACAGGGTCATTAGGCAACCTTATTTTCATTATAAAACTTATATGATATAAGAAACATTTACATAAACCCATCCCAACACAATCAGTTTTAGCATTTTGGTACATTTCCTTCTAGTCTTTTTTTTTCTTTATATATAGGATTCAAAACAAATTTGATTCTAAGACATGTACATAATTTTACATCTCCTTATTCTTTATTATAACTGTATCATGTGTATTTTAATTTTCCCCACATTATTACATCATTTTAATAATAATTTTAAATGGCATTTAAGCATTTCATTAGATATGCCAATCTGTTTTATTATTTGACAAGAGTGGACATTTAGACTGTTTTCTTTGCCTTGCTATATTGTTTGTTTTGTTTTTTAGAAACAAGCATCTTGCTATGTTGCCCAGGCTGGTCTCAAACTCCTGCCCTCAGATCTTCCTGCCTCAGTCTCCTGAGTAGGTGGGATTACACATGCAAGTCACTGTACCTGGCTGCCTTGCTATTCTTAATAACATCTTTTCCTTAGGAGAAATTATCAGAGGACAAATTTAGAAGGGTCTCTAATGACTGTTGTCAAATTGTTTTCCAAAATGATTGAGCTCATTTCCACTTCTCTTGGCAGCATGAGAGTGTTGGTTCCACCACGTCTTCGCCAGCATAGCACTGGCTGGTATTGGTAAATTCAGGTACCAGAAATGAAGTTGAGCTCAAAGAGAAGATAAAACCTATCCTCTATCTCTGGGCAGTGTTCCAGGAAGGCAGAAAACTCATTTTGAGGAGGAAAATATTGGGATATGTGGTGAAAGAGGGTCGTGATGGGGAAGGAAGACTTCAGCAAACTTTTTAAAATTTTTATTTTTTGATGGATTGTTTCCTACCTCTTGTCTAAGTCCTGGGAGCTTGTCAAATTCTCTGCAGAGAGACGTGTAGATGTGTAAAAGCAAACCCAGCTCTTTGGGACCTAAAGGACTCATGATCTTCCAGGGCTGGCCATCGAGCTGCCACTTGTGGGGAAAGCCTCCTTCCTCAGGGGCAGAAGCAGAGCAGAACCAACAGCCATGGAGCAGAGACCAAGCCTGGCTGGAGGCTGGCAGCAGAACATTAAGTGTCATGGTAGCAAAAAGGCATTTTCAGAGGAAGTGGAGGTAGCAGCAGTGGGATGACAGAATGAGGCAGCTTTGTGGGGATGGCCTTGCTGGGTCAGCTGGGAGTGTGTTTGTGTCCACGTATGTTTGTGTATAGAGAGCAGTAATGACCAGCACAGCCCCAGGGCTGAACTGGGCTAAAGAGCTACAGAATAGTTAGACAGTAGGCAGTAATAATTGTTATTATATGAAAACACCTTTATTTGTCAGATTGTTTTATGTGCCAGGCTGGGTGCCAGCTGTTGGCTTTCTGCTCACCCTGGCTAGCGGGGGCTCATCCTGGAAAGGGAGAGGACTGGCCAAGAGGGTCCTTACCATCTTCATTCATTCATTCATTCAGTAAATCTTTTCTGTGGAGCAAGCCCTGTGGATATGGCTCTGAGCAAAATGGAGGATATCCCTTTCTCTTCTTCCTTAGAGCTGAGTCCAGCAGGGCTGCCTTCATGGGTGTCTGACCCATGCAGTTGTGTAGGGCTCTGGGCTCAGAAGGGCTTCAATCTTGGTTTAATGCTCTGTGGTTGCCATCTTGAAATTTGTAGTACTTTAATCTTTGGATCTGGGCCTTATCAGTGACATCTGATAGGCAGTGGAGCATCTGCATGAGTAGAGGAGGCACATGCAATGCTCACAGTGCCTGCCATTCTCCATGTGCAGGTGTGTTCACAGTGTACCATGAACCTAAAATTCCCGCAGCCCCCTGTGGCAGCTCAGTGAGACACACAGTGAGTACAAGGTAAGTGTGATATGAATGTGTTACATTTACCACTTAGGAAGTGGGGAACCGACAGCGGCAAGAAGCCACACTTTCCATTTGAACCAGAACTTGCTTTGACTGCGGAAAGAAGGTGATGGTGTTCTAAGAAACGTGAATGTCCATTGTGCCCTATCAGAACCCTTCTTACTTGTGTTTAGCCAACCACTATGCTGAAAATGCTTACACAGGAGGAAGGAAAAGAGAGGGCAGGCCACAGTTCCTCCTTGCACATCAGAAACCTGATTGCTAAGAGTGTTCTTAGAATATTCCCATATGGAGAAGGGAGTTGGTTGTGGGTGGCATTCCCACTGCTTGGGTAAGAGCAAAATATTCACGTTTGTGTGAGGTACTAATTGTGTGCAAATTATGTGATTTTGGTGATTCCACATGCCTGTTAAATGCTCTTATATTTGCATTTAAAATTGCATTCAAAATTGGTATGGTGCAATATACAGAAGAGTGGTAAAATTCATGCTAATAATTATTTTTTTTTAAAACTTAGAATGACAGTAAATATTAGGTTGGTGCAAAAGTAATTGTGGTTTTTGCCATTACTTTTAATAGCAAATATAATAACACCATGACACGTAGAGCAAGCAAGAGAAATTGCAGGAAATGAAGAAAAAAGTTTTATATTTTAGCATCTTTAATGACAGTTTTTGGCTGTTTTTTTGAACAAAGTTCTCTGCATTTCATTTTTAAACCTGTCCTTGCAAATTCAATGGCTAGTCCTGCAGCTGAGTTCGTGACTACAAAGAGGTCGATTCCTCTCTTCTTCTTCTTCTTCTTCTTTTTTTTTTTTTTGAGATGGAGTCTAGCTCTGTCTCCCTGACTGGAGTGCAGTGGCACGATCTCAGCCCATTGCAGCCTCTGCCTCCCAGATTCAAGTGATTCTCTGCCTCAGCCTCCCTAGTAGCTGGGATTACAGGTGTGTTCCACCACACCTGGCTAATTTTCTGTATATTTTGATTGGAGATGGGGTTTTGCAACATTGACCAGCCTGGTCTTGAACTCTTGGCCTCAAGTGATCTGTTCACCTTGGCCTCCCCAAATGCTGGGATTACAGGCATGAACCACTGCACCTGGCCCCTCTCTCTTCGATGACATTCTGGACCCTAGATACTTCTACTAGCTGATTTGGTTTGGTGGAGATGCCTTAGTAAGAGGCAGGCTTGTGAGGTACAAAGAACCTGAGATGTGCATTGGTAGACTTGAGTTAGAATCCCATCTCTGGCTAAGTTGCTGTCAGCATGCCCTCTACCTGCTCAGCACTCCTGTTTTCTCATTTTAAGAATGGGACAGTGACACCGACTTCTCAGGTTATTGTGAGGATTGTCGTCATTGTTGTCATCAGCAGCAGCCGTGAAGGACAGGCACAGAAAGGTTAGGAAGGAGAAGGTGCAGGCTTGTTGGGACAGAGTTGGTAAGGCAATGATTTGAGGTAGGTAGAGAAACTCATCCACCGATACAAGGTTGTGGCTACCATTCCATTCTGTGGGCCCAAGCTTTAGTTTCTCATCTGTAAAATGGGCACCTACCATTGATTCCCATTTCTGCTCCCACCACCCATTCTGGGCAATTACAAGAGGCTGGAAGAATAACCCAAAGAGCAACTCGCAGTCCCAGACTAAGTCACAAGGGGAAACCAGAAGAAAGAGATATTCCATTTCCTAGTCCCAAATTCTGTTTAGGTAATTATGCTGATAGGTAGAGCAGGTAAGACAATATTGATTCATAAATACTTGGTTTACTAGTCCTGAGAGCAATTGTTTCAGTGGAGAAATAGGTAGAGTATGTGTATTGACTACAAGTTCTGAGCACACAGGCTCAAATAACCCCTCTATGGACAATGCAGATTCTCCCTTCCATGAGCTTATTCTTTGTTGCACAGACACCTTCCTGTATTAGTTTGTTCTCACACTGCTATAAAGAACTACCTGAGACTGGATAATTTATGAAGATAAGAGGTTTAATTGACTCACCATTCCACAGGCTTAACAGGAAGCATGACTGGAAGGCCTCAGGAAACTTACAAACATGGTGGAAGGTGAAGGAAAACAAGCACCTTCTTCCAGTGGCAGAGCAGGAGAGAAAGAGAAAGGGGGCAAGTGCCACACTTTTAAACCATTAGATCTCATGAGAAGTCACTATCATGAGAACAGCATGTGGGAAATCTGGCCCCATGATCCAATCACCTCCCACCAGGTCCCTCCCCTGACATGGTGGGGATTACAATTTGATGTGAGATTTGGGTTGGGACAACGAGTCAAACCATATCAACTCCTAAACTGCTTTTGAGACAAAGGCAGATTCACCGTGAAATGAATGAAGCTTCAATCCCTCCCAAGACTCCAGTGATGTGTTCATGTGGTCATATGTTTTTGCAAAATTTATAACAGTAGGATTTGGGCTGTTAGTGATTATGATTTCTGCTTCTTTCCACTCTTTTTCATACACTTCTCCTTATGTCAGGTGCTGCTGGAGGTTGAGTGTGTTGCTATTCACTTGGGTGGTTGGTAAAATATTGCAGAAAATGTTTAGGAAAAGTTATAGATTAGTCTCAAACCTTTTGGAAGGATGGCAGCCAGCTGGTCCATTAAGTTAGGGAGAAAATAGGGACGAGGCTTTCCCGGTTAAGTCTGTTTACCCCACATCCCTTTGTCTGCACTCTGTTTACTCATGTAAATATTGTGCTGGGTGGTTTTCTCAGTGGGAGGTCAAAGGGGAATTACCTGTTAAAAGTGTTTACTCTGGGCTGGGAATCTAAAGCTTTTATCATTCGTAAAACCACTCTTTTAACCATGTTAATTATCCACAAGTGTGTTAACTTAGAACCTCTGTTGTAAAATCTTGACAGAATAAAAGTGTGGAGAGACAGAGGGTCTGGGTCAATTGGTTGCATTTTGCCCTCTGAAAGCAGCCAACAGCCATCCCTAGCCTACTTGAATCACTGTAATGGTGTGAGAATGCATTCATTCGTCTGTCATTAAGTCAGGATCTGCAAGTCAGACTTCTGCTGGTGGTGACCCACGTCTTAGGTGGTAACCCCGATGTGATTGAGGGCACATGAGTGCATGTTGGGATCCAGATAAAGGGATCCAGAATGGGGATAATTAGGGGGAGGTATTGCTGTGGATCATGTTTTTTCCCCTGTGGTTTGTGGTTCTTTCTGTGTATAGATATTTCTAGTCACCTTGGCACAGGAGACGCTTCCAGGACACTCCCACCATCCACTGTGTGAGTATCCCTGAGGCCTGCAGGTGTAACAACAGAGAGTATGTGGCCCTGGAGGAGAAATAAGATTGAACATAGAGCCAGATGCTAGTCTGTGGAAAATTCTTCAATTTATCAGATGTGTAAAGTTAGAAGTAGTGGAATCATTTCTTGCCACTTACTCAAAATAGATGTTCTTTCCTGTCAAGAATATACGTTAATGAAATACATACAATTATAAATGTATCACAATAAATTGCAATGGCTTTTTTTTTGGATGGGTGTCATGTAATATAGAATTCATCAGAATTTTTGGTTGTAGAACACAAATGCAAATGCGTGTGGCAGTGCTATAAACAATGAATATGTTTTTGTAGGAAGATGTTTATTTTATGCATACCAAATGTATTGAGCCATTAACAAATTATGAAGCTGAATTTTTTTTTTCTAAATTTTGTGTAATAAAAAACAATTTGGATCAACTATGCTAGAGAAAGATTGAATTGTTTTTCTATTCTCTTTGTAGAAAATGATATAAAATCATTCTCATAAGAAAGGCAAACAAAGTCTACGTAGCTGACAATGAAGGAAAATAAGATTATAAATGTAGGGCAGGCAGTTAACTAATAAAAATGTCATTTTATAAATGGACTCTGAATGTTCTTCAGCTCTTAAAAATTCATAACTTGTCATTTCTTTTCTCATTAGAAATATCCAGTTTTGTACCTAATTTTGCATTTGCATTTTTTTTTATTGTGGTAGAAAAGCCTGTCACCTGTAATCCCAGCACTTTGGGAGACTGAGGTGAGTGAATCACCTGAGGTCAGGAGTTTGAGACCAGCCTGGCCAACATAGTGAAAACCCATCTATTTGAAAAATAGAAAAATTAGCCAAGTATGGTGGCGGGCACCTGTAATTCCAGCTACTCAGGATGCTGAGGCAGGAGAATCATTTGAACTTGGGAGGCAGAGTTTGCAGTAAGCCGAGATAGTGCCATTGCACTTCAGCCTGGACGATAACAATGAAACTCCATCTCAAAAGAAAAATTAACTAATTAAAATGAAAAGCACTTTACATAAAATATACCTTCTTGAATGTTTAAGTATATAGTACAGTATTGTTAAATATATGCATGTTGTTATAATGTGTGTTTTCATTAACTTTTTTCCTGCAAGAATGTCCCGAAATTATATAAATTTCAGTGCTGAAACCCAAATCTACCCCTGACTCCTAGAAATTCTTTCATTGTGGCTCTTTTGAAACCATATATTTCTTCCTTTTTTTCTCTTCTTTTCTTTTTTAGTGACAGCTTTATAGTAGCTTTATTGAGATATAATTCACATATCATAAAATTCACTCTTTTAAAGTGTACAGTCATTTTTAGTATATTCACAGAACTGTACAACTGTCACCACTATCTAATTTCAGAACATTTTCATCACCCCTGAGAAAGAAGCCCTATACCCATTAGCAGTCACTCCCTGTTTTCCCTCCCCTCCGTCCCTAGAAACCACGAATCTACTTCTGTCTTTATGAATTCCCTTATTTCAGACATTTCATATGAATGGTTATATCATATATGGTCCTTTGTGACTGACTTTTTAACTTAGTTTTTATAGTTCATCCATGTTGATGCATGTGTCAGAGCCGAATTCTTTTTATGACAGAATAATATTCCATTGTATGGATATGCCACTTTTTTCCATCTATTAATGAATTGGTGGATATTTGGGTTATTTGTACCTTTGGCCATTATGAACAATATTGTTATGAACTTTCCTATACAAGTGTTTTCATTTCTCTTGGGTAGATACCTAGGAGTAGAATTTCTGATCATATGGTAACTATGTGGTTAAATCTTTTGAATAATTGCCAGACTGTTTTTCAAAGTGGCTGTACCATTTTATAATCTCACCAGTAATATGTAAGTTCCAATTTCTCCAAAGCCTCACTAATGCTTATTGTGTGTCTTTTTGATTTCAGCCATCCTGGTGGGTATGAAAAAAATCTTACTTCACATTTAATTAATGCTTCACCTTTTTACCTAGAGCTGTTTCATTAACACATGGAGGGACTTCCATTATACCTGGATTGTAGGGACAAGAATATAGACATTCATAGTTGTTTAAGCAACATACCAACAAATTCAAACTTGTGTAGTTCATTCTCTTCAAGCCTTTGGTTCTATTTGTTCAAACTCTAATTATATTCTTGTCTTATTTCATCTTTAAAGTTTAAAATATCCAGACAATGTGTAGACCCCTCTCAATATTTTACTTCAGGACAACTTTTTGAGAAGGGAGTATTCTATACACCGCATTTTATTTTCATTAGTAGCAATCTAATAGGGCTCTTGTGGTTAAATGAGGTATTGTATATCAAATGGGTAGTCTGTTAGTTCAATAAACATTAGCTTAAAAAAATAGGATGCACTAGTTATGTGGGGCGAGTGGTGGCTTCACTTCAGGTTAGAGCCACCAGAGGAATCAATCCACCTTGATTTTGGCTTCTGCTCTTATGAACCGTGAGAGAATAATTTCTTTGTGTGTGTATGTGTGTGTGTGTGTGTGTGTGTGTGTGTGTGTTTTGAGCTTGGGTCTCAATGTGTCACCCAGGTTGGAGTGCAGTGGTGCCATCACAGCTCACTGCAGCTTCAACCTCCTGGCCTCAAATGATCTTCCCACCTCCTCTCACCACTCCCAAGTAGCTAGAACTGATAATTTTTAAAAAATGTTTTATAGAGACAAGTCCCACTGTGTTGCCCAGGTTAATCTTGAACTCCTGAGCTGAAGTGATTTTCCCACCTTGGCCTCCCAAAGTCCTGGGATTACCGGCATGAGCTGCCATGCCTGGCTAATTTCTCTTGTTTTAAGCCACCCAGTTTGTGATAATCTGTTATGGAAGCCCTAGGAAACTCAGACACCAGCTGTCAGGTAGGAAGCCTGACTATGCTGAGGCTACAATGCTCTGAAGAAGTCCAGTCTGGCTGTGTGAAGAGAGAGAGGTGCCCATGTAGTCCCCCACTTTGCCAAGTGAAGGAGTAATCTTGAATATCATCTCATTGGGCCCTCAACGAACTCCACCCTCAGCCAACATCTGACTGCAACACTCTAAGAGGCCCCATGTGACAGCAGCCCAGCTAAGTCCAGGTGATGCACAGAACCACAAGGGATGATAACAAAGATGGCTTGAAGCCACTGAGCTCTGTGGTGGTTTGTTTTGTACCAAGGTCTTGATACAAAACCTTCACACTGACCATAACCTCCTAAAAATGGGGTCCAGCTCTCCCCATCTTCCTCATGAGAATTGGTTCCCATCCCTCTGTACTCTGGAATTCTCTACCTCTTCATATGTATGGCATACTGGCTCCTTTCTGCAGTGGGTTTACAACCAGATGGTAGGGATAAACCATAACTGAAAAAAACTGTTTGGATTTCTTTCTAAACATCAAAATAACAAATTCAAAATTATTTGTCAGGCCAGTGTACATAATACTTTGTAAAGATGAGAAGATGATATGTTTTGGCTGTGTCCCCACCCAAATCTCATCTTGAATTGTAGCTCCCATAATTCGCATGTGTTGTGAGAGGGACCCAGTGGGAGATAATTGAATCACTGGGGTGATTTCCTCCATACTTTTATTATGGTAGTGAATCAGTCTCATGTGATCTGATAGTTTTATGAGGGGCTTCCCTTTCACTTGTCTCTCATTCTCTTGTCTGTCACCATGTAAGATGTGCCTTTTGCCTTCTGCCATGATTGTGAGGCCTCGCCAGCCATGTGGAACTGTGAGTCCATTAAACCTCTTTTTCTTTATAGATTACCTGGTCTTGAGTATGTCTTTATCAGTAGCATGAAAATGAATTAATACAGCAAAGTTCCCTCTGGGAGGACTCTGAATTTTGAAGGAGGGGATGGGTATGAGTAAAAGGATGAGCTGAAAGGGCATTCAGAATGGGAATGACATGTGAGTTATGATGATATTACATTCCTTTATTGGAAGAACAGACTGAAAGGAAGTTCACTGAACTCAGAGTGGCTGCCATGGCCAACCCCCTTGGAGAAGATGGACTACAGGAAGTTCTCTGTGTACGGCTGTCCCCTTTCTGTCATGTGACCCTATTTCCTTGGCTACTACTGATTAGACTAGGCCTTCAAGCCCTGGCCTAAGGCCAGTATCTCTGACAAAGTTTCAACCCAGCTCCCTGATCCTCAGGGGTCCAAAAATGGCTTTTAGCACATGTGAACACTCTAAAATTGTGTGCAAAATGTATTGTTTCCCTTCACATACTTTTCTGGTAAGCAGATCCATGACTTGTTATATTATCCATACTTTTATCACATAAAGGGGGTAGAGCTTGACCCTGGAAGAGAAGAACCAGGATTTAAGGAAACAGAATGAGATTGACAACATGAACATAATGTACATTTATGAAAATGCATGCATAATTATGTACTCATTTTGTAAGAGTGCAAACAAGAAGGTGCACATTGAACACTTTGGAGAGGTTGCTTATGGTGGTGGAGGGAAGATGGGTGATGGGAGTGTGGTCTGGAACTAAAAGAAGAAAAAAGAACCAATATGTAGGCCAGTGGTGGCCTCTCAAGTGACCAGGCTCAAGAACGCTGGTCAATAAAGCACTCCTTGTTGGAAGATGACCAACTGACAGATGGAACCCTTTCTCCAGGGAGTTTTTGACTGGAGGCTTGGAGAGTGGTGTGAATGGAAGCAATTGCAGGATGAGAGGTGAGCCTGACAGAGCCCTGGGGCGGGGAGCAGATGCTTGCTTCTACAGAGGTGACAAGATGGATGGGCTGCGACAGCTGTGCTTGGGTCACTGCAGTGGCTTGAGCTAATGCAGAGGGAGAAACTGCCTCATGGTGCCTCCTTTGGTGCAGTCTTGCTGCAAACCTGGAATGCAGAGAGAGGCTCCTAGGACTTGCATTCTAGGTTGCTTCGAGGCAACAGTAACACAAACAATGTTTAAATGGTGAGGAGACTGTGAACCTGTGAGTACAGCAAGGGTCCCAGGGTCTCAGGAAGTCAAAAGCCCACAGGCATAGACTTGGCCTGTTTTTGTGTCCCTCAACCTGGCTTCTTTTCCAGGTGGGCAAACCATGAGGCTTTGTTTGTGCCCATTGGGTTAATGCAGATGGTGAACGTGCATCAGGCTGAATGTCTGCAGAAATAATAGCGCTGCTCTCAGGCTCTCCTAAGCAGCACATCATCTCGCTGTTGTTGGCAGGAGGCCTGGAAAGGCAATGTTTTAAAATGGGCTCTGGGTCAAAACAAAAGTTAGATCATTAGGAGAATTGCATTTCTCTGTGGAGGAGCTGGGGCGCACAGCTGGGATGCTGTGTTGGCTCCTGCCCATTTTGGGAAGGGAGGAGACACATTTATGCCCACATAAATTATACGTCGGGTTAATGACAAAGTGCTTATTTCCAGGCTCAATGGAACAGCATGGTTCTTGCCTGTGGCGGCCCTCTGAGGTATTCGCTGCCATTTAAGCATTCTTAATTAGTGGTGTGCTATGATGCAGTTTGTTATGAGCTATTCCCAGCTCCCTAGGGTGAGTCCCTGTTCCGTGACAATTACGATTCTCTACTGTTTTTTTTTTTTTTTTTTTTAAGTTGAGGAGTAGTTTGATTCCTTGAAATATTCTTTTTCAACCGCAGAAACATCACAATAGAGGTCAATTTAGTAAAAAAAAAAATACATAATAATTAATGTCACTTACAGTGGTTGGACAAGATGGTCCCGTCAAGATATAGAAGGACCTCATGGTGTGACCTCATCTCCCACTCAAGGAGAAAGATGTTTTGTTCTTGTTTTGTTTTTCAGCTGTGTGTCCTTGGAGTAGATTGTAAAAGTATATTACACAGTACTTGGCACATATTGCAGGGTCAGTACATATTGGCTGTTATTATAATTAATTTATGCAGCACTCAGTTCACTCACTGGCATATGGTGGGCGTTCTAACAATGCTCTTACCTTCCTTCTCTTGCACCTCGGAGAGCTGACTCTTTAGCTTTTGTCTAATCTGGGGAGTCACTAACTCTAGGGGCTGAAATGAAGTCTGACCCCCCCAACCTGAGGTGTGAATTCTTTTTTTTCTATATATATTCTTATTATACTTTAAGTTCGGGGGTACATGTGCAGATCTTGCAGGATTGTTACATAAGTATGCACATGCCATTGTGGTTTGCTGCCTCCATCCCCCTGTCACCTACATTAGGTATTTCTCCCAGTGTTATCCCTCCCCAATCTCCCCACCCACTGCTATCCCTTCCTTAGCTCCCCACCCCCAACAGACCCCAGTGTGTGATATTCCTCTTCCTGTGTCCATGTGTTCTCATTGTTAAACACCCACCTATGAGAGAGAACATGTGGTGTTTGGTTTCTCTGTACTTGTGTCAGTTTGCTGAGAATGATGGTTTCCAGATTCATTCATGTCCCCACAAAGGACATGAACTCATCTTTTTTATAGCTGCATAGTATTCCATGGTATATTTGTGCCACATCTTCTTTATGCAATCTGTCATTGATGGGCATCTGGGTTGGTTCCAGGTCTTTGCTATTGCAAACAGTGCCACAATGAATATACATGTACATGTGTCTTTATAATAGAACAATTTATAATCTTTTAGGTATATGCCCAGTAATGGGATTGCTGGGTCAAATGGTATTTCTATTTCTAGATCTTTGAGGAATTGCCACACTGCCTTCCACAGTGATTGGACTAATTTATACTCCCACCAACAGTATAAAAGCATTCCTATTTCTCCACATCCTCTCCAGCATCTGTTGTCTGCAGATTTTTTAATGATTGCCAATCTAACTGGTGTGAGATGGTATCTCAATGTGGTTTTGATTTGCATTTCTCTAATGACCAGTGATGATGAACATTTTTTCATATGTTTGTTGGCAGCATAAATGTCTTCTTTTGAAAAGTGTCTGTTCAAATCCTTTGCCCACTTTTTGATGGGGTCGTTTGTTTTTTCTTGTAAATTTGTTTTAGTTCTTTGTAGATTCTGAATATTAGCCCTTTGTCAGATGGGTAGCTTGCAAAGATTTTTTTCTCATTCTGTTGGTTGCTGGTTCACTCTAGTGATTGTTTCAATCTTTAGCATCCTTGCCTTGTGATCTTATAGACCTTCTTGAATACTTAATACATGAGAAATTCACATCCCTCTAAGGCAACCTATCCCCTCCTTAAGCAGCTCTGATAAAGAAAATTCAGCTCCATCATGAAAGCTGTCTTCTTGCTCCTGCTCTCATAAAGAATCAACATATGTTTATTGAGTAATAAATATTCATTGCGTAGGAAGAACCAGTGGAGGATACAAAGGAATTTAATTTATGTTTCTTGACCTTAAAGGAGATTAAATAATTACACCTATGGAAAGATAAATGAGAACAGAAGGTGGCTTTGACACAGCAGGAGCTGTGGGGACCAGTTTCCACATCCCTGAGCTTCACTGATTAGGATGGCTGCAGAAAGGAGGTGAGGAATTTGACTTTCTTGATATGATCTGCCAGTAACTCAAGCTCTAAATTCAGTGCAGAAAATTATTAAGAAAAGTTTAAAAAAATTACTATTTAAAAAATTTACCTCAGGATTATGACTGTGGTGTGTCTTAGCCTGGGATTTGTAAAAGACAGGCTCTAAGCAAAGCTTATATGCTAAAGCAGGGGCTGGCAAACTTTGGCCTGTGTCACCTATTTTTGCACAGGCTGAGAGCTAAGAAATCCAACTCAGTGATTTACATCAGGGATTGGCAAACTATGGCCTAGGGGTCAAATCTAGCCCATTGCCTGTTTTGTACCACCCATGAACAAATAATGTTTTTTCTTTTCTTTTCTTTCTTTCTTTTTTTTTTTTGAGACAGAGTCTCATTCTGTCACCCAGGCTGGAGAGCGGTGGCGCAATCTCAGCTCACTGCAACTTCCAACTCCTGTGTTAAAACAATTCACCTGCCTCAGCCTCCCAAGTAGCTGGGACTGCAAGTGTGCACCACCATGCCCGGCTAATTTTTGTATTTTCAGTAGAGACTGGGTTTCATTCACCATGTTGGCCAGGCTGGTCTGAAACTCCTGGCCTCAGGTGATCTGCTCACTTCGACCTCCCAAAGTGCTGGGATTACAGGCATGAGCCACAGTGCCCAGCCATGGTTTTTCCAGTTTTAAATGGCTGACAAAATATTGTAAGAAGACTAATACAAGCATAGCTTGTTTAATTATACTTCACCTTATTGCTCTTTGCAGATATTATGTCTTATACAAATCGAACGTTTGTGGCCGCTCTGGATTGAGCAAGTCCATCAGTGCCATTTTTCCAGCAGCATGTGCTCTCTTTTTTGTGTCTGTTCTGCATTTTGGTGGTTCTTAAAATATTCCAAACTTTCCCAGTATTATTATGTCTACTACAGTGATCTGTCATCAGTGATCTTTGTTGTATTATAATTGTAATTGTTTTAGGGTGTCATGGACCCTGCCCATAGAAGATGATGAACTTAATCAATCAATGTTGTGTGTGTTCCCCACTCAGCCCTCCTTATCTCTGAAACATAACAATACTGAAATTAGAGCAATTAATAACCCTGCAATAACCTCTATCTGTTTGAGTGAAAGGAAGAGTCACATTTCTTACTTTAAATAACACAAATGATAAGAAAGCAAAACAGTCTTATTGCTCATATGGAGAAAGTTTTAGTGGTCTGGATAGAATATCAAACCAGTCATAACATTCCTTTAAGCCAAATTATCAAATCAGTCATAACATTTCTTTAAGTCAAAGCCTAATCCAGAGCAAGACCCTAATTCTCCTCAATTCTGGCAAGGCTAAGACAGGGGAAGAAACTTCAGAAAAAAAGCTGGAAGCTGGCAGAGGTTGGTTCATGAGGTTAAAGAAAGAAACCATTTCTATAACATGTAAGTACAAAGGGAAGCAGCAAACGCTGGTGTAGAAGCTGCAGCAAATTATCCAGAAGACCTAGCTAAGATCAGCCAGAAGGTGGCTGCATGTACCAACAGAGTTTTGATGTAGATAAACCAGCCTTCTATTGGAAGAAGATGCCATCTAGAAATTGTCTTGCTAGAAAGAAGGCAATACTTGGTTTCAAAGCTTCACAGTATAGGCTGACTCTCTTGTTAGGGGTTAATGCAACTGGTGACTTTAAATTGGAGCCAATATTCATTTTCCATTCTAAAAATGGTGGAGCCCTTAAGAATAGTGCTAAATCTACTCTGCCCATTCTATATAAAAGCAACAGCAAAGCCTGGATAACAGTTTACAGCATGTTTGCAGCATTGTTTACTGAATCCTGGAAAGAATTCACCCTCTGGAAAAAATTTTCCATTCTAGGTACCATTAAGAACATTCATAATTTATAGGAGAAGGTCAAAATATCAACATTAACAGGAATATGGAAGAAGTTGGTTCCAATCCTCATGGATGATTTTGAAAGGGGTTCAAGATGTCATTGGAGGAAGTAACTGCAGATATAGTGAAAATCGCAAATAAAAATGTAGGCTGAAGATGTGGCTGGATTGCTGCAATCTCATGAAAAATCTCAAATGGATGAGGAGTTGCCTCTGTTTTTTTTTTGAGATGGAGTCTCGCTCTGTCACCCAGGCTGGAGTGCAGTGGCATAATCTTGGCTCACTGCTACATCTGCCTCCTGGTAGCTTGAAATCCTTCAACTGATTCTTCTGCTTCGGCCTCCTGAGTAGCTGGGATTACAGCCTACCATGCCTGGCTAATTTTTGTATTTTTAGTAGGGATGGAGTTTCACCATGTTGGCCAGGCTGGTCTCAAACTCCTGACCTCAACTGATCTTCCCACCTTGGTCTCCCAAAGTTCTGGGATTACAGGTATGAGCCATTGTGCCTGGCGAGGAGCTGCCTCTTATGGATGAGCAAAGAAAGTGGTTTCTTGAGATGACATCTGCTCCTGGTTAAGATGCTGGGAACGTTGTTGAAATGATAACAAAGAATTTAGGATATTATATAAACTTAGTTGATAAAGCAGTGGCAAAATTTGAGAGGATTGACTCCAATTTCTAAGAAGTTCTACTGTAGGTAAAATGCTATGAATTAGCATCACATCCTATGGAGAAATCTTTCAGAGAGGAAGAGTCAATTAATGCATCAAACTTCAATGTTGTCTTATTTTAAGAAATTGCCACAGTCATCACAACTTTCAGCAACCATCACCCTGATCAGTCAGCAGCCATCAACACCAAGGCAAGACCGTTCACCAACAAAAAGATTATGATTCACTGAAGGCTCAGGTGATTGTTAACATTTTTTTTTTTTTTAGCAATAAAGCATTTTAAAATTAAGGTGTGTGTATGTATGTGTGTGCATATATATATATATATGGACATAATGTGATTGAACACTTGATAGACTACAGTATAGTGTAAACATAATGTTTATATACATGGGGAAACCAAAAAACTGTGTGGCTCACTTTACTGTGATATTTGCTTTATTGTGGTGGTCTAGCACTGGGCATGCAATATTTCTGAGATATGCCCATATTGTGTGACATATAACTATTTTGTGAAATTCACATGTCTATACTCATAAATAAAGTTTTATTGGTACACAGCCACGTCCACCTGCTTACAAATGGTCAATGGCTGCTTTTGTGCTGCAACAGTAGAGTTTAGTAGTTGCAGCAGTGACTGTCTAGCCTGCAAAGCTGGAAATATTTAGCATCTGGTCATTTACAGAGAAAGCTTGCCCTGCTCTGTACTCAAGCTTTATTGAGGATTGGTCAATAGTGAGCCAAAGAGCAAACATGGGAGGAAGTAAGGAAAGGAAAGGAAAGATAAGGTCGTGGGTTGCAGTGGGCACTAGAGTTGTTAAAATAGCATGTAGGGAGTTGCTGGACCAAAAGTGAGGAATCCTACTGGGGATTCCATTCAAAGTGGGGAGGGTGGGTGAGAGGTTCACCAGCTTGCTCCTTCCTATCTCTTGACTTCATCAGCCAAAGTCCTTGCTGTAGGTTGTTAGCACATCTGGGTTGTTTCCTGCTCCCTCCAGGGAGCTACTGGGGAAGACTAGGCTGCTGTCGGTCCTGTCTGGCCATTGTGCAGCTGGGTGGACCTTGCCAGTTGATGCTGCATGTAGGGCACCTTAACTGGTGCCAGCAAAGGTGGTGGTGGCAGAAGCCACCACCTGCAGCTAAGAACCTGGCATGAGCCCTTCTAGGATGGCTCTGGGAAGCCAGAGAGGAGGAGGTGGATGGGCAGGGAGGGAGGTTGGAAGGTCTGGGGAGGTGCATAAACTGGATTCAGCGCATAATGACCCCAAAGAGCTGTAATCAGTTACAGTACTTGCCCTCTTGTCAGTTGCAAGATCACATGATGCTTGTTAGAATTAACACTACATGAAATTTGGGCACAGGGTGATGTTTGAGGTGTTAGGTGGGGTTGAGGTGGTAGAGTTCTTGGTGAGTCTGGGTTTAGGGCATGAGAAATCCTTCTTAGCTTGAACTTTCCAGTATCTCATGCCCCAGTTATGTCAGAAGGAAAAGGCAAACATTTCCCAAATGGATTTTATTTTTATAGAACTATCAATTCAAGTTGCAGTGAAGGGCTGGCTGGCTGAGAAGAGATTGGTTTCTCAGGGGCAAGCTCTGAAAATTTGTAAGCTACAAAAGGACAAGAGTTGACTTTCCTTCCAGGTACCACTAGGCAGTGCTTGATTGGTCAATAGTGAGCCAAAAGACATAGTAATAAATTGGTACAGTCATTTTTAGGTAGCTTCCTCTTCGTAAGCCTCAGTCTCCCTTCTGTTAAGTGTGGGATAGAATAGGGTGATCCTCACGTTTGTTTCAAACTCTAACATTCTACGCTTCCAGAATGCCCAGGCCAAAGTTGTGACCCAGGCTGATCCAGCATTCATTCTTTAGCAGTGGGTAAGGTTGATGATGGGACAAAGCATTTTTAGTGCAAGTCAAATTACTTGAGTGATTGTTGCCATTTCCTGAATTTGATGAGGAAGTCCAAATGCCTAGAGAACTATGTGCTGGCAGCTCATTTCTTTAGTGGAAAAGTTTTTGTTAATAAAAACCAAACCAAACAAAAAACAAGTAAAGTTTAAGTAAAAGGATGTAACACAAAAGCCATTTTTTTTAGATGTTACATAATCCACAACAATCTGAATGGATTGAAAAGACTTCATGGAGATGGTTTATAGTTTTTGTAGTCACCCCTGTTGCCAACACTTGTAAGGTTATAAAATGTAGCAAAGAAAGGAATAGGTTTGCCTGTCTGGCCAATAATAAATCAAATAACTCCCACACTGAGCCAAGGGCTAAGAAAGAGAGAGAATAAGCAACACAGAGAAAGAAAACAAAGAATAATGGAAAAGGCTTGGGGCAAGCAGGCAACAGTGAAGAAAAAAATTTCTTGCAAAAGACCAAGAGCAGGAGCCCTTGCCCTTAAATAAGAGGTAGGCACGGAGGTGGGTGACAAGAGCTGTTAATCCTGGTGATGGAGGAGGCACTCATCCCATCCCATTTATAGAAGATGACAGTGATAATAACAGTGGCCAACACTCTTGTGCACTTGTTCTGAGTGATAATAACAATGGCAATGCTCTTGTGCCCTTATTCTGGGCCAGGTGCTGGGCTAAGACCTTCCCAATGCATTCTTGAAATTTCTACCTGATTTTCCTCATCTCTGATATCCAGTGTCATTGGCCTGGGTCATGGCACTTAGCATCCCTCCCTTGTTCTCCAGCTCTTTCACCTGGGCCAGGTGTGTTTCCTTGGTGCCATTGTGAGCGACCTGATAGGATAATGTGTTTTTCTCATGTGTACTGTCCTTGACCCTAACAGAGGGTCAGGCCCCAAATGCATGCTAAAAATCAACTTGATGGAATAGTTAGCATGCTGTTTAGCTAATAATGACACCCAACATTAACGGAGGGCTGTGTGCTGGACTCCGTGCTCAGTACTTTATAAGAATAACCTCATTTCATTCTCACAACAGTTTTAGCAGGTATGTTAAAAAATTTTTAAATTGTGGTAAAAACCACATACCATAAAATTTACCATTCTAACAATTTTTAGGTATATAGTTCAGTCATGTTTTAAGTATATTCATATTGTCATGTAGCAGTTCTGCTGAAGTTTTTCATCTTGCAAATCTGAAACCTTAGACCCGTTAAACAAAAACTGCCCATTCCCTTCCCTCCCTATCCCCTGGTAACCACCTCTCTACTTGCTGTTTCTATGAATTTGACTACTTTAGGTTCTTTATATAAGTGGACTCCTGCAGTATTTGTCTTTTTGTGACTGGCTTATTTCACTGAGCATAATATCCTCAAGCTTCATCCATGTTGTAGAATGTATCAGGATTTTCTTTCTTTTTAAGGCTGAATAATATTCCATTGTACGTTGTATTAGCCCATTTTCATGCTGCTGATAAAGGCATGCCCAAGACTGGTAATTTATAAAAGAAAGAGGCTTAATGGACTCACAGTTCCACGTGGCTGGGGAGGCCTCACGATCATGGTGGAAGGCAAAGGAGAAGCAAAGGCACGTCTTAGGTGGTGGTAGCAAAGAGAGAATGAGAACCAAGTGAAAGAGGTTTCCCATTATAAAACCATCAGATTTTGGGAGACTTATTCACTACCACAAGAACAATATGGGGGAAACTACCTCCCTGATTCAATATCTCCCACTGGGTCCCTCTCACAACACGTGGGAATTATGGGAGTTACAATTCAAGATGAGATTTGGGTGGGGACACAACCAAACCATATCATATGTGTACACCACATTTTGTTTATCCATTCAGCTGTTGATGAACATTTGGGTTGCTTCCAAGTTTTAGCCATTGTGAATAAAGATGCTATGAACATGGGTGTGCAAATTGGAGGTGAGTAATTTTATCTCCACTTTCCACGTATGGGGTTCAGGATCAAGGAGTTGTGCTACTTGCTTGAGGTCTCAGGCAGGACGTGATCAAGGTGGGTTTTGAACCTGAGTTGACCTGACTCTGCAAATTTTGCTCATCACTACTCCTATGCACACTTTTGCTTGGGGGAGCCCCCGAAGTAGGACTGGAAAGCTCTTTTGCAGTTAATGAAGGGCTAAGGCTTATTTGTGGGAATTTTTCTCAGGCCCTGGAACTTATCCTCAACACTCTTCTGTGTTTTGCAGAAAACCTATCACTGGAGGCAGTTTAGGAATGAATTGAAGTGGAAATGACAACAATTGCTGTTTAGGTGGAAGTAAAAAGAATTCAAAGAAAGTTGCAGAGGTGATTTAGCACTCCCTTCACTTATTTTTTAAAACATGTATGAAAAAGCATTTCAAAGAGTTCACATAAATGTGTGCACATTTGCAAGCACACACACATTCAGAAAACAAGACTATGAGTTCTAGAAATAATCCAAGTGGTAAATGACCTTGGTCTGCATATATCATAAACTGTGATGCCAAATTATTGGGACAAGTTTGCTAACGGATGTGATCTATTTAGCTAAACAGATATTAATTTTCCAGCTCTTTGACCTGCTGATAAATTACAGCCTGTTGGAGATACAGCATAACAAGTTACAGTAAAAGCTGATGTTGCACGTGATTGTCAAGACACAATTCAAACGAGATGATTCTTGCCACATGGTAAAGACATTTTATTATTATACCTAAAATCACTGTATTAATCCAAATGAGTTGCTCAGTATTTGGGGCCATTTACCATTTCTGGGCCAGGTTTTGGAATTGTGTCCTGTTTTTTGGAATGGTACTTTCCTCTGGTACTTCTGCAGAATCTCTTGACACCACATACCTGCCTTGAAATGTTGCTAGGCTACAAAATAAAGTCCCTCGGGATGGTCTAAAATACATGTCCCTTTTGTGTGATGTATGACCATGATTTGTAGTTTCCAGTGATTGAAAAGTTGCTGTCAATCTGAGCTTAGGTTTTTTTTCATCTATGAAAATCAGGTTTCTCTACCTTGAAGCCGTTGAGACTTTAGTCCATGTAATTTCTTGCTGGTTGCCTCCTTCCTGTGCATTGTAGGATGTTTCACATCATCTCTGACCTTTACCCACTAGGTGCTAATAGCACTCCCCAGTTGTGCTAATCAAAAATATCTCCAAATGTCACGAAATGTCCCCTGGGGGCAAAATTTGACCCCTTGATATCTGCAAACCCGTGCATGTTGCCCTGGTTTTAAGGATAGGTGCAGAGTTATTTCACATGCATTTTCTCGTTGCGGTAGCTATTAACATAAATATTCTTACTTGTAATTCTTCCAGCCTGGCAGGAAGATAAATGGAGAAGAAAAAAGCAAAAATATCCTCTTGTGATATTGCAGTGCACTGAATTACGTGCTACTGAGGTGCTAATAAAAGAAACGATCATAAACAGAATAATCTTCAGTTAAATGCCATGTTCCCTGTGGATACCTGCTTACTGTTTTATAGTGTCCCTCAACTATAGCTTATCTTCATAGATCAGCTAATTGTATGTTCCTTTTTAACCTTCATTGATATCACCCAGTGTTTATTCCCTAGCATTTCATTTCTTATTCTCTTAATCAATAAAGGTTTGCTACCCATTTGTCATTAAAAACGTTAGTTTGTTTTTCATTCCATATATCTGGCTGACTTCCTGCTTGGATGAATGGAGAAATCTATTTGACTTTGATGGAGCTAAGATTATATTGCTAGTAGTCATTGTTTTTTGCATGACAAATCTTGTTCAAATAAAAGTGGTAGAATTTTGGCCAGTGAAGATAAGCACTAATACTAAGGACAAACACAATATTCTATTAACAGACTGAGAATAATCTCTTACACTAGGCCCCAGGATATATCATTTGGTTTACATGATAATATAATTTGGACTGTGAATGTAAGAATCTTACACTTCTAAAAAAATTACTTGACCCTCTTCACTTTATAAATTAAAACATTAAGTTCAGACAAGAAGAAAGGTGACATCATCAAGAATGTACAACCAGATAGTTCCATAAATAGGACGAGAGGCCTCTGTGGAAGGTGCAACGACAGCCCTAATTCAGGGGTTGGCAAACTATGGCCCTCAGAGAAAATTGGGCCTGCTGCCTGTTTTTTTAAATAAAGCTTTATTGGAACACACTAATCAGTTTACTTATCATCTATGGCTGCATTCATCCTGCAATCACAGAGTTGGGTAGTTGAGGCAGAAATAGTAGAGTCCACAAAGTCAGAAATACTTACCAAATGGCCTTTCACAGAAAAACTTTGCATGTCCCTGGACTAATTCTACTATCTTTGCAATATTACATTTCAGTACTCCCATTCCTCTTGGCCCTGACTCTGGGTTCAGCCATATGGGTTGCTTTGGGTTGGCCTGCTCCAGTGCCTCTGCTGTTGCTATGAAAAATGCCTAGTCTAGCCTCCTGGAGGAGGAGAGGCATGTGGAGCAGAAGCAAGTCATCCAAGTCATCCCAATGGAAGCCAGCCAACATCAGCTGTCAGCCAGCCAACCCCCAGACAAGTCAGCAAGGCCCATTAAGCACAGCAGAGGTGCCAGTCAATGTGCAGTAAGTACCTCTTGTTTACGTAGAATTGTCATGGTATATAAAATAGGTACATCTCTCTTGAGAAGAACTCAGATTTTAGAGGTAGATAAACCTGGATTTGGGTCCTGAATGTGCTACTTTTTAGCTGTATGACCTTGTTGCCTCTCATATCACTCAGGTTACCTCTCAGATCATGCTGCCTCTCCAATCCCTCTTAGCTCTTCCCCTGACATGCATTCATGGAAGAGTAGGGTGATACGGGGGTGCAGCACTGAGCCACCATGTGAGGGGCGGTTTCCTTGGAGAGTGGTCTAGACCAGGTGTCCCCAAACTACGGCCCGCGGGCCGCATACGGCCCTCTGAGGCCATTTATCTGGCCCCCCGCCACACTTCAGGAAGGGGCACCTCTTTCATTGGTGGTCAGTGAGAGGAGCACAGTACGTGGTGGCCCTCCAGCGGTCTGAGGGACAGTGAACTGGTCCCCTGTGTAAAAAGTTTGGGGACACCTGATCTAGATGAACCCACAGTGGACTTGGCAGCAGTGAGAACAAAACTACTGTTGTGTGAAGCCATGAGAATTGTGGCGATGCTTGCTACCACAACTGAGGAAATTCTTTTTGAAATTTTTCCTTTTCTTTTGAACTAGGAATTACTACAAATGGAAAACGTTGTAGTGAAGAGAATAAATCAACAACCAATCCATAGTTGTTGAATTGGTTGTTGATTTATTCTCTGCACTGTGTACCATGGAATAAGGGAGAAAATAAGGCTTTTCAAGGTCAATTACTGGGGTCCAATCCAGGAATTGCCACTAAATAAGTTGTGTGACCCATGGAAGTCACTTAATCCTTTAGATCTTCAATTTCTAGTAAAATGGGGATAAGCCCATACTCTTTGCAGGATGTTGTGAGGGATTTCACATAAGTTATGATGGAGCATCCAGAGTCCTGGTGGACATGTGGGACTGTGACCTGCAAGGCAGACAGCATGGAACATTCTGGGGCCTAGGCCAGGATGGGATGCATAATAGCCTAGCACAGCCACAGAGCTTGGGTCGCAGTTAGGAAGAGCCTAGGCTACTTCTGGGAAAAGCGAAGCAGACGTTCCAGAACTCGGAGGCCGAGAAGGAAGTGTGAGGTGAGTCGGGGGATGCCTGTGGGCACACGGGGCGGGGGTCAAAGTAGGCAGAGGAGAGTCCTAGTGCAGGGCCTTGGGGTCAAAGAGATCTGGGTTTGAATCCTGGTTCTGCCCTTTTTACTTGCCGTGTAACTATGGACAACTTATTTAACCTCTCTGAGCCTTAGTTTCCTTGTCTGAATGGAAATCTTGTAGGATTGTTGTGAAGAAAAAATGATAGAATATAAACTATGTATGATAAGTATTTACTTACTTTATTTTTTTACTTTATTATTGGGGCCATTTTTACTTTATTATTGGGGTTAATTTATAAATTCAGGGCTGGGCGTGGTGGCTCATGCCTATAATCCCAGCACTTGGAGAGGCCAAAGCAGGCAGATTATTTGAGGTCAGGAGTTCCAAACCAGCCTGGCCAACATGGTGAAACCCTGTATCTACTAAAAATGCAAAAAAAAAAAAAAAAAAAAAAAAAATTAGCTGGGCGTGGTGGCAGGTGACTGTATCCCAGTACTTGGTAGGCTGAGGCAGGAGAATTGCTTGAACCTGGGAGGTGGAGGTTGCAGTGAGCTGAGATTGTGCCATTGCACTCCAGCCTGGGCAACAAGAGCAAAACTCTGTCTCAAAAAAAAAAAAAAAAAAAAAAATTCAGGAGATGTGTCAGTAGGCCCCATTCAAGTGGTATCCACCTAGCACATATCCATCTGGTACATGCAGCAGCTAATTTTTGTTTGTTTGTTTGAAATGGAATGTGTCACCCAGGCTGGAGGGCAGTGGCATGATCTTGGCTCACTGCAACTGCTGCCTGCTGGGTTCAAGCAATTCTCCTGCCTCAGCCTCCTGAGTAGTTGGGATTACAGACGCCTGCCACCACGCCCAGCTAATTTTTGTATTTTTAGTAGATATGGGCTTTCACCATGTTGGCCAGGCTGGTCTTGAAGTCCTGACCTCAGGTGATCTGCCTGCCTTGGCCTCCCAAAGTATGGGGATTACAGGCGTGAGCCACTGTGCCAGGCCAAGTTTTCTTAAAGGGAACATGCTAGGTGGGAGAGGTGGGCTGGGCAACTGACCTGTTGCTTGCTGTTGTGATGGTCAGCTTGCTTGGCCAGTATTTACACCTTAAGGAAATAATATTTTGGAAATAGACTGAACTTGTTGTCATAATAAGTTCTGGGCCTGTTGATACTGAACAAAACGGTGACCTGTGGGGGCTATGAAAACCAGACAACCTAATTTGATCTTGCCTGAATTCTCTGTAAAGGAAATGTGACTGCTCATGATCTCCTACATCTCCTAGCTCAGAGGAATTCAGTGTGAACTTGAAGTCTCCTGGTGGCTTTAATGTTTTTGCTTTTTTCGGTGGGGGCAGTGAGGGAAGAATAAAAACTTTGTAATTTATTCTCTTTTAATTGCACCAAGGTAAGAATCCTGCACAGATTAAACTGTGTGGCAATTTGCATTTTTACTTGGGCTATGTTAGCCATATGGGGACCAGGAGAAAGAACAGTTCGATTTTATGCATGATGTCCGTGTTCCAACCAAATGCCTCTGGTCCCTTTTAATTGTTAAGTGCCTCTGGGGTTTTAGCTTTTTGGAAGGATCAAGAAACAATATTCTAAGTGAGCCAAGTTCCAGAAAGGGAGGGTGAGAGCAGGAAGGATTTTCCCCCTTGCATTTCCCCGGCAAATGTGATTTGAGATGTACATAGATAAAATGCCCAGCTTGGATCTAAGCAATGGCTAGCAGATGAACGGACCAGAGCCTGCTGGGAAGGCAGAACAGAGGCCCTGAGAGAAGGCTCTGAAATGGTTCTTTTGAGGCAGAGTTTTGCTGTTGTTGCACAGGCTCGAGTGCAGTGGTGTGATCAAAGCTCACTGCAACTTCCGCCTCCTGGGTTGAAGTGATTCTCCTGCCTCAGCCTCCTGGGTAGCTGGATTACAGGCATGTACCACCATGCCTGACTAATTTTGTATTTTTAGTAGAGACAGGGTTTCTCTATGTTGATTAGGCTGGTCTCAAACTCCTGACCTCAGGTGATCCACGTGCCTCCCTCTCCCAAAGTGCTGGGATTATAGATGTGAGCCACTGCACCTGGTCTGAAATGGTTCTTAATAGCTACTTGTGGGTATCTGGGGATCCCATTTCAAGTTTACAGTTACATTGTGGGCAGCAAAGTCATACCACTTGATTAACCCATTTATGCCTGAGGTTGCAATTTTTTTGAATTTTTGTAATCAGACCTTGGCGATGACCTTGAGCAGTAGGATATAAATAATTCCCACATGATTAGCATTCCAATAATGGAACACTAGGGATAAATGGGTCTTAAAGATGTTGCAAACAAAGCATGCTTGGAGCCAAGAGTTAGTGTGTCATGTCATTAGAAGAAAAGATAACTTTTCATAACAAGAAAAAGATGTCCTATGAATTAATTTCCCAAGTACTCATTCTTGCTGTGGGCATTGCTCTGTGCCTGAGAGCCGGGATTTAAACTCAAAGAACTGAAATGATGAGACAGAAACTGTTCGTGATTTTTAAGGTAATATGATGGGCTCGTATTCACTTTCGAGGTCTTTGAATCTAGTAGCATTTTTCTCCATTACTAAGTTGATAATGCAGTCAGAGTAGTTGATAAAATACTTTTATGCTATAAACATAAAAGCAGATGTGGCCCTGGTTGTGTATTGAATTCACAAGCAGAACTCCTGCTGTTAGCCCGAAAGGAACCTATCACTTAGGAATTCAGATAACTGTTTTAAAGTATATTCCAAAAAAATAAGCAAGATTGTGAAACAAAAATGCATCAAATTTGGAGACAGGACTTCTAAGGGCAGCTTTTATTTTTGTCCCTTTTGCTATACGCCTGCTTCTTTTTATGTCTTTTCCATTGTTTGGAGATATGTGATCCTTCTGAAATAATTTTCTAATTTAGTCTAAGTTTTAGATAAAATTAATTTGCTTGGAGGACCCCAAGAATGATCTTGGGGTACAGCTTCCATTTGTTCTGACTCCAGAAAATTTAAAAGATATTGCAGCACTGCTGTGAAGCCTAATTAATGTGATGAAGTTGCTTTTAAATTCCAAGATAAAAGCAGCTAGATAAATGTGAAAGAGAGAGCTAGGTTTTTGTCCCTTGTCATTCAATGGAAATGTGTGCACAGTCGGTGGAAATGGAAACTGGTTGACTTGCAAACTGCCTGGTTTTTATTCTACCTGCACCTGAGGCATTAGAGTGTGTGGGTGTGTGTCCACATGTGTGCACACATGTACATGCATGTGTACTTACGTATTTTAGAGCAAAGTTTTGTTAAGACAGAACTTCCTTGAATCTCTTTGATTCCAAAAGTATTGCAGTTATGGTTGTAACAGACATTATCCTTGGTTTCCACATTCCATGCGTAATATCACAGGAAAAGAATTCAAAGTAGGAAAAACCAAAGCAATGTGCAATTCTCTGTTCCATTAATGTGGCTTTTGGAGTTGGAATGTGATCCTAATGGAAGAGGAGTGGGGCTTGTAGCTTGCGTAGCTTTAAGACCCAAACTGCAAGCAAGTGCGTGCCAAAAGGTGTTCAGGCAAAGGCCTTGGGGGCCAGTACCCTTATCGTTCTGGCTCATGACTGGCTTCCCAGAGATTCTCAAGAACCCAGGGGCTGGAGGCAGCTTAGCATTTGGAAGAAAACCAGTGCACACATTGCAGACATATAAACAGTTTAAAGTCTGTGATTAATAGGTTAGTTAAGAGGCTTTTAGGTATAAAAGAGGAAGTCTAAAAATAAATGTGCAGGTATATTTGGATTTCTAAATGGAGGAGAGAAATGGAAGATTATGAATGGCTGCTTTTCCAAGCACAATGAATACTTCCATCTCAACACACTCAATTAGTGCCCAGCTCTTTTTTTGGACGTCATATGACGTTCCTTTGATGATCCCATAACTAACCGTTTGTGAAGGGTTTCTTCCCCAGGTGGTGGTCTTTGATGGAGTTAGGAAAGCTGCCCACCAGCCCAGGTCTCATTGCAAAAGTGCCATTTCTCATTAAAAAAATAGCAGGATTCCAGCATTTTCAGAGCTGACATCATTGGTTCGTTTGATTTTGTGGCTGTGTTTTGTTCTTGTCTCTCCTGAGCCTATCCTTAGGTGATCTACTCATTTTAAATCTTCAAATGAACTGAAGCTACATTTTGTGTGGCTAGGGATGACAACCCTGTATATTATTTAAAATGTTTTAGAGTATCACAAACCTAGGGATAGGATCCCCGAATTGCAGAGGAAAAAAAGAAACCAGGCTTTTTTTCATTTTCTTTTGTTTATTCTTGACATAATTTTTTGTCTAAGAATGAATTTTTCTGAATAAGACTTCTTTCTTCTTTAAATAATTTTACCTTCCAGACATTTTTTTATTTGAGAATGGTTATAGTCTTCATGATTCTACTCAAATTAGACCTTACCATTTTTGAGGGGTAGAGATAGTCCTTTAAGTCTTTCTACAGGTAAGGTCATAGGCCCTGTGGTGGGGAATATATGTATTTTTTCTTTTTTTTCTTCAGACCTCTCAGGGACGAAGGCAATATTTTTAATGCATACTCTATACCACTTGGCACAGTTCTGGGTTCATGACAAATATTCAAGACATGATATTTAACACCATATATATATAAACACCATATAGTGTGTTTACTTGCTTTGTTTGATTTACAGTCAATGATCCTGGAATCGATAGGTTTCCTTGGAGAACTGAAATCAGATGAATTTTAAATCCACTCATTTGCCTAGACACTGTTTTCATGGCTGGGTAGGTCCTGCACATCAGTAGTTTATAACTCATCCCTGGATCTGACATGCAGTGGGGGTTGGAGACCACTCACCTAGACCATGGAGACCATTTCTGGCCCATTCCTAGAAAGCCTAAAGAACAGACTGAATGTATTCTTTAAAGGCATTGGGTTCTCTTTTTTTTTTAAATTTAATTTTTGTTTTAAGTTCAGGGGTACATATGCAGGTTACACAGGTAAAACATGTCACAGGGGTTTGTTGTACAGACTATATTGTCACCCAGGTATTAAGCCTGGTACCCATTAGTTATTCTTCCTGATCCTCTCCCTCCTCCCCACCTCCACCCTCAGGTAGGCCTCAGTTGCTGTCTTTCCCCTTGATGTGTCCATGTGTTCTTATCATTTAGCTCCTACTTATAAGTGAGAACATGCAGTGGTTGGTTTTCTGTTCTTGCATAAGTTTGCTAAGGATAGTGGTCTCCAGCTCCATTGGTGTTTCTGCAAAGGACATGATCTCATTCTTTTTTATGGCTGCATAGTATTTCATTATATATGTATATATGTGTGTGTGTGTGTGTGTGTGTGTGTGACACACATACACACACGCACGCACACACCACATTTTCTTTATCCAGTCTATCACTGATGGACATTCAAGTTGATTCCATGTCTTTGCTATTGTGAATAGTGCTACAATAAATGTACACATGCCTGTATGTGTCTTTATGGCAAATTGTTTATATTCCTTTGGGTATATACATCCAGTAATGGGATTGCTGGGTTGAATAGTATTTCTGTTTTTAGGTCTTTGGGGAACCATCACCCTGTCTTTCACAATGGTTGGACTAATTTACACTCCCACCAACAGTGTATAAACATTCTAAAGGTAGGAGTTTCATAACTAGTTAGCAAATTTGCTTCTGGGAACATGAGAAATCTTGAGAAACAAGTACTTTGTTAACTGAAGCTCTTTTGTAGTGATACCCTGGCTTTTGACTGAAATTAGTACTTGCCCAGGAAATGATTTTTCAATGCATAATTTATAAACCATTTTTGGCTGACATTCTGATTCATGTGCTAGAATGACCATACACATGCACGTATGTGTCTTTATGGCAGAATTGTTTATATTTCTTTGGGTGTATACCAAGTAATGGGATTGCTAGGTTGAATGGTATTTCTGTTTTTATGTCTTTGAGGGGAATCGTCACCCTGTCTTTCACAATGGTTGAACTAATTTACACTCCCACCAACAGTGTATAAACATTCTAAAGGTAGGAGTTTCATAACTAGTTAGCAAATTTGCTTCTGGGAACATGGGACATCTTGTTCCCAGAAGATGTTCCCTCAGATTTGTGGCCTGGGAACCTGCTGGAAATAAACCTGGGAGACCTAGTGAAGTCACTGACAGAGAAGGTGGACTGTGGGTGTCTACGGGAGGAAGCTGGTTGATGGGAAGGAAGGTGGAAGATTTACGGACAGAAAAAGGAGAGTGATGTCCAGAAAATGGAAGTGAGGTAAAGAAACAGTTGGATTGGTTACAGCTCAGCATTTGTTATCTGATCACAGTTTGAACACTTGAACTCCTTTGATTGGCCAAAACTCAGTGATTGGCACAGGAGTAAGTTACAGTCTGTGTACACTTCCGGTAAGGTTATAGTGCAGTATGTACAGAGAAAACCTTAGGCCAAACTTAAAATATGCAAGGAGGCAGTTTTTTTGTCTAAACTTGATTTAACAGTTTCTACCCTGACCCTGCAGAGGTAGTCCCAATGCCCAGGCCCTGCCCTCTGCTCCACCTGGAGTGGCCGCTCAGGGAAGAGCAAAACATGAGTTCTGCCTCTTGGCTCCTAACTCTAGACATTGGCTCTGTTTTCTGGAGTGAGGTCACCACCACCAGCCTGGGCTGGGGTCTGTCCACGGGTGGCTCCCTCTTCTACCTCGGCTTCCCAGGACAGTGTTGACAGAGAGAGGGGGAGGCTTAGCAGACGCTGAGCTGCAGTCTTAGCAGTCCTCTCGCAGCTTTGCCTGGGAGTCCCATGCCTTGAGCATACCAGGAGCTACTAGGCTCATCACCATTTCAGGACTGGGGAGGAGCGGGCGCTCATGCCTTTGGCTCACACAATCTGGATGTTCTATTGGTTTATAGGTTCATAGAATATGAGAGTGGGGAGCACTGCAGAGATTTTCTAGCTGACCCTCTGCCTTTTAGGAAAGGCTCAGAGAGTATGGGTCCCACTAACTAGAATGAAGGATGGGAAGTGCTAGGCTAGAGGCTCACATGGCCCAGGGCTCACATACCAGAAAGTATTTGTGTCTTGTCATTGTCTGTCTGGCAGTCCACGGCAATGACTTTTTCAGAGAGGCCTGTTTTGTGGTTAACTGAGTGTACCTTTCTTTCTAGGTCATGACAAATAAAATCCAATGATGTCCTTCTTGAGTCTCTGGTCTTAAAATTAAAAAAAAAAGATAATTAGTTAAACAGACTGTTTTTTTTTTCTTACTCTTCTAATTTTGTCCGGATCTCTACATAAGGCGGGTCTTTGAGGTTTTATGAACACGGTCTGTATATTATATTAAAGCTCTAATTTATGAAAGTAGCCTTTATACCTGGTCCCTCTTTCCTCCATCCCTTTCCCAACAATTTTTTGGTTCCAATTTTAGCTCAGAAAGGCAGAGAAGAAAATTAGAAGAGTCAGCAGGAAGGTGTAAAAACGTGGAACTGTGATGGTGTCTACATCCCACCCATGGACCTGATGGGGCTGGCAACACTGGGCGAAGAATGGAAAGTCTGTCTTTTATTCTTCATGCCCTTTCCAGGGGAACCCTCTGAGAACAGGAAGCTAAGAACTTACTTTAGCATCCAAAGAAGATCCAACAGTAAAAGTCAAATCTAGAAAGGCAACTTTGTTAGCGGAGAGTCGGGGAATCATGTCCATGAGACAAATTAATTTAATTACCTGGTGCTACTGCTTCATTTGCAATGATTATTTATTCATTGAGCTGGTTAAATTATGCCCTTATCATTCACCACCTCATTTCGCTACCCTGGAGATCAGAGATGTAGATCTCTTGCGTGTTCCTGGGAATGAATTAAACCACCCCTTTAATCCAGCACTAGGCTTTGTGCAGCAAACGTTTGTTCAGCTGCCCTGGGAGGCGGGCTGGGAGGAGAGCAGGCACTTACCTTGCTCCTTAGGTATTTCCTCTGTGAGCTGAAGATTAATGCATGGACTCACCTCCTTCAGCTCATTGCATTTCAGTTGTGAAGAAAAGATTCCAGGCACTGAATGTAAAATTGAACATGACATTCTGACGTTCTTTCTTCTGAGAGCTGTGTTGGTCTTAGTTGCTGTGAGTCTCTGGACATGGAGCTTACAGGGAGTGGGGTTGCTCCTGGATGTGAGCATCCTCCAAAGTTCTCCCCGGTCCACTTTACCCGCTCTGGGCTCACCTCTGAACATATCTCTCAGTCCACACAGGCAGAGATTCACTGCATCTGGAACTTGGCTCCTCCCAACCTGAAGTAGCATGAAGGTTTGGTTTGGGTGGGGTGGGAAGTGCCATGTGAAACAAAATTGGTAAGAAAAGAAAGCTTAACAGTTTCCCAACCCAGTCTCCCACTCAACGGGAGCTAGCCCTGCATCCCTGGCTCCGGACTCTCACCAAGGGTAGCTAAGCCCATGCCAGACAATAGACTTGGCATCACCTAATGCTGTTGACAATATGAACTTCCCTGCCCTACCTAGTTGCTCTGAGTCACTTGTTAAAATTCCTTTCTGTTCCTGTGGCTTTTCAGGACAACCCTCGTCTTTTCTTTGCTGTTTCTCTTAGAATCAGCCATAAACATCTTTTGTTTGCGTCTCCTTCTGTGTGCTCTATAAGCCTGTGAGTAAGGCCCCACAGGGGTTTACTTCCTGCGTTGTAAACGGGTTGCTTCCACCCCTTGAATTGAACAGTTTTCAACCCCTCTAAAATTTTCACATGACTCTGATTATAGCTCTTATACAGTGTGATTTCCCCTGTCACCCCAGGGATAGAGACATTTTTGGTTGTCACAACTCAGGAGCTACTACTGATACGCAGTGTGCAGAGGCCAGGGCTGCTCCTATACCCACTATGTGCACAGAAAACCCCCACTGTGGAGCTCTCTCCGGCCCAGAGTGTCAGGAGTGCTGAGGTTAAGAAGTTCTGCTCTAATGCTTTATCATAAACCACAGTTTAGCATTTTCATGAACATACTGAAGCAGGCCTGGTGGTAAGCACATGGTATCTCCCATGTCCAGCACAGAGCTGAGCCCATGGCTGGCTCTCAGGGATGCTCATACCGGAGGAGACACGATCACACCATCTGCTGTCCCACAGCCTAGGTGTGACTCCATCTGTTTCACCGAGCACTCACTACTGAGTGCCGAGCAACGGGAATGTTTTGGAGCTGACGGTTTCCCCAACTTTTTCAACTTTTTTTGATTCCTCTCTCATCATCTATGGAGAAAAAAATAAGCTATGTTTTCCTTCAAAAATAGGGGAAGACAACATAAAATAGTTTTTTTTTTTTTCCTTTTAGTACTAAAGACAATGACTTTCTGCAGGTCAGTAAAGCTGAATGGTCTTGTTGCAGAAATCTGTATCTCCAGTGAGAAACCACTTTGGAGCTTCGAGAGGACAGCCAGAAGCTATGGTTTCATCAGAGGAGAACATGCTACTCTTCGCTTTTTGACCCAAAGATACTCTCTGAAAGTGCAGAGTGCTTGTGGCACTGCCAGGGCCTTGTCCTCTCAGGGACATATGAGGGTGGTTCATGTCTGTAGATTGAGAGTTGGAGAGTAAGAAGAAAGGGGACAAAGTGAAGCCGTGATTCTGGATTGTTTGCACCTCAGCCAGACATTTGTAAATGTTATGCGGGAATGGAGGAGCTCAGAGAATTTCAAAATCTAGCAGGGGTTTAAACTTACGAATCGCTCTGCCTTCTTTTACAATAACAGATGTGTTGGTTTGATTTTACTTCTTTTGAAAACAGCTGGCGATGTGACAGTTAACATTTTATCACTTGGTCTCCAAGCGGTTTAGAAATCAAATCAAAATTTCTGAGCCTAAAATGACAACTCTTTCCCTGACCAGGGAAATTTTGATTCCTAAGAGGGATAAGACTTGCACTTATATTCCATGTTTTCTTCTGCAACAGTCAGCTACTAATCATCCTTCTCTTTGAGAGGTTAGTCCAGCTCCAGCCCTGCAGATAAAGAGGAAGAGGAGGATGTTGAAAACTGACTCACCTGAGACAATGGGCCCCATTGTCTGTTGGGGTTGTCTGACGCTTTATGAGGATTTCTTCAGAAAAATGGAGAATAATTGAAGAAATGTGTTTTTATTAGCATTTCTATTAGTTATTTTTCCTGGAAAAGGCAATTTGATGGGAAGTGAGGCATAAAGAAGGCAGAATTATGATGTTGGTGTGAAGTCAGATTTACTTTTACAATAGCTTTATTGAGATGTAATTTTCATACTTTACAATTCATTTAAAAATGTATAATTTAATGATTTTTAGTCTATTTACAGAGGTGTGCAACCATTATCATGATCAATTTCAGAACATTTTCATCATTGCCCCCCAAAACTTTGTCATCTTTAACTATTACTTCCCATCTCCTCACTCTCTCCCTAACCCCCAAATCCCCCAGCCCCTGGTAACCACTTGTCTGCTTTCCATCTTTATGGGTTTGCTTATTCTGGACAATTCACTGAAATGAAATCATACAATGTGTGGCCTTTTATGCTCACGTCTTTCACTTAGCGTCATGTTTTCAAGGCTCATCCATGTTGTAGCATGTATCAGCATTTCATTCCTTTTTACGGCCAAAGAATATTCCATGGTATGCATAGACCACATTCTGTTTGTCCAGTTCATTGCTTGTATACACATCACTCAGCAAAACCCCCAGGTGCCTGTTGAGTGCTCAGCTAATAAAAGGATAAATCCGGAAGTTCAGCACATATTTACTGGTGCCCTGTACCATGTGTCGGATGCTGTTTTAGGAGTTGGAGATTTTCCTGTGAATGAAACAATTCTTCTGCTCTTCTGGAGCTTGCAACATGCTGGGAAAGATGGCAGGGGCCAAGTGAACTGGGAACATATTGGGTGACAGTGCTATGAAAACCACATGGCAGGGTGGGGAAGACAGAGAACATGGGAAGGTCATGATTTTACATATGAGCACAAGTTCCTTTCTATTGCATCATCCCAGTACTTCCCAGGGAAGTGGGAGCAGAGCAAGAAAGAAACCAGTGTGAAAAAAGCAATTTATCTCAGCTGTTGGAACTCTAAAGTATTTTGAGCCTTAAAGGAATGTGATTAGGGGCCTGAGTCACAGGACAGGCAGCTGTAAGGTAGGCAGCTGGTAACCTTTGTTTCTCTGATTATAGATTAGCCTTCTTCCCTACCTGCATTGTTTTGTAAAATGTTGTAAATGACTAAAGGGTAACAGGGAAGACCCTTTCCTTCTTTGCTTTTGATCTTCTTTTTAGATTACCTTCTCCTTACCTTTCTTATGCAGACTTTATAGCTATCACATTATCTGAAGAGGGAATGTTAAATATACTCTTCATCACATCACTATTCAGACGAGCAAAGACATGGCGTCAGCCTAGATGCCCATCAGTGGTAGACTAGATAAAGAAAACGTGGTACATACACACCATGGAATACTGCACAGCAATAACAAGAATGAAATCCTGTCCTTTGCAGCAACATGGATGCAGCTGGAGGCCATTATCCTGAGAAAATTAATGCAAGAAGAGAATAGCAAGGCTGGGTGCAGTGGCTCATGCCTGTAATCCCAGTACTTTGGGAGGCTGAGGCAGGTGGATCGTGAGATCAGGAGTTTGAGAACAGCCTGGCTAATATGGTGAGACCCTGTCTGTACTAAAAATACCAAAATTAGCCGGGCATGATAGTGTGTGCCTGTAATCCCAGCTACTGGGGAGGCTGAGGCAGGAGAATGGCTTGAACCCAGGAGGTGGATGTTGTAGTGAGCCGAGATTGCACCACTGCACTCCAGCCTGGGTGACAGAGCAAGACTGTCTCAAAAACAAAAAAAAAAAATTGTGTACACATGGACATAAAGATAGGAACAGCAGACACTGGAGAGGAAGACAGGAAGAGGGGCAAGAGCTGAAAAACTGTTGGGTGTTGTGCTCACTACCTGGGTGACAGGAATATTCATACTCCAAACCTCAGCATCACCCAACAGACTCATGTAACAAACCTGTGTATACCCACTGAATCTAAAATAAAAGTTGGGATTATTTTAAAAAATAAATTGAAAAGGAGATGAAAACAAGTTGTACAGAAAGGAAAACAGACTATAAGTAATTAAATTGTTACTCATAAACTAGCCTTGTATAGAAAAATGTTGTCCTATCAGATTTCTTTGTTTTCTGCCTGTATAAGCAAGAACTCAACTTTAAACTTTGGAACACTCATCTCGTTTTTCTGGAGTCTGTCTCTCAAATGGCTATTCACAGTTTTTCCCTTGAATAACATTTTTATAACTGGATTCTGAAACCTTTGATTATTTCAGGTTGGCGCCACATCTCTTATTTCCCAGATGGTGCCACTGACATCATCAGATCCACCTGGATGCTAATGCAGGGCACTGTGGTCCATATTTCTCTGCTTTTTTACACAATTTCTCTTGTCCAGTTGTTTTAGAGAAAGTGCTAACTTTCCTTCTCTTTCCTGCATCCTTCATACTCTGAGCTATAATTTTTTAAAATTTTAATTTGTAATTTTAATTTTTGAGACAGAGTCTCACTCTGTTGCCCAGGCTGGAGTGCAGTAGCGTGATCTTGGCTCACTGCAACCTCTGCTCCCTGGGTTCAAGTGATTCTCCTGCCTCAGCCTCCCAAGTAGCTGGGATTATAGGTGTGGGCCACCACGCCCAGCTAATGTATTTTTAGTGGAGATGGGCTTTCAACATCTTGGCCAGGCTGGTCTTGAACTCCTGACCTTGTGATCCATCTGCCTTGGCCTCCCAAAGTTCCGGGATTAGAGACATGAGCCACTGAGCCCGGCCTGAGCTATGAATAATATACATGAGAAGCTCATTGTCATTTTGCCATTTGATGCTTTTGCAGTCATTGACTATTCTCCTTTTTATCAGTGGCATTTAATTTTTACCGATTAATAGTGGAAGGAGCTTGTTTGTGGTGCCTCATCTGAGGTCAGCCTTTGCAAGCTCCTGGAGGCTTCCTGGTGCTGGAGCAGGAGATTGTGCAGGGAACTGCTCATTGTATGCTGTGCATGCATACCTATCACTGACTTCTTCAAATCACGTCTAGCCAAATGCCTTAAAGAATGCTTGTTTTCCTTGACCTACCTTCTCTTGCAATGCTGACAACCTGGCTTTTGAGAATTATAGTGAGAATTTGCAAAAGTTGTGAAGAATAGGTCCCAAGCAGAGAGGTTTTCTTTTTTTTTTTTTTTAACTGATTTAATCTCTGTGTGCAGATTTGTGTATCTGAGAAAACTAGGAACCACGGCTTGAAGTCAGCTTAGGAAAAAATAAGTTTGCTACCATAGCATTTTCGTGAAAATGTTTTTTTCATCCTTAAAAATTTACAGCTGAATCCACTGAGTCTTAGTCTTTGTGTCTCGGCCTTTAGGACTGGGTGGGGTCGGGGGGAACAGGACATCTGACATTTGGAACCAGTAATGAGACCCCGTGGAGTCAGTAGGGTGAGATCAAAGTTTCTTTCCATTGGCTCCATGACTTGTGAGGAGGCTTTCTGCTTTGCCTCCCGGGCAGTCTGGGGAACAGAATGCTCCCTAGGATAAGTTATTCATCCAAGTAAAAGTTGCTCACTGCCTCCGGGAGAAACACAGGCAGTGGAGCTCACAGAAAACACGGGCATTTTCTCCTTAATTAACTGGGTAGGGTTCTTGCACAGGAAAGTGAGACAGTGTTTATGTATTTATTTTTAACTTTTGTTTTAGGTTCAGGGATACATGTGCAGGTTTGTTATATAGGTAAACTGTGTGTAAAACGAGTATTGCAGGTTCTCATAAATGAGAGCTAAACCACGAGAACATGGAGACACGAAGAGAGGAATGACAGACACTGGGATTACTTGAGGGTGGAGGGTGGGAGAAGGGAGAGGATCAAACAACTACCTCTCAGGTACTATGCTTATTACCTGTGTGGCAGAACAATCTGTATGCCAAACCCCTGAGATGTGTAGTTTACCCATAGAGCAAGACGGTGTGTTACAGTCTATAAGTAACTGGGGACAATGCTGTGAGGAGGGACTCTACCCCAACGAAAAGAAACATCATCAACATGTTTATGATAGTCTTACTGATAAAGCACCAATGTTGATAAAAGTCTATTTACCAAAATTGCAAATTAAACCAGTCTTTACTTGGGGCTTAGTTTTATTTCAATTTAAAAAATTGCTTAGGTTACACATGTTGCTAAAATGAAAAGATCCAAAGAGTAGAGATGAAAGATAAACAGTAAAGAATAATTATCCCTCTCACCTCTGATTCTCAATTCTCCTCTCTTAAGGCAAGTAGTGTTCCATATGTTCTAAAGATATTTGATGCATCATCAGCGTTGCAGCAATTGCTAAATTATTGCATGTAAATAGCATGCAGACAGCTGGGCCAGGACTTGTGTCTTGCTCTTACCACCTCACTCCTAGGAACCTCTGTCTTTACTTCTCTCATAAGGCTGTTAGCATCAAATGATTCTTATAAATCCCAGGCCCCACTCATAATTAGTGCTCAGAAAGTGGTGGCTATGTGTACAAAAATTGATAAATTATCTACTAAATCAGAGTTGCCAGATAAAATGCAGGACACCCAGTTAAAATTTCAGATAAACAATGAATGATTTTTTTTAAAAATAAGTATGTGTCAAATAGTGCATAGGATATACTTCTGCCCCAAAATTATTCGCTGTTTATCTGAGTCTAATTTAACAGGGCATTCTGCATCTTTATTTGCTAAATCCGACAACCCTACACTCAACGTCAAATTTTGAGCAAGTCCATGTGAAAGGCAGTGTCCTAGAATGTTGAAATTTGAGTGCTAGAGGGCAACTGAGAGATGATCTGTGAGGGTCTCACACTCTCATTTTTCAGGCATTAAGGCCCACTCTTAGCTCTCTGGGTTCCTGTCACCTCAGCCAAAGGCAAGAAGGTTTGAGAAGGTAGACGATTCTGTTCCAGGCTCAGCCTACTGCTGTACTCATTCACTGCCTCCTTCTCCCTGTCCCTCCCTGCCCCTCATCCTTCCTTGAAAGTCTGGAACCAAGAACCAGTCTTCAATGACAGTTGTGGGATTACTGTAGTGAGGAGAGAAGAGGGAATGCATGAGGAAGACTATGTACCATGCCCCGGGGCAAATGGATGGGTCTTAAAAGGAGTAGGTGTGCAGATGAAAGTGCTGGACACAGTGACAAAGGACTGGACAGAAAGGGGCATTTTTGGTCAGTCTCTCAGGGTTTATGAAACTCAGGACCAGTCTTAGACTGTTAATGTGTGAGGTCCTCCTCTTCTCTTCCTCAAAACAAAACAAAAAAACCCAACAAAAAGAAACATGCCATGCTGTTGGTGAATGTTGGGTGTTGAGGGAGAGAGGAAGAACCACCTGATGCTTGGTAGCTGATAGTTCAGTCCTCTCTTAAAAGCATGTTGCGATTATGGTTTTTATGGATAATATGGACATTAAGTAAACATGTTTCAATGGAAAAATGTAAACACCCCTTCCCCTTTCCCAATAAAATACCACTCTCTAATTTAGATCGCCAAAAAATGTTTTTGGTCTGATTTTAATGAACAGACCATTTTCTTTTCTTGTGCTGTCTGGCTTTCTCTGTCTTGGTCCCTGTCTCCTTTCTCTCTGTAAATCACTCCTTCCATCTCTCCCACTACCACCCCAAGCCATTTCTAGAGCACTTCTGAGATTCCTGTCAATTCCAGTTTTCACAAAGCCAAAGAGAAATTCCATTTATTTAATTAATTTATTTTTTAAGTCATTGTTGCTTCGGAGAGAAATTCCATTTATTGCATGGGATATAGGATCTTCTTGTAGAGTGGCAGCCCAGGAAGGCAGGCAGTAGGGAAAAAAAAAAGTGTTTGGAGATCGTTGCCTTTCCTGCTCACCTTCACTGTAGAGAGGATGCCAGTGGCCACCCAGTGGAAGCCGTCGTGGAGTGGATCCATGGCCAGAGCTGAATGCTTTCTAAGCAAACGGCTACCCTGACTTGCTGGCTGTGTGCATCAGCAAAGCATAATTAGAAGAGAGGTGCGATTTTGGAGGTGAAATAGAAGGCAACAGCAAAAGACATTTTATGATACTAACATGTCTGGGAATGGTTGGCAAAATTATTTTGATCTTGTATACTTGTTGGCAAGCTTATTTTTGTAGATATTATGTTTTCTTTCCTGCATCCTTCTGAGGACAATTGTCAACTTCTTGGGGAAATCGTTTCAATATGACAATTACTAAAATACTAAGATTGAGTTTGGTCTCTTAAAAAGGTTTTGCATTTGTGTGTGTGTGTTTATTTCATACTTCTCATCAGATTTGGTTTAGGATGAATACTAAACAGGTCCTTTCAGGAATGGTGCATGCAAAGACGGCCTGCACAGTGAAATGTAACCCATCTTTGTGAATTCTGGAATGAAAATCTGACAGATCAGCATGAGGCTGACATGTTACAAAACTTCTCAAGGCCTTTAGGCAAGGAAGACATAAGAATCACAGGCCTGGAATGTTACCATCAATAAGTTTGGAATTTAATGAAGTAAAACATCGTCTTCACTTAATGGTGCCAATTAATTAATCTTTGGTGTGCTCAGTGAATTTTATTATTGCAAAGTCATGATTTTCTTCCGTAAAAACGAGGACAGTGGTTGACTATCTTGCCCTTTAATTTATCTCAAAGTAAAATAAAGTGGAAAGCATTTAAAAAATATTAGTCATTAATGAAGTAGAGGATGAACTCGCATGTAATAATCATCGGTTTAAGAGTTGGTTTGACAAACTACGGTAACTCTATGTGACTGCAAAGTCTCATTTAAAGAATTGGTGCATTTATGATATATTTTATGTGAAAAGAAATGAGCCACCAATTCCTTATAAATGAAGCCAAGTTATAATAAATAAGAAAGAGCTACAGAGATTACATGTTTGGCATATGTTTAGTAGCTTAGATATATAGTTCAAATGTTGTTTTTACTTAGAGACTAATAAAAGTTTCTAATTTATGTTCCAAGATAATTTAGATCTAGCATACACAATTTTCTTTGGCTTGTTAGAAAAGTTTGCTTTTAAAAAGTATTCTTTATGTATATAAAATAAAGAAGCTAGCCTGAGTTGATGGGGAAAAAAACTAATAACAAAAGATGAAAACCTTGAAAATGTCTTTTCTCTGTTTGAACTGACTGGCCTCATTGTGGTCTTCATAGTTTCCATAAATATGCTAAAATTCTGTTGAACATGTTGTCTATTTTTTCCACTAGATTTTTAAAGTATCTGTTCTTTATT
Source organism: Saimiri boliviensis (assembly GCF_048565385.1). Taxonomy (NCBI): domain Eukaryota; kingdom Metazoa; phylum Chordata; class Mammalia; order Primates; family Cebidae; genus Saimiri; species Saimiri boliviensis. The sequence goes on from NC_133460.1 coordinate 104,473,984, forward strand.
TTTAATTTTTGTGGGTACATAGTAGGTGTATATATTTATGGGTTATATAAGATATTTTGATACATGCCTGTAATGCATAATATTTCCATGTGATGGAAAATTCATGGAAAATGGGGTATCCTTCCTCTCAACCACTTATCCTTTACAAACAATCAAATTTTACCCTTTTAGTTATTTTTTAAATGTGCAATTAAATTATTATTGACAATTGTCCCCCTGTTGACCTGTCGAATGTTAGGTCTTATTCATTCTTTCTCTTTGTGTACCTATTAACCATTGCCATTCACATTATCCTTCCCAACCTCTGATAGCCATCCTTCTATTCTCTATCTCCATGAGTTCAGTTGTTTAGATTTTTAGATCTCAGAATTGAGAACATGTGATATTTGTCTCTCTGTGTCTGGCTGATTTCACTTAACATAATAACCTCCAGTTCCATCCATGTTGTTGCAATGACATAATCTCATTCTTTTTTATGGCTGAATAGTACTCCGTTGTGTATAGGTACCACATTTTCTTTATCCATTCGTCTGCTGATAGATACTTCGGATGCTTCTTGGCTATTGTGAGCAGTGCTGCAATAAACATGAGAGTGCAGATATCTTTTCAATATATCATAGTTATTTTAAAGTTCAGGTCTGATGATTTCAAATGCTGGGCCATCTTTGTGTCTGCTTCTGTTGATTATTTTTATTTTTTGTCTGTGGATCATATATTTTCTTTTGCTTCTTTGTGTGCCTTACAATTTTTGACGTATGCTGGATATTTTGTCTAAAAGAACAATAGAAACTGACGTAAAGAGAATACTTCCAGAAATGGGCGTGTTCTTTCTTATTTCAGGCTGATAGAGGGAGGTGGTAACTCAGTCCTATTGGTAGTTTAGCTGGGACTGGCCATCGTTGCACCTTCGATTCAGTTCAACACTGGCTTCAAATATTTTGGGAGCAGGCACAGGGCATTCTCTTCTGCAGGGCATTCAGATTCTGCAGAATCTGACCCCTGTTGAGATTAGGAGAGCTCTTTGTTTATTATAGCTGAATTGCCAGTTTTCCTAATGGTAGGATCTCTCACTTTTTAAATAATCCACTTCCAGCTTTTTGGGTTCCCAGATACCTCACTTTCCCCCACAGTCCTTCCCTCGACATTTTGTACCTAAGATTTCTCTCTACTTTCCTGGATGCTGTAGGGAAGTTCTTCTTAGCTCTCCGCAGCTGAGATTGTTTAGTGCCTTGGATTGTCATCCTCCTCTTCCTCTACCTTTCAGAGGCTTGGAGGAGGCCCTGAAGAGAGAGGGAAAATCTCTCTCAGCTCTGCCTCCAGCTTTTAGTGTACTGCCCAGAGCACTCAGTGAAGACCTGTGCAAAGACTGGGCAGACAAGTGCAAGATCTGCTCTGGTACTGGGAATCCTCGAATTCTAATCTGTCATTCCAGTTCACTGTGACCTTTAAGTGTTTATTCAAGTTTTGACTGTTTCCTTTTTACCCCCGACCCTTGGAGCATTTATCATCTTGTTGTTCAGCCAGGGAGAAGAGCGGCCACAAATCTCTTCTCTTCTGTGAACGGTTGGCCATTTTCTGAAGTGAAGGTTTAGCTCACATGCATGCATAGCTTATTCATACTGTTTGGTTGTTAGACAAAAGGTAGTGGTCTCTCGCAACTCTTGACTTAGTAACTAGAAGCAGAACTCTTCTTCATTATCTTTAAATATAAAATAAATCCCCACCTTGACTTAAAATGTTTTGCCATCCATATTTAATGCTGCCTCTTCTCTGCCTGTTAAAATACAAATGGTATTTTAGATACAAATTAAGTTTCATCTTCTCTGTGAAGCCTGCCTAATCACTCTGCGTTGTTTTCACTTCTGAATTCTTTTCGTACTTAGTATCTCTGTAACTCCCTTGGTATTGATAACATAGCTGTGCATTTTTAGGTATTTTGCCTGGATATGTCCTGCCTCCCATCCAGCAAGTCCAAGTTTTGAATAGTTGGGCATATTCATATCAGCAAAATTTGTTGACTTTATATATTCATTCATTTGGCTCCCAAATGCAGAGGCACAGACCACAACTAAGAAGAAGCCAAGAAGAGCTGCTGAAGTTTAAGAGGAACAAAAAGTTTAGAAACCTTTCCTTGGGAAAAGGAAACCAAAAACTACCTACTTTATCATCAGTTGTTCCTGAGACCGTAGCAAAAAGCAGAAAGAAGTTATTAGACAATCCACAGTCACCTGGAGATTGCAGGAAGGGAAGCAAGAAAGCAAGCAGCATGGTTCTGTGGAAAGCAAGCCCAGCCAAGTCTCTTTAATCTTCTTGTGAAACAGTGGCTAGTCACAGAGGCAAGGGGATGAGATGGGCGTGATCTGCCTGGAATTAGTAATGCTATTTCCCTTTAATTCTTCGTGAGTCTAAATCAAGAGGTTGTGGCAGAGACTGAGAAGGAAAAGTCCCCATACTCTCAAGGAAATACTGCCAGTTTTATAGCCATAGTAAGCAGTGAAAACCAGAAGCGGCTTTAAATCAATCAAAGACAACTTGCTTCATTGAGCGTATCTCTGAAAGCCAACCAATCAGTGCCAACCTGATGCCTTGAAAGTCAGTCAACTGGTGGTGGACTTACTCCAATGAGCACTTGTAAGCTGATGCCAGTCTGTTCCAGTGTCTGCCAGCAGCAAAAAGGCATTTCTGAGGCTGACATTTTCCCACACTTGACTCTTCTCCCAAACTCTGCAGCAAATCATTAGTTACCTTTGCTCAAAGAGGTCTGTCTCAATGATCATTTTGCTCATCTAAGTCTCATATGACCAGCGCGGCTCTCCCTTACTTACGTAGGTAATAAATTCAATATTTTAGTTTCAGCTTTTGAGTGATGGTCTCATTCATTGACAATGACTTTGGTGGAATTCACAGATGACACCAACATCATTTGGAAGACCTTTGCTTGGTAGAATTCTATGGATTCCTTGGGCTAACAGACATGTTTATTAGATCACCTGTGTCCCCATTTTATTTGTCCTTCTTTTGTGTTTGCTGCCAGGTGTGTCTGTCTCAACAACGATTTGAGCTTTAACTTATTTCAACAAGTTCTTATTGATGAGTTTATTTTGTTACCTTTTGTAACCAATCAATGTCTGCCTTATTTTACTAAACTTTGGTTGTTGAATTTATTCTGATATTCTGACCGATGTCTTAGGATGTATTTAAGGTCGTTAGACTTATGATAACATATAAAGTAATTAGATCTTTTAGTTTATGGATGCATAATTTGTTTTTAAAAGTCAGACTTAAATATATGTGTAAAATCATTAGAGGCTTTGGTTTGTAGTTGCACTATTTGGTAAATTTTTTTTGGCATTTACCTGTTTATCCTTCTTGTCTGTTGAACACATAAGGAGGTGCTCCTGAGAGAATAATGTAGGTGCAGGCTGAATATGTCTTCTATCCATTCCAAAACAACCTTGAAGACTAATGGTTGGAGGTCTGTAGAATGATGGCCAATTAATGTAAAGGTGATGGATCAAAAAGTTCAAAGGGTGTTGGATCCCCTTTGAACTCTCCATAAAGACGCTCTTTGTCAAGACAGTTGGAGATGGTTTTTGTTGAGTTTATCTTTTGAATTAACAGTTATCTGCACGATCCCTTCTTAGGTCTTTTCTCATTTGTCTACGTCAAAATTTCACTCTCCTCAAGAACTGTTTTCTGTAAGAAGTTGCGCTGTCATGCTAACTTGGTAAATGATAAACGTATTTTTGATTTAGAATAACAATGCCCATTGTGGGAAATTTTTGATATGTCAAAATGAATACATTTAAGAAGAACTCTAGAAAAATTAGGAAATAATAACATTCAAAGGTTCAGTGATTGACTTCCTTAAAATGGATAAGCCAAGGGGCCAGCAAAACAAAATGCTGGCTTCACAGTTATTTTCTCTCCAAAAAGCTCTAATTCACTTGTGTTGACACCATTCAAACCCACCTGCACTGCATCTCCTTCTCTCTGAATTACCTTCCCCATCCACTTTATCTTTTATTTTATTTCTATGTAAATATAATATAATATATATATATATATATATATATATATATATATATATATACACACACATATGTATTTATTTCTATAGCTTTTGGGGCACAAGTGAGTTTTGGCTACATGGATAGATTGTGTAGTGATGATGTCTGAGATCTGAGTGCACCTCTCACCCAAGTGGTGTACATTGTACCCATCCACTTTACATTTCTTCTCTTTCTTCTGTTCCTTCCCCTGACCTCCAAAATGGGTTATTCAGAGTTTTCTCAAGAAAAGAACCATCACTTTATAAAATTGCTAGACCAAAAGACTGATATACAGAAACTGAATTTAAATCATGGTCTACAGCAGAGTTAAGCTCTAATTAAGAATTTTTTCCCTCCCCTTCCCTCCCCTCCCTTCCTCTTCCCTGCCTGACAGGGTCTCACTGTGTTGCCCAGGCTGCTCTTGAATTCCTAGCCTTAAGTGATGCTCCCATCTCGGCTTCCCAAAGTGCCAGGATTATAGGCATGAGCTACCATGCCTGGCTTAATTAAAGCTTTTTAACCCTCAGAGAAACAGACAGAAATTTACTGTAGAGTTTGACATTGTATTAGCTACTTGTTATTTTGGACTTTCAAATTTGTACCAACTAGTTTATTAGATTGACAACCCCCTCAGATGGAGAACATGCTTAAAAAACCAGGATGGGAAAGACGAAGAGATAACGTAAATTACCTAGCTCTGTATAATAATGTCCTTGAAAGGATAAGCAAAACATGCAGTGTATTAAAAATTAACTCAAGATGGATTAAAGACCTAAATGTAAAACCCCAAAGAAAACCTAGGCAATACCTTCAGGACATGGGCATGGGCAAAGACATCATGACAAAAATGCCAAAAGCAATTGCAACAAAAGCCAGAATGGACAAATGGGATCTAATTAAACTTAAGAGCTTTTGCACAGCAAAAGAAGCTATCATCAGAGTGAACAGGCAATCTACAGAATGGGAGAAAATTTTTGCAGTCTACATATCTGACAAAGGTCTAATATCTAGAATTTACCTACAAGGAACTTACACATATTTACAAGAAAAAAACAACCCAATGAAAAAGTGGGCAAAGGATATGAACAGACCCTTCTCAAAAGAAGACATTTACGTGGCTGAAAAACATATGAAAAGAAAACTCAACATCACTGATCATCAGAGAAATGCAAATCAAAACTGCATTGAGATACCATCCCACACCAGTCAGAATGGCGATTATTAAAAAGTTAGGAAACAATAGATGCTGGTGTGCCGTGAAGAAGCAGGAACACTTTTACACTGTTGGTGGGAATGTAAATTAGCTCAACCATTGTGAAAGACAGTATGGTGATTCCTCAAGTATCTAGAACCAGAAATACCATTTGACCCAGCAATCCCATTACTGGGTATATACCTAAAGGAATATAAATCATTCTACTGTAAAGACACGTTCGTGTGTATATTTATTTCAGCACTATTTACAATAGTAAAGACATGGAACCAACCCAAATGTCCATGAATGATAGACTGGATAAAGAAAATGTGGTACATATACACCATGAAATATTATACAGCCATGAAAAGGAATGAGATCATGTCCTTTGCAGGGACATGGATGAAGCTGGAAGCCATTATCCTCAGCAAATTAATACAGGAACAGAAAACCAAATACCACATGTTCTCACTCATAAGTGGGAGTTGAATGTTGAGAATACATGGGCAGAGGGAACAACATGCATCAGAGCCTGCTTAGGGGTGGGAGGTGAGGAGAGGGAACTTGGAAGATGGGTCAATAGGTGCAGCAAACCACCCTGGTACACATATACCTATGTAATGAACCTGCACATTCTGTACATGTATCGCCCCCTCCCCCAACCTTTTTAAAGAGGTTTTAAATAAAAAACCAAACAAAAACAGGCAGTATATTACTTTAGGCCACTGCAGAAATCTTTTCCATAAAGGATATGGGACAAAGATTTAAAATGGCAAAAAAAATAAAGAATCAAGAAGAGACTTAAATCAGACTCCAGGAAGATTTCAGGCAGTATTCAGGCTAGATATAGGAGCCCAAGTAAAGTTAGAAACATTGTCTTCTCTTTTTGTAAATGTAAGGTTTAGACCTGATATAGAGGATTTACTTATGACCAAATTACTGATTTGGTCATAAATAAATAAATTGGAATAGAAAATTGGCAATTTAGAAGATCTCCTACACAAGGAAGGCTATCTTAGAAAATAAATAAGTTAGAAATGAAAATAAACTTCTGAATCTCTAGATATAACAATTGACTCTTGAAATAAAAAAGGACAAAAACAGGAACCAGAAGTCTGACTAAAGATACCTGTAGATATTTGCAAGCATCAGGGCTATGAGAAGAACCAGTGCTCCATATTAGCAAAGTGTGCAATAACATGTATCTCAAAAACAATGTGCATACACTAATCAAAAAATATTTGATTACCTAAAAATGCAGATACAGAGACACAAAGTGAGCATGTACTCTTGGAAAAATGGTGTGGATAAAGTTGCTCAGCAAAGGATTTCCAAAAACCTTCAATTTGTAAAAACCACCTTCAAGTGAAGTATAATAAGACAAGACATGCCTGTATATATCCAGTATCAGGGAGCTGCTGGGGTATGAGTACAAGTAATGTGTATCACTCTCAGGCCTGGCCTATAAAATCTCATACTCAGGAAACTTCTTGCTCAACTCTTCTTTCTTGGTTTGATGAAGGTGAACAAAGTGACCTTAGAAGACAAAAACCTAGCATATGGTAGACCCATAGGATGAAAAAAGCCAAAGTCTTGGGTCAGTTTTGGTCCTTTGGGAAACATATGCCAAGAAGGAACTAGAAGTTCAGTGGATTTATTGGGGGAAATGCTTCTGAAGGATCTAAGGTAAGGGAAGGATGAATAGGCATGGAGAGCCTTCAGATGGGGCAGCAGGTCTGACACCTGTGAAATCTGGAAGGAGATTGGACGACACGGTGAGGGGAGCATCACACACTGGGGTCTGTAGCGGGGAAATAGGGGAGGGACAGCAAGGGGTGGGGAGTTGGGGAAAGAGAGCATGGGGAGAAATGCCAGATATAGGTGAAGGGGAGGAAGGCAGCATGTCACACTGCCATGTATGTACCTATGCAACAATCTTGCATGTTCTTCACATGTACCACAAAACCTAAAATGCAATTTAAAGAAGTCTTATCTTCTAGCTTAGCACCCCATTTGGCAAGGAGGATGCAAACCCAAGAGGGAGGTGGGGCACAGATAATCCCGGGAATAAGGCGGCAGCCGAATTTCTGAAGATGTTATCAGTGGTAACCTGGGAAAATGTCCTAGTGAAATGAACCAGTCCACAAACCCCACATAACGGTTCTTTCTTGAGCCAATCCTAATACCTCCTGTGTTAGTCCAGGTCCTTCAGGAAGCCGATGCCATGATACAGTTAGAAGTGCAGGAGATTTGTTGAGGGAAGTTCTTGGGAGGAGGAAATGGGGGAATGGGTGGGGGGTGCAAGGCGAACCTTCAGATAATGGTTCTTGGTTTCCTGGTTTCCTGAAGAAGGAAAGAGGAAGGAAGGGTTTGGTAGGAAGAGCCTCCGACTGCAATGCAGCTCTGAGAAAAATCTCGGTAAGGGAAGCTTTTGGGCAAAGGTTGTGTGTGGGGTGTAAGAGTCTGGTTCCAGAAATTCTGGTGGGCTCAGTGATGGGCTGGGAGCCTCCTGGGGGAGTGAGGACTTGGTGTGAAAGCTATGGTAGATTCCAGAGGTGCAGCAAATAAAGGCTGTTAGCCCAGCACACTCCTCATGGTAGGTTTCCTCTTGTGGGGGATCTGAGTGGTGGCACCTCTGTGGCACCCCAGTTTCTGAATTATGAGTTGGAGGAGAGTTACCTACTGACCATCAACACCCATTTTTAACTTAGGTAAGTAAGAGATAGACTATTTTAAGGGACTGACTGAGATTTGCTACATAGTGGTTAGCGTTGTCTAATCAACAGGGGATATTGCATTAGGCAGCCTATAGTATGGCTCCTGATGGCCTCTGCCTTCTGGTATCCTACCTTCATGTGTGGGCTGGGTCTAGACTCACTTCTAATGAATAGAATGTGATAATAGTGATGAAATGTCACTTCTGAGATAAGGTTATATAAATACTGTGATAGGCCAGGTGCAGTGGCTCATGCCTGTAATCCCAGCACTTTGGGAGGCTAAGGTGGGAGGATAGCTTGAGGTCAGGAGTTTGAGACCAGCCTGGGTAACATAGTGAGATCTCCCTCTCTACAAAACAAAACATTTAGCCAGGCATGGTGGTGCACACCTGTCATTCCAGCTACTTGGGAAGCTGAGACAGGAGGACTGCTTGAACCTAGAATGTCGAGGCTGCAGTGAGTCGTGATTGTGCCACTGCACTTCAGCCTGGATGATAGAGTGAAACCTTGTCTCAAACAAAAACAAAAACACTGTCCCTCAGGAAGCATATGCCAAGAAGGAATTAGAAGTTCAGGGGATTCATTGGAGGCAATGGCTCTGAAGGAGCTAAGGGAAAGGGAGGATGAATAGGCATGAAGAGCCTTCAGATGGGGCTGCAGGTCTGACACCTGTGAAAGAGAGGGTTCTGGAAGGAGATTAGGCAAGAAGTCTTTTTTTTTTTTTTTTCCCCAGAGACAGATTCTCACCAAGGGAAGGGGAGACTCTGTCTCCAAGCTCTCACACTAGGGGAGCAAGCAGCTGTGTTTCGAGGAGCCTTTTGGAGGGACCCATGTGGCAAGGAACTGAGACCTCTTGCCAATAGCCAATGAAGAGCTTGGCCTGTCCAAAGGTGAGTGAGCACAGAAGTGGCTCCTTTGAGACCAACCAATAGTGATGTGAGTGATCTTGGAATACAATAAAGTTAATGAATCAATATTTAATCTCTCTCCCTTGAGCCTTGAGATGGCTTCAGTTCTGGCCAGCATCATAGTTTACATCATGAGAGAACCTGAGGCCATCACCTAGCTAAGCCCAGGTTCCTGACCCACAGAACTCATGAAATGATACATATTTGTTGCTTTAAGATTCTGAGTTTTGGGGAAATTTGTTATGTGGCAACAGATTAAAAATACAAGTATATAAATGTTATTCTGGTGAAGCAGGTTTCTACTAAACAAATGTTTAGGAACATTAAGACAGAATCTGAGAGCTGGGTGAAGCCTCGAGTCATCTACTCCAGTGATTCTCTTCTTGGCTGAACATTAGAATAACTCATGGAATTAAAACTGGTACTTGGGATCCACTCCAGATTATTAAACCAAAATCTCTGGAGAAGAGGCATGGGCATCAGTATTTCCAAAAACTTCTGAGGTGATTGAAATCAGGAGCCAGAAATAAGAACCATTAGGCTCAAGCTAATTCTCAAGCTTTAGTGTAGAGTATATTTATCTGGGGAGTGGTTCATTTAAAATGTGGATTTCCAGAGCCCTGCACGGTAGCTCACACCTGTAATCCCAGTACTTTGGGAGGCCAAGGCAGGCAGATCACGAGGTCAGGAGTTCAAGACCAGTGTGGCCAATATGGTGAAACCCTGTGTTTAATAAAAACACAAAAATTAGCTGGGTGTGGTGGTACACACCTGCAGTCCCAGATACTTTGGCTGCTGAGGCAGGAGAATTGCTTGAACTCGGGAGGTGGAGGTTGCAGTGAGCCGAGATCTCACCACTGCATTCCAGCCTGGGCAACAGAGGGAGACTCTGTCTCAAAAAAAACAAAAACAAAAACAAAATCCCCAAAACAAAAACAAAACAAAACAATGCGGATTTCCGAGACGGGTGCCATGGCTTGCGTGTGTAGTCCCAGCTACTTGAGAGGTGGAGATGGGAGGATGGCTTGAGCCCATGAGTTCATGTGTAGCCTGTGCAACATAGTGAGACCTCACCACTGAAAAAAGCCTCAGGGGATTCAGATTCAATAGGTCTGGGAGGAGACAGGGAGTCTTTTCATTTAACCTTCTCGCTGGTGATTTTGGTCAAGATGGCCTGTGAGCCACACTGAAGGGTCCTGGGCTGGCTGTGAGGAGAGGGATACTGTGATGTAACCCAAGTTTGTGACAGAGTGTTGGCATTAAAATGGAAACAAAGGCTCTGATTCAAGAAACAATGAAAGGCAGATGTCGACAGAGTTCAGCAACTGCCTGAGATGAGGGAAAAGAAGGAATTATTGGTGATTCTGCAAGTGTAAGCCCAACGACTGGCGAGTGATGGGAAATGACATTCTTTATAATAAACGGGAACACAGAAAACACAATGCAGCAAAAAGACGATGACTTGAATGCTAGACATGGAGTTTGAGAGTGAAGGGTAAGCAAATAAGATGACCTGTGTTGTCTCTGGTACTAAATAATGTAGGTACCAAAACGAGGATTGGAAAGCTGGGAAGCAGGGAAAATAAAATTGAAAATGACTTTTAAAAAAGGGAAAGAATAGCATTACAAATGTAGCTTGAAATTTGCTACAGAAAACATGGGGTTTGTGTAGAATCAGAAAAGTAATTAAAACAAATGCACATTAGGAAAAGAGAGCTGGGAATGAAATATGAGAGAAACGTCTGGAAACCTGGAAATAATCATAGTTACCCATAAACCTTATATAAATAAAAGCATACTATTATGGGCAGAACAAAGTCTCTAACATTGTTAGAAGGAGTCTCTAAAAGATAACTGCATTTTCTTACATTTTTATTTTATTATTATTATTATTTCTTGATGGAATCTCACTCTGTTGCCCAGGCTGGAGTGAAGTGGTGTGATCTCGGCTCACTGCAACCTCTGCCTCCCAGATACAAGCGATTCTCCTGCCTCAGCCTCCTGAGTAGCTGGGACTACAGGTACCTGCCACCACACCCAGCTAAATTTTGTATTTTTAGTAGAGATGGGGTTTCACCGTGTTACTCAGGTTGGGCTTGAATTCCTGACCTCAGGTGATCCACCTGCCTCGGCCTTGCAAAGTGTTGGGATTAGAGCCTGTGCCCAGGCTACTATAATTTTTAATTTTTTTTTATTTTAGTATTTTTAGATTCACAGAAATACTGTGAAGCACTGTGGAGAGTTTCCACATGCTCGACACCCAGTTTCCTCTATAATTGACATCTTACTGTGGTACGATATGTTCTTTACAATTAATGAACCCAATATTGATACACTGATTATTAGCTAACATCCATATTGTTAGGTTGGTGCAAAAGTAATTGCAGTTTTTGCCATTAAAAGTAATGCAAAAAGCTGCAATTACTTTGTTCCAACCTGTAGGTATCCTTAGTTTTTACCTAACATCTTTTTCTGTCCCAGGGTGGCATCCAGGATGCCACATTCCATTTACTTATTCTGTCTCCACAGATTCTGCTTGGCTATGGCAGATTCTCAGACTGTTGTTTTTTATTAACTTGGCAGTTTTGAAGAGTACTGCTCAGGTATTTTGTGGGATATCCCTCCATTGAGATTTGTCTGATGTTTGTCTCATCTCTAGGCTGGGGTTACTGAGTTCTTTTTTTTTTTTTTTTTTTTTTTTTTTTTGAGGTGGGGAGAACAATCACAGAGGTAAGGTGCCATTTTCAGTACATCACATCCAAGGTACACACTATCACATGGCATCACTGTTGGTGTGTTAATACTGGTTACCTGGCAGAGGTATTGTTTGAGGTCTTCATTGTAAAGTCACTTCCTTTTTCCCTTTCCCTATTATACTCTTTGGACAGATGTTGCTATAAGCAGTTCAAACTTAAAAAGAAGGGAGGAACATTTCACTGCTTGAGGGGAGTGTATCTACGTATATTATGTAGAATTCTGCGGGGAGATTTGCCTCTTCTCTCCCATTTATTTATATCAGTATGGACTCATGGATATTTATTTTAGCCTTTGATTATGATCCAATACTTTCTTTATTTATGTTGCTGATGTGGTTCCAGCTCTGGCCATTGGGAGCTCCTTTAGTTGGCTTCTGTGTCCCTTTGACATAACCTCATCGCTGTGGTTTATTAATTTTTTTTTTTTGGTTAGCCCTCCTTTACTTTGCTACACTCAAGATGCTCCAGGTTCATTTTGTATATTTCCTAACCCAGTTCTAGCATCAGCCATTTATCCAAGGATCCTTGGCGCCTTTTCTTGGAGAACTGCATTAGAAACAAAGGTTCAGGAGCTAGGTACGCTCATTGCTACTGGAGTGTAATTGCTTCCAGGCTCTCTCAGCTGACAGCAAGAAGATATTTTTGTGTAACTAATTTGTGTATCTATAAATATTTATATATGTAACTATCCGTATCTATATACAAGCTAACATGACCTCATACTGTTGTCTCTAATTGTAGTCCATTACTGCAAGGATAATTTTTACTACCTTCCTGTGTATTTTTTTTTCTTTTAAAAAATTTTTTATTATTCATTTATTTTTTAATTTGCTTTAAGTTCTGGGGTACATGTGCAGATCTTGCAGGATTTTTACATAGGTATACATATGCCATGGTGGTTTGCTGCCTCCATACCCCCATCACCTACATTAGGTATTTCTCCTGTTATCCCTCCCAATCTCCCCACCCCCTGCTATATACCTCCTCTTGCCCCATGCCCCTCAACAGATCCCAGTGTGTGATGTTCACCTCCTTGTGTCCATGTGTTCTCACTGTTCAACATCTACTTAGGAGTGAGAACATGTGGTGTTTGGTTTTCTGTTCTTGTGTCAGTTTTGCTGAGAATGATGGTTTCTAGATTTAGCCATGTCCCTGCAAAGGACATGAACTCATCCTTTTTTTATGGCTGCATAGTATTCCATGGTATACATGATGCCATATTTTCTTTATCCAGTCTATCTTTGATGGTCATTTGGGTTGGTTCCAAGTCTTTGCTGTTGTAAACAGTGCCACAATGAACATACGTGTGCATGTGTCTTTACAATAGATAAATTTATAATCCTTTGGGTATATACCCAGTAATGGGATTGCTAGGTCAAATGGTATTTCTATTTCTAGATCCTTGAGGAATTGCCACACGATCTTCCACAATGGTTGGACTAATTTCTACTCTCACCAACAGTGTAAAAGCATTCCTATTTCTCCACATCCTCTTCAGCATCTACTGTCTCCAGATTTCTTAATGAGTGCCATTCTAACTGGTATGAGATGGTATCTTAATGTGGTTTTGATTTGCCTGTCTTTAATAACCGGTGATGATGAGCACTTTTTCATATGTTTTTTGGCCACATAAATGTCTTCTTTTGAAAAGTGTCTGTTCATATCCTTTGCCCACTTTTTGATGGAGTTGTTTGTCTTTTTCTTGTAAATTTGTTTTAGTTCTTTGTCTACAAAGAACTGGATATTAGCAGTTTGTCAGATGGATAGATTGCAAAAATTTTTTTCCCATTCTGTTGGTTGCTGGTTCACTCTAATGATTGTTTCTTTTGCTGTACAGAAGCTCTATTTGTCTATTTTGGCTTTTGTTGCCATTGCTTTTGGTGTTTTAGTCATGAAGTCGTTGCCTATGCCTATGTCCTGAATGGTATTGCCTACGTTTTCTTTTAGGGTTTTTATGGTGTTAGGTCTTATGCTTAAATCTTTAATTCATCTGGAGTTAATTTTTGTATAAGGTGTAAGGAATAGGTCCAGTTTCAGCTTTCTGCACATGGCTAGCCAATTTTCCCAATGCCATTTATTAAACAGGGAATCCTTTCCCCATTGCTTATTTTTGTCCGTTTTGTCAAAGATCAGATGGTTGTAGATGTGTGGTGTTACTTCCAAGTCCCCTGTTCTGTTCCATTGCTCCATATCTCTGTTTTGGTACCAGTATCATGCTGTTTTGATTACTGTAGCCTAGTAGTATAGTTTGAATTCAGGTAGCATGATGCCTCCAGCTTTGTTCTTTCTGCTTAGGATTGTCTTGGCTATGCAGGCACATCAAAAAGCTTATCCATCATAATCAAGTAGGCTTCATCCTGGGGATGCAAGGCTGGTTCAACATACACACATCTATAAACATAATCCATCACATAAACAGAACCAAAGACAAAAACCACATGATTATCTCAATATATGCAGAAAAGGCCTTTGACAAAATTCAAAAGCCCTTTATGCTAAAAACTCTTAATAAACTAGGTATCAGTGGAATGTATCTCAAAATAATAAAAGCTATTTGTGACAAACCCACAGCCATTATCATACTGAATGGGCAAGAACTGGAAGCATTCCCTTTGAAAACTGGCACTAGACAAGGGTGCTGTCTCTCACCATTCTTATTCAACATAGTATTGGAAGTTCTAGCCAGAACAGTCATGCAAGAAAAAGAAATAGAAGATATTCAATTAGGAAAAGAGGAAGTCAAATTATCTCTATTTTCAGATGACATGATTGTATATTTAAAAGACCCCATCATCTCTGCCCCAAATCTCCTTAAGATGATAAGCAACTTCAGCAAGGTCTCAGGATACAAAATCAATATGCAAAAATCACAAGCATTCCTATATACCAATAACAGACAAACAGAGAGCCAAGTCATGAGAGAACTCCCATTCACAATTGCTACAAAGAGAATAAAATACCTAGAAATGCAACTAAGAAAGGATGTGAAGGACCTCTTCAAGGAGAACTACATACCACTGCTCAAGGAAATAAGATAGCACACAAACAGATGGAAAAACATTCCATGCTCATGGTTAGGAAGAATCAATATTGTGAAAATGGCCATACTGCCCAAAGTAATTTATAGATTCAATGCTATCCCTGTCAAACTACCATTGACCTTCTTCACAGAACTGGAAAAATAATCTTTACTTCTAAAAAAAAAAAAAAAGAAAAAGGAATACATGTACAGAACCTGTGTGTTTGTTACATAGGTATACATGTGCCATCGTGGTGTGCTGCACTTTTTGACCTGTCCTCCAAGTTCCCTCTCCTCACACTCCACCCCCAGCAGGCCCTGGTATCTGTTGTTCCCTCTCTGTGTTCATGTGTTCTTAATGTTCAGCTCCCACTTATGAGTGAGAACATGTGGTATTTGGTTTTCTGTTCCTGTGTTAGTTTGCTGAGGATGATGTCTTCCAGCTTCATCCATGTCCCTGCAAAGGACATGATCTCATTCCTTTTCATGGCTGCATGGTATTCCATAGTGTATATCTACCACATTTTCTTTATCTAGTCTGTCATTGATGGGCATTTGGGTTGGTTCCATGTCTTTGCTATTGTAAATAGTGTTGCAAACATACATGCATGTGTCTTAATAGTAGAATGATTTATATTTCTTTGGGTATACACCCAGTAAATAGGATTGCCGGGTCAAGTGGTATTTCTGGTTCTGGATTCTTGAGGAATTGCCATCATAAAAGCATTCCTATTTCTCCACAGCCTTGCAAGCATCTATTGTTTCCTGACTTTTTAAGAAAAAATAGGCAGAGTAGGGATTGCTGTCCCTCCTCATCTTCCAGTTAAAAAAGAAAAACTAAAGTAAATAACTACTTATAAGAAGTCTTACAGCATTTGGAGTATAGCAACCTTTTTTTCTGGAAAAAACAAATACACCAATTTTTAAAGAAAGAGATGTAATTAACTCTTTTGATTAAAATTTTTGGATTTATTCTATTATTTCCCTTAAATTTCATTGTTTACATAGTATTTTTTTCTTATATACATTTTATCTCTTTTTTTGCCCAATTATTTATTGCAATTAATTTTTGAATTTGGCATCTTTTTACACACAGAAACTCAATATTCTTCTACTTTTGTAGTTCGAATTTTGTGAGTTTTATTTATTATCTTTGCTGTATAACTCTTGTCACTGCCTTTGACCAAAGGCAGTAGCACTTAAAAAATCTGAACAATAAGACATTAATTACTAATATGTTCATGGTTCAATTGGATGCAATCTCAGGATGTTCTTTAGAAAGTGAAATCAGGCTCTATAAGAGAAGGAGCAAGGAACACGTTCTTTGTGTTAAAGGAGCCATAACATTTTGTCTCCAGATGTGCCTTATGAATATGCCATTTATGAATGGGAAGTAGAAAAATACCAAGGGCAGCCATTTTTGTTTCAGATTTGATATTGTTTAGAACATCCAATGCAATCCTAATGGGGTTTAAGGATTATGCACTTTTACTGTATGGCAGAAGTAGAGGAAAATGATGATAAAATCAATTGAGATATTAAAAGCTGTTTACTAAGCTCAATACTTTGGATAGATACAACATTGTTACAGGTAATTTTAGAAAACAGGATGAAAGGCAACATAAAATTCCTGGATATTTTATGAAGCTCAGTCAATTTTAACTTTTGGAAACATGATTTTGATTGTAACACACGGAAACCACTCAATCTTCTTGCCTAAGACCCAGACTGCACTTTAGAGTTAATGTGAAACAACTACTAAAACGTTCTTTGAGTTAATGTAAAACAATTACTAAAATGTTCTTTGAGTTAAGGTAAAACAATTACTAAAATGTTCATGGGTCAATTGGATGTAATCTCAGGATGGTTTTTAGAAAGTGTATCAAGCTCTGTAAGAGAAGAAGCAAGGAATATATTCTTTGTATTAAAGAAGCCATAACATTTTGTCCTCAGGTGTGCCTTATCAATTTAAGAACAGGATGTAGAAAAATACCAATAGCAGCCATTTTTTGTTTAAATTAATGTAGAACTCAAAATTGCAATCTAGGTCTTAGACAAGACTGTTAGCTAAGACTGCTGAGTGGTTTCCATGTGTTACAATCCTCTTTCTCTGGCTGAGACCCTAAAGGTCATGGTACTGTTTGTCTCTGTGATTGATTTGAGTGTCCATCTACAGATTCTCAGCTCAATGCCTTCTGGATGCTTGGAGGAAGATGCTGATTCATCCTTCTGAGGAATGAGTATATTAAAAGAATAAACAATTCCATATTCTCTGATAGAAATGGATCCCTATATCTTTTAATGATGACAAATGCTGGAATAGTAGAGATGTCTAGACTATAATATGTTCTAGGTATATCCAATAGCTGGTGCCTTTCAATGGCCATCTAGCAATAATGGTTATTTATTAATAATGAGATGCCCCTTCACACTCTATACCCCTGATGTAACTCCAATTAGAGCCACTTACATAAGATCCCCTTTAAAGCATGGGATCAATATTGTTCCTATTCAGGAAGGCTTTGATTCCTGTTTTTTGGGTTCAGCATCAGGTCACCTTGCTCAGGGTCCAGGACTCTTGTCTTCTCCTGTGTGATCCCTGCTGGTGTATCCAGGTTCAGTAAAGTGATTCTTGTCTTGCCTCATTATGTTTAGGTCTTTGACCTTGTTTCATGCCTGGTAGTTCTATATCATAGTATTGTCTGTGACAGGGTAGAAAGTGCTTTTATATGCAGTGCCTAATTTCATTAACTTGTAATACATCTAATTTTGAGTTTCAGGCACTGGGTTAAGGAAGAGTAAGAATATAAGTACAACAATGTCTTCTCTTAAGGAGCCGAGTTTGGGAGACAGACCTCTAAACATATGACTACACCACAATTCAGAAACTATAGAACTTTAGTAGTAGCAATAAAAAACAATTTCAGGCATATGTCTTGATTCTAATCATCATTATTACTAATATCATCAATTTGCAGGTGAGATAACTGAGACAGAGTGAATATTTCAGGTCAAGTAGCTTATAAATGTCATAGCAAGAACTTGAACCCAGGGACTCTGACTTCAAAATCCCATTGCCTCTAAGATTGAGAGCCTACTGTTTTGATCTTCCCTCTCAAGTTCAAAAACTCTCAATTCCAGTTACTTGGGAGTAATCCGCTTCTAGATTGATGCTAACTGGGGGCCTCTGCTTACTGCCAGGGTCTTTTGCTGCTGGGCTCCACCTCACTTCCAAGACACCCCTACCTGCTGCTGGGATCTGATAAATGGATTGGCCTGGTTCTTTATTCTCCTGAAACCACAGAGCTAATTGCTGGGCTTCTTGTGAGGCCTGGGGTGGCTCCCCAGTTTCTGCTCCGTTAAGGTCTTCCATTTCTTATTCTAGAGCTCAGCTTCCTAACAGTTGTTTTTTCAGCACTAGGTCCCGGGGACAGCTCCAAGCAGTTCCCCGCTGAAATCCAATAGCATCAGCTTGGTGTTGAACACAAACCCAGCAAAGGATAAATCTTTAAGGGCCTCTTGTATTGTGCCTGGAAGTATCACTGTTTCATCTGAAACAGCTCTTTCAGAGTCCAGCCTGCACTACAATAGTCAGTTTCACATTTTTGGCTGTAAGTAAGAAACAAAAGTCAAGTTACTTAAGCAGACATGACATACATTAGCTCTCATAACTTGTGAGTCTGGGAGTGCATCTGGCTTCAGGTCTGGTTGGCTCCAGAGGCTTCAATATTGCCACCATTCTCCTTTATCTTGGATGAGCTCTTCTACATGATGAGTAAGATGATCACAGGCAACCCCAGACTCAGGCCCTGTTAGCTTAGAAAATCCCCAAAAGACACAATTTTCCCTGATAACACCAGCAATAGTCCCAGGGAAGTCCTAGAAAAATCCAATTGCCCCAACTAAAGTCCATGTTCACTCTTGTGCTGTGGGTAGGTTGGAGGGGCTGTTTCAGAGTGGGATCTACACAGAAAGGAGGCAGATCCTAAGAAGGAGGCAGTGGTCTTAGACACAGAAATAGCAGGGGTACCCTGTGGCTGGCATCCTTAGCAGAATGTTTGCAACACATAAATGATCTGAAGACTATTGTGTGGTAGAACCATCATACTCACCTTGTAGTTCCTGAAATCAGCTTTCCAGAAGACTCAACAAAAGCCTCAGATTACAGATCATCCACTTCTTTACTGTCCCTCTTCCCCAGCAAATAGGTTCCAGGGATAGAATAGCCTGGGGCACCTAATTACCCCCACTCCAAGTTTAATATGCAAATAAAATCCTAGCGATAAGCCCAGGTTACATATAT
Source organism: Saimiri boliviensis (assembly GCF_048565385.1). NCBI lineage: Eukaryota > Metazoa > Chordata > Mammalia > Primates > Cebidae > Saimiri > Saimiri boliviensis. The sequence goes on from NC_133460.1 coordinate 104,492,934, forward strand.
TTTTATTTTTTAATTTTTATAGGTGGGGTCTCACTCTGTCGACCAGGCTAGAGTGCAGTGGTGCAATCATAGCTCACTGCAGCTTCAACCTCCTGGGCTTAAGTGATCCTCCTGCCTTGCCCTCCCAAAGTGTTGGGATTATAGGCATGAGCCACCCTGGCGCAGGTTACATTTGTAACCTCATCTCTGCTATGCTTATAGTGTTGTCTGTTCTGTGACGGCTTCACAGATTGTGATGTGAATGAATTTTTCTTTGAAGAAATAACCCAAGTGTGATAAAATGGGCACTTCACTTATTTTGCAAGGAAATACAATCCTGTCTTTTACTTGATCTACCTATGAGGAATGCCTTTGTGTTTCATTGTGCAAGACATTAATTTCACTTGGATTTAAAAATTCATGTGCTTTCCAACATTCATTTTGCAGCAGAACAAATATGTGGCTTCAGATTGCACTCTCTGCTGGCACTTTCTTTCCTCCATTGTTTATTATTAACTTGATGCTTTTATTTAAAGGAGACTCTTCCCAAGCTGCTTCTCTGTGATTTAATTCAACATTGACAAATAATACTGAAGGTCACAGCAAGGGCCTAGTGGCTCCTACATGGTCAAGACCCACACTGGGAAGGTTATTAAGAGAGTTTCACATCTAGTCCCAATGTGGTTTGGCATGTGGCTGCTTAAGTCCTACAAAAGAAACCAGTGCAGCCCAGTTTTGTGATGAAGGAAAGTCTTGGTGGTGTTGTTACTTCTTATCAGGGATGTCAGGATTTGGTTACACAAATCTGCCTCAAACTCTTCAATTAGGGGCTGTAAGTTTTCTCAAGGGTTCCAAGAAATGAGGGAATTGGAAAGTAAGTATTGTCTGAAGTGGACCTGCAGCATTATTGAGAATGGTATGTCCCCATGAAGAAAGTGCTGCTTACATCTTGGATGTAAGCTACTTGATTGGTGGATCAAAATTCAGGTCATTCTCAGGGTAAGAACTTGCTGTCGTCTGAATTCCTGTTCCTATGCTGGCCTTTCTGCACCAGCGCCAGCACCAGTGGCAACAACAAAGACGCTTTTTGGAGGTCTCTCCATGCCAGGCAGTCTCCTGGGCATGCTTCCCTCTTTGTGTTAATTATTTTCCTGTCTTGTTTTGAGTAGCAGTAGCAGGACGTGTCTCTTCACTTTTGCCTGGCTCAAAATGTCTGCAGAAAGCAGAAAAGGACATGCTAACATCAAAGATCTGCCAGTGGTCCTGCCTGGGAAAAAGGGAAGCAACTTTCACCAAGTAGCCACACTGTATCCGGCACATGCCAAGTGTTGCCATGTGTCATCCAATCCCCACAACAACCTGAGAGCAGATGTGGTTGTCACCCTCATTTTACAGAAGAGGAAATCAAAGCTCAGGCAGGTGGAGTAATTTGCCCAAGACCAAACAACTTTCAAGCTCAATGTTCAAACCCAAGCCTGTCCAAATGCATAGCCTGCCTTCTTTCTGCTATTGCATGTCTGCTAGGCGTTCATGGGAATGGAGGGTCCAGGACTACGGTGTCTATGAACTAATCATAGTATTGTTATTAGGACTGTTTATTTATTATTATTATTTTTAGACAGGGTCTAGCCACATTGCCCAGGCTCGAGTGCAGTGGCAATCACAGCTCACTGCAGCCTTGAACTTTTGGGCTCAAGTAGTCTTCCCACCTCAGCCTCACAACTAGTTGGGACTACAGACATGAGCCACAATGCCCAGAAAACTTTTAAAGTTTTTTTTTTAATAGAGGTGGAGTCTCTCTCTGTTGCCCAGGCTGCTCTTGAACTCCTGATCTCAAGCAATCCTCTCTCCCTAGCCTCCCAAAATATAGGGATTACAGGCATGAACTACCATGCCCAGTCCAGGACAGTACTTGTACAGGTATGAAGACATATTTCTTTATGATCTTAAGTAAAGAGCAAATGGCTTTCTAGTAGTCATTCTTCCCATCACTCTGGGGAAAATGTTTTGATGGTCAAGGAGCAGGGGTGACTCAGGCATCTTTGTACTTCCCTCTGCAATACTTCCTCTTCCTATTCTAACCCCACTAACAAGGACCCCAAACATGCAGCAGGGGAATGGGGGTGGAGTTTTGGAGGTTTAGAACTGAAGGAGTTAGAATTCATGGCATTTGGGACAGAGCTGACCCGATCAGGTTATCATCAAAAGGGAGAAAAATGGCACCCAGAGTGGCTGCCCAGGGAGAAGTGGTTGTTCCTCCTTCTGAGTTGCCTTTCCCTTTGAGGCTTCTCTGAATGCCTGGGTAAGCCTTGCCTTGTGTTGCCTGACATCCTTGCCTTTCGTCTCCTGCAAAGCCACCTCTGATAATTGATTTGAACCGAGGTCTGTTCCTCCCTCTTCCATTCTGAAGTGGCAGCTATTCTCCTGTTCTGCCAGCCCCTTCCTGATACCTCCTTTCCATTCCCCTCTGCTCAAGGTTGGGATGACCTCACTTTCCTGTTCCATTTCTGGATAGGCTCCTCTTACCTATTTTCAAGTACAAGGCACCCTTACACAGTCCCTCATGAAATCCAAGTAAAGGGGCTGGTGGACTCCTTTGCTTAGAATCTTTTTCTGGCTGCTATCTAACTTGGAATCAGATCTGAACTTCTTACCAGGTCTTGCAAATCTGAACTGCCTACTAGGGTCCTTCTCAGACCTCATCTTATTCTCCCTACACTCTGGCCACTCTGGCCTTATAAATGCCACCATCTTGTTCCCACCTTGGAGCCTTGAACTTGCTCTCTTATTCCTGGTTTCTCTCCTCTGATACTCACTTTTTCTTACATTTCACCTCTTGCTGGCTGTTCCATTGCCATCTCTTATTTATTTGCAATATACATCAATAAATTTATCCTATTCATGTATTTGTCTCACCCTCAGGAGAATAGCACTCTATTGCTGGGGCCAAGCACAATGACTGGAAAATCATAAACCCTCAATAAATATTCATTGAATGAATAATTAAAGAAAGATGCCTGGAGGATATAAGGTTTTCAGTTTATGTTGTTGGATGGATGACTATATTTCATTCTAAAATGATAGCCCTGGATTCCCAGACGACGAGGGATTCAGCGACAAAATAGAGCAAAATAATTTCACTACTGATCAAAATAGATCAAAATAATTTCATTTAACAGACCGTCTGTTCAGTGCAGAAGCTTAAATTTATAAATATTTCCTTTTTCTTGACTATGACAGAATTTCCTTTGAAACTTATTTTCTCCCTTGTAATGCTTTTCCTAAGTCAGTGTGTTTTTTACGGCACTGTCGTGCGATGATGCTGGTTAGCTGTTTCTGATCAGGAGTTCATGTGGGAATTTTTGGAACATATGTTCTTATTACTTGTGTAAATGAAGGACATTTTCTAAAAGAACCCAAAGGAATAAAATACGAAAGCTTGCATTTGAGGGCAAAATTTTATTCTTGTTAAATTCGAGGCCACTGAGATTAGTTTACAAGATGATCAATGCCAGGCTGATACCTTTCTCTTAGAATTTTATGGTCTTGTTCGTTAAAAAGCACCACTATTGGAAAACCAGTGCATGGACTATTATGCTCTACAGTTGTCGTAGAAACCCAATTATTCCATCTGGAATCACATGCTCAGTCTGCCTCACTGACCCTTGGGGGCTGATTTGAAAATGAGGATGCTGGGAAAAGAACAGTATAATAGGTGACATCAGGGAGTCACACAGAGGCTGTGGGCTTCAGTTTATTTTTATTTGTGAAATTGAAATGAGTCTCACAAGGACAGGCTGAGATGACATATTTAAATGCACATCAATACAAGTGAAACATGCTGAATACATCATTAATAACTTAAACAAAAAAATCTATAATTCATCCATAGAGTAATCGCTCTATCCAAGCAGGGCAACCTCTATAATAAACAAAAAGGAAAAAGCCTGGTGTAGGAAAAAAAGGCAAGCCACCCCATTCTACATAGAATGTATTTGGTTCTGGATTTGTATTAGCTGATTATAAGGACTGAACTTTGCTTCAAAGAGCAAGGGCTGGAGCTAGGGGAGAGTATTACAACAGGATATAGAGAAAGGAGCATCAGAAAGGAGGAATGCTTGATTTCATTCTCACAAGTCAACATGGACTTTACCGGGGACATTGGGTAAGTGATATGGCCTTTGTGTAAAATGTTATAAATAAAAGAGGCAGTGTTCTCCACTTCTGAGCTCAAAGACAATGCTGGCAAAGACCAACAGAATCTGTGTGCCTTTGCAAAGATTGCAGAGAAGCAGTGTTGTCCCAGGCATGTCATCCAGTTCCATGGTTTGAACTATCACCTCCTCATGCGGACCTCTCCCAGGGACATCCCTTGAGCTCTTCCTGCATTTCTATCTCTATACTGGATATATCTACCCAGGGGTAATGCTGGGATCTTGCACACAGCAGAACTGAAACCAAGATAACTATTTATCTGTCACCTACTTGCCACCACCAGCTTTTTTCCCCTTTGCCTTATTTCTATCCATAGCATAACCACCTCCCTACTCAGTCAGCCACTGTCTTAAAGACCCTTCTCCGACCATTGTTTTCCTTGCCGTTTTCTTTCGTTTGGGTATTCAGTGATTCATATATATATATATAATTGCATTTTAGGTTCTGGGGTACATGTAAAGAACATGCAGGATTGTTACATAGGTACATACACGGCAATGTGGTTTGCTGCCTCCATCCCCATCCCCTATATCTGGCATTTCTCCCTGTTATCCCTCCCCAACTCCCTACCCCTCACTGTCCCTTCCCTAGGCCCCCCCGACAGACCTCATTGTGTGATGCTCCCCTCTCTGTGTCCATGTATTCTCATTGTTCAACACCTGCCTATGAATGAGAACATGTGGTGTTTGATTTTCTGTTCTTGTGTCAGTTTGTTGAGAATGATGGTTTCCAGGTTCATCCATGTCCCTACAAAGGACATGAACTCATCATTTTTTATGGCTGCAGAGTATTCCATGGTGTATATGTGCCACATTTTCTCTGTCCAGTCTATCGTCAATGGGCATTTGGGTTGGTTCCAGCTCTTTGCTCTTGTAAACAGTGCTGCAATGAACATATATGTGCATGTGTCCTTATAATGGAACAATTTTTAATCCTTTAGATATATACCCAGTAATGGGATTGCTGGGTCAAATGGAATTTCTATTTCTAGATCCTTGAGGAATCTCCACACTATGTTCCACAATGGTTGAACTAATTTACACTCCCACCAACAGTGTAAAAGTGTTTCTATTTCTCCACATTCTCTCCAGCATCTATTGTCTCCAGATTTTTTTCTATTCACTTTTAAAATTATTTATTTATTTATTTATTTATTTTTATTGCATTTTAGGTTTTGGGGTACATGTGAAGAACATGCAAGATTGTTGCATAGGTACACACATGGCAATGATATTTGCTGCCTTCCTCCTCATCACCTATATCTGGCATTTCTCCCCATGCTATCTCTCCCCAACTCCCCACCCCCTCAATGTCCCTCCCCTATTTCCCCCTGACAAAGCCCAGTGTGTGATGCTCCCCTCCCTGTATCCATGTATTCTCATTGCTCAAAACCCACCTATGAGTGAGAACATGTGGTGTTTGATTTTCTGTTCCTGTGTCAGTTTGCTGAGACTGATGTTTTCCAGGTTCATCCATGTTCCTGTAAAGGACACAATGGCTGCATAATATTCCATGGTGTATATGTGCCGCATTTTCCCCGTCTAGTCTATCATCGATGGGCATTTGGGTTGGTTCCAGATCTTTGCTATTGTAAACAGTGCTGCAGTGAACATTTGTGTGCATGTGTCCTTATAGTAGAACGATTTATAATTCTTTGGATATATACCCAGTAATGGGATGGCTGGGTCAAATGGAATTTCTATTTCTAGGTCCTTGAGGAATTACCACACTGTCTTCCACAATGGTTGAACTAATTTACACTCCCACCAACAGTGTAAAGTGTTCCTATTTCTCTACATCCTCTCCAGCATCTGTTGTCTCCAGATTTTTTAACGATCGCCATTCTAACTGGTGTGAGATGGTATCTCAATGTGGTTTTGATTTGCATTTCTCTAATGACCAGTGATGATGAGCATTTTTTTCGTATATTTGTTGGCCTCATGTATGTCTTCTTTTGTAAAGTGCCTGTTCATATCCTCTGCCCACTTTTGAATGGACTTGTTTGTTTTTTTCTTGTGAATCTGTTTTAGTTATTTGTAGATTTTGGATACAAGTCCTTTGACAGATGGGTAGATTGCAACACATTTTTTTCCCATTCTGTTGGTTGCTGGTTCACGCTAATGATTGTTTCTTTTGCTGTGCAGAAGCTCTGAAGTTTAATTAGATCCCATTGTCTATTTTGGCTTTTGTTGCCCATGCTTTTGGTGTTTTATTCATGAAGTCCTTGCCTATGCCTATGTCCTCAATGGTTTAGCATAGGTTTTCTTCTAAGGTTTTTTATGGTGTTAGGTCTTATGTTTAAGTCTATAATCCATCTGGAGTTAATTTTAGTGTAAGGTGTCTGGAAGGGGTCCAGTTTGTGCTTTCGGCACATGGCTACCAGTTTTCCCAACACCATTTATTAAACAGGGAATCCTTTCCCCATTGCTTGTTTTTGCTGGGTTTGTCAAAGATCAGATGGTTGTAGATGTGTGCTGTTGCCTCTGAGGCCTCTGTTGTGTTCCATTGGTCTGTATCTCTGTTTTGGTACCAGTACATGCTGTTTCGATTACCATAGCCTTGTAGTATAGTTTGAAGTCAGGTAGCATGATGCCTCCAGCTTTGTTCTTTTGCTTAGAATTGATTTGGCTATGCGGGCTTTCTTTTTGTTCCATATGAATTTTAAGGTCGTTTTTTTCCAGTTCTGTGAAGAAGGTCATTGGTAGCTTGATAGGGATATCATTGAATCTATAAATTACTTTGGGCAGTATGGCCACTTTCACCATATTGATTCTAACTAACCATGAGCATGGAATGTTTCTCCATCTGTTTGTGTCCTCTCTTATTTTGTTGAGCAGTGGTTTGTAGTTCTCCTTGAAGAGGTCCTTTACATAATTTATTAATTGTCTTACTAGGTATTTTATTCTCTTTGTAGCAATTGTGAATGGCAGTTGGTTCTTGATTTGGCTCTCTTTAAGTCTTTTATTGGTATATAGGAATGATTGTGATTTTTGCAGATTGATTTTGTATCCTGGGACTTTGCTGAAGTTGCTTATTAGTTTTAGGAGATTTTGGGCTGAGACGATGGGGTCTTCTAAATACACAATCATGTCATCAGCAAATAGAGACAATTGGGCTTCCTCCTTTCCTAATTGAATACCCTTTATTTCTTTTTCTTACCTGATTGCTGTGGCTAGAACTTCCAATACTATAGTGAGTAGGAGTGGTGAAAGAGGGCATTCTTGTCTAGTACCAGCCTTCAAAGGGTATGCTTCCAGTTTTTGCCCATTCAGTATGATATGGGCTGTGGGTTTGTCATAATAGCTTTTATTATTTTGAGATACGTTCCATTGATACCTAGTTTATTAAGAGTTTTTAGCATAAAGAGCTGTTGAATTTTGTTGAAGGCGTTCTCTGCATCTATTGAGATAATCATGTGGTTTTTGTCTTTGGTTCTCTTTATGTGGTGAATTATGTTTATAGACTTGTGTATGTTGAACGAGCCTTGCATCCCTGGGATGAAGCCCACTTCATCATGATGGATAAATTTTTGATGTGCTGTTGCAATTGGTTTGCCAGTATTTTATTGAAGATTTTTGCATCTATGTTCATCATGGATATTGGCCTGAAGTTTTCCTTTCTTGCTGAGTTTTGGTATCAGGATGATGTTGGCCTCATAAAATCATTTGGGGAGGATTCTCTCTTTTTAGATTGTTTGGAAGAGTTTCAGAAGGAATGGTACCAGCTCCTCTTTGTATGCCTCGTAGAATTTGGCTGTGAACCCCTCTGAACCTGGGCTTTTTTGGGGTGGTAGGCTCTTAATTGCTGCCTCAACTTCAGCCCTTGTTATTGTTCTATTCAGGGTTTCGACTTCTTCCTGGTTTAGGCTTGGGAGGATGCAAGTGTCCAGGAATTTATCAATTTCTTCCAGGTTTGCTGGTTTATGTGCATAGAGTTGTTTGTAGTAATCTCTGATGGTGGTTTGTATTTCTGTGGAATCTGTGGTGGTGTCCCCTTTATCATTTTTTATTGCATCTATTTGATTATTCTCTCTTTTCTTTTTTATTAATATGGATAGTGGTCTGTCTATTTTGTTGATCTTTTCAAAAAGCAGCTCCTGGATTTATTGATTTTTTTTGAAGGTTTTTTTGTGTCTCTACCTCCTTCAGTTTGGCTCTGATCTTAGTAATTTCTTGTCTTCTGCTAGCTTTTGAGTTTTTTTTTTGATTTTGCTCCTCTAGTTCTTTCAATTTTGATGATATGGTGTCTATATTAGATCTTTCCTTGCTTCTCATGTGGGCATTTATTGCTATATATTTTTCTCTAGACACTACTTTAAATGTGTTCCAGAGATTTTGATACATTACGTCTTCATTCTTGTTGGTTTTGAAGAACATCTTTATTTCTGCCTTCATTTCATTGTTTATCCAGTCAACATTCAATAGCCAGTTGTTCAGTTTCCATGAAGTTGTGCAGTTCTGAGTTAGTTTCTGAATTCTGAGTTCTAACTTGATTGCACTGTGATCTGAGAGACTGTTTTGATTTTTGTTCTTTTGCATTTGCTGAGGAGTGATTTACTTCCAATTATGTGGTCAGTTTTAGTGCAGGTGTGATGTGGTGCTGAGAAGAATGTATATTCTGTGGATTTGGGGTGGAGAGTTCTGCAAATGTCTATTAGGTTTGCTTGATCCAGATCTGAGTTCAAGTCCTGGATATCCTTGTTAATTTTCTGTCTCACGAATCAGTCTAATATTGACAGTGGAGTGTTAAAGTCTCCCACTATTATTGTGTGGGAGTGTAAGTCTCTTTGTAGGTCATTAAGAACTTGCTTTATGTATCTGGGTGCTCCTGTATTGGGTGTGTATATATTTAGGATTGTTAGCTCTTCTTGTTGCATCGGTCATTTTACCATTGTGTAGTGTCCTTCTTTGTCTCTTTTGATCTTTGTTGGTTTAGAGTCTATTTTTTCAGAGACTAGGATTGCAACTCCTGCTTCTTTTTTTTCTCCATTTGCTTGGTAGATCTTCCTCCATCCCTTTCTTTTCAGCCTATGTGTATCCTCGCATGTGACATAGGTTTCCTGGATACAGCACACCGATAGGTTTTGACTCTTTATCCAATTTGCCAGTCTGTGTCTTTTGATTGGGGCACTTAGCCCAGTTACATTTAAGGTTAATATTGTTATGTGTGAAATTGATGCTGCCATTTTGATGCTAGCTGGTTGTTTTGCCAAGTAGTTGATGCAGTTTCTTCACTGTGTCAATGCTCTTTACCATTTGGTATGATTTTGGAGTGGCTGGTACTGGTTGTTCCTTTTTATGTTTAGTGCTTCTTTCAAGGAGCTCTTGTAAAGGAGGCCTGGTGGTGATGAAATCTCTGAGCAACTGCTTGTTCAGAAAAGATGTGATTTTGCCTTCACTTATGAAGCTTAGTTTCACTGGATATGAAATTCTGGGTGGAAAGTTCTTTTGTTTAAGGATGTTGAATATTGACCCCCACTCTCTTCTGGCTTGTAGGGTTTCTGCTGAGAGATCCGCTGTGAGTCTGATGGGCTTCCCTTTATGGGTAACCCAACTTTTCTCTCTGGCTGCCCTTAGCATTTTCTCCTTTATTTCAGCCCTGGGGAATTTGATGATTATGTGCCTTGGGGTTGCTCTTCTTGAGAAATATCTTTGTAATGTTCTCTGTATTTCCTGGACTTGAATATTGGTCTCCTTTTCTAGGTTGAGGAAATTCTCCTGGATAATATCCTGAAAAGTGTTTTCCAGCTTGAATTCATTCTCTCTGTCACATTCAGGTACACCTATGAAACATAGTTTAGGTCTTTTCACATAATCCCATATTTTTTATAGGTTTTGTTCATTTCTTTTTACTCTTTTTTCTCTAATCTTGCCTTCTAGCTTTATTTCATTGAGTTGATCTTCAATCTCTGATATCCTTTCTTCTGCTTGGTCAGTTCGGCTATTGAAATTTGTGTATGCTTCGTGAAGTTCTAGTGTTGTGTTTTTCAGCTCCATCAATTCATTTATATTCCTCTCTAAGCTGTTTATTCTCGTTAGCATTTTGTCAAATCTTTTTTTCAAGGTTCTTATTTTCTTTGCATTGAGTTAGATCATGATCTTTTAGCTCAGAGAAGTTTGTTATTACCCACCTTCTGAATCCTGTTTCTGTCAATTCATCAGACTCATTCTCCATCTAGCCTTGTTCCCTTGCTGGTGAGGAGTTGTAATCCCTTGGAGGAGGAGAGACATTCTGGTTTTGGGTATTTTCATCCTTTTTGCACTGGTTTCTTCCCATCTTTGTGGATTTAGCTATTTGTGGTCTTTGTGGTTGGTAACTTTCAGATGGGGTTTCTGATTGGATGTCCTTTTGTTGCTGATGAAGTTATTTCTTTCTGTTTCTTAGTTTTCCTTCTAACAGTGAGGACTCCCTACTGTTGGACTGTAGGTCCACTCCAGACCCTGCTTGCCTGGGATCACCCATGGTGGTTGCAGAACAGTCAGGGTTTCTGCCAGTTTCTTCTTCTGTTATCTTTGTCCCAGAAGGATACCCCCCCCCCCCCCAGATGTCAGCCTGAGCTCTCCTTTATGAGGTGTCTTTTTGGATATACTGGGATCAGTGAGCTGCTTCAGGAGACAGTCTGTCCCTTATAGGAGCTCAAGTGCTGACCTTTGAATTCCGTTTTCTGTTCAGAGCTGCTGGGCAGGTATATTTAAGTCTGCTGCAGTGGAACCCATAACCGCCTTTTTTTCCCCAGGTGCTCCATCCTGGGAAGGTGGGACTTTATTAATAAGTTCCTGTCATTCTGCTGCCTTTTTTTTCAGAGCTGCCCTGCGCAGTGAGGAGGTAGCCTAGTCACAGTCTGACAGCAGAGGCATTGCTGAGCTGCTGTGGGCTCTGCCCAAGTGTTGTGTGAACTTCCTTACAGTTTTGTTTATAGGGGTATAGTTAGAACTGCGTCAGTAATGGCAGCGTGCCTCAGTAATGGTGGACTGTCTCTATAATGGAAGACTACCTTGATAATTGCAGATTGTCTCAGTAATGGCAGACTGCCTTGGTATCGGCAGACTGCCTCGGTAATGGTGGACTGCCTCGGTAATGGTGGACACGCTTCCCCCCACAGAGCTGGACCATCCTGGGTCCACTTGTGTTTGCTGTGAAACTCTCAATCCAGAGTGTTTCAGATTGCTGGTCTTTGTGGGGTGGGACCAGCTGAGCCAGATCACCTGGCTGCCTGTTTCAGCCCCCTTTTTTTCAGTTGAATTGGTGACTCTGTGTCCCAGGCATTCCAGTTGCCAGTTGCAGCAGTACCTGGATTTGTGTGAGTTTTTGTGTGGAGACCAGCTGCACTAGCTGGAACAGCTGCGCTGGAGACTCATGTCACTTTTCTGCCTGGGATTCTCCTGGTCTGTGGGCAGTAAAAATTTGTTTGGAAATGCAGTGATCACTCACCCTCTGTGTTTTCGTTGGAAACTGCAATCCAGAGCTGTTCCTATTTGGCCATCTTGGATCAGTCTATTCAGTGATTCTTCTTTAGCAAAGTTCCCGTTTTCTTCACTTTCCATTTCTTCTACCATCACCTTAGTTCTCTTTCCCCAGATGTTGACAAGTAAATGCCAATGTGAACATCTTCATCTCTTGCAGAATAAAATCAGTGAGCCTGGCATTCCAGATCCTATTAATTGGGCTTTCTCCTTTCTTCAGTCCAAACTTCCATGGCTTCTTGTTTAAGTTCCCAATGCTAACTTTCCAAACCATCTCCCTAACCATTCACCAATCATACTGATTGCTTTTTTTTCACTTCCAAGATTTGTTCCCTGCTGTCTATTTCCATGGAATTCCCCATTCTCCATTCCCAGCTCTGCATCTCAAAATCTCATCTATTCTTCAAGGCCCAACTCAAGCATAACCAGCCAGGAAGCCTTCTTTGATATCCCTGCTGGAAGTGCCATCTTGCTCCCATGGGGAAGGTGGTGAACATTCTGAAATCAGTCAGACCTGGGTCTGAATTCTGCCTTGCCATGACCAGCTGTGGGACTTTAAGCCTCAGTTTCCACACCTCTAATATAAGGGTTATACTACCTATGTAGAATTTTAAGAGGTGCTGTTCACAGAATTTCTAACAGTGCTTAGCATATAGATGAAACCCAACAAATGATTACTTCATTAATTTCCTCCAAACTCTGTTTATTGTGTCTTCTTTTTTGCCTCTACATTGGTATGTGTCTATGGGTCTTTAGTTTATGGTTGTTTTGGAGAGGCATTCAAATTCTGGTTCTGTTGCTTGTGAGCTGTGTGATCTGAGGCAGGTCACTTTACCTCTCTGTGCTTCAGGTTTCTGACATGTACAACTGGCATTGTTAAATGAGCTAATACATGAGTTTGGCAAACTTATTTTTCTGTAAAGACCAGACAGTGAATATTTTAGGCTAATGGGCCATATAATATCTGTCACTACTACTCGACTCCACTGTTGTAATGTAAAAACAGCCATAGACAATACCTAGCAAATGAACATGGCTGTGTTCCAATAAAACTTTATTCACAAAGTGGGTAATAATAGTAATTGCCCCTGAATTAATGTATAAAATGCTCAGAACAGAGCCTGGCAGTTATTAAGTACTCAGTTACTATTAGTGGCTATTATGTGTAATGAGTTATATTTTCTTTATTGGACTATAAGAATCATGAGAGCAAGATTTATGGTTGATCCAATTTAATCTTTGTGATTATCAGAACAATTTCTCCTCTCCACCCACAAAGAGATGCAAATCCTGATTTCTGAACCTGTGAGTATGCTAGCACACATGGCAAAGAGGAATTAAGGTTGCCGGTAAAATTAATGCTGCTACTCAGTAGATCTTAAAATAGGGAGGTTATCCTGGGTTGTATGGGTGAGCAACGTGTAATCACGGTCTTTCAATATGGAAGAGAGATGCAGAAAAACACCAGAGAGATGGCAGAGTGAGAATAACTTTGCTGTTGCTGGCTTTGAAGAAGGAGGAAGGGGCCGTGATCCAAAGAGTGCAGGCAGCCTCTATAGGCAGGAAAAAGCAAGGAAATGGTGTCTCCCTTGCATCCTCCAGACAGGAATGCACCTTGCTGGCCATTTGACCTTAGCTCTGGGATACCTATCTTAGCCCTGGGAGACCTGTGTCAGACTTCTAAATAGAATTATAATATAATAAATCTGCCTCATTTTAAGTCATTACATTTATGATGATTTGTTGCAGCAGGAAAAAAAAATAAATGCTATTTTCCACATGCCTAGTGCAGAAACCACAAACTAATCATTGATGGAATGGATATGTTTCTTATTTCTATTTCATGTCTGTTAGGAAATGATCTGACAACATATGCTTCTATTACAAACATTGATGTGCTTGTAAGGCTTTTATCGTCAGCTGTTTATCTTCATACAATTGCTGACCTGTCAATAATTATTGACTCCTTCAATGCGTCCAGACAGCTCTGCAGACACAGTGTCTGCTTTTGGGCACTCCTTTCCTTTTCTCTCTCCTCAGTTTTTAGTTCATGAATTATTTGTACCAGCCTTTTCCCAGAACACAATTTGAAATGCTCTTATGTAATACTTCATCTTCTCCCAGACCCAGTGACTTACAAGAAAATGGCTTTTCCCTCTCCCTTCTATTTCTACTCTGAGTTTTAACTCTGTGAAATAGTTTCTTGGTTTTTGAAGTTGCCTTTTACATTGCAAATCTATCTCTGCTCTCCCTGTTTCCGAAAGGGAGTGTTTAAAAGTTTTCGGGACTTCTTTTCCTGCCTAGCGGAAAATCATTAGCATTATCCCTGTGTATTTTTATAGAGTGTCTGTACAAATGTTTCTTAATTTTGCTTTGGCTTAAGAAAGACACGTGTTCCCCATGAGACAGAGTCTGGCCTTCCTTGCAGCTCTCTGGATGTTAATGGTTCCTCTTCTTTCCCAGTGAATTGGCCTTTATAGCAGCAGAAGACAGGTTGGAACAACATCTTCTCTATGGTAACTGGAATGTAGATGAAAGGGTGTATACTCCTGGGACTGCTCTGTCAGTCTTTCCATGAATACTTACTTAGCCTCCCTGGTAGGCACTGTGAGAGGTTATGAAAACAAAAAAGTTACTCTACCTGCCTTCAAAATGCCCCAATGTTAGTGAGAAATAGATGTGTATGCAACAGGCCATAATACAGCTTAAGTTTCTTCTCTTGTGCTCATGGTAGATAGCTATATCACATTCTCCAGCCTCCCTGGAAGGTAGGAGTGACCACATGGCTGAATTCTAGCCAGGAAATTTGAGTTTTCAACCTAAACAACAAGTAGAGATAGGCTCTCTAAAAGAAAGTATGTGTATTTGGAAATAGGGCGTTGCAATGGTAATGCCATAGGAAACTATATTCAAATTCAGGGAGGTAAAGGAAGACAGAGGTTTTTTTTAAGGAAAAAATATGGAGAATTATATAACTGTTTTTGAAATAATTATCCTTGGCTACAAAGATCAATAACAAGGGTGATGCTATTCCAATGTTGGACAGGCCATTGTTGGGCTGATGTCATTCTATAAGTATTTTTTGTGTAAGGTTGCAATGCTCTTTATGCAAGGTTTTGTGTTTTTGTAGAGACTTCTTTGTTATCAGGCCTGATACATACAAGTGAGAACTCTCTCTGCGTGGTGTTCCCCCGGCTCTGTTTGTCAAGATTTTCATAACATTAGTGACTCCATTTTGATTCTGAACATTTTCACAGAGTAAACACAGAGGGGGCCCCTTCAGGCATGGGCATGACACCCCCTCTCATGCTCTTCCATTTTTTTTTTCTCCTTCAGACTGGGCAAATGGACATGGTCCCCAGGGGGGCTGAGGCAGCGGTGTGCTAAAGTGATATGCGTGGCCAGGCTGTGTGGAGGAAATCAGTTGGTTCTACTGATTCATTCACCTGTCCTGAACTGTCACGTGGGCAAGAAATAAATACAGGCGGTGTGGAGGTGTTATTATCTTTAGTGTATTTATTTGAATAGTTAGCATCACCTTAGCAAATATGTGAGACAATTTGGGATACACATAAATGGCATTTACAAATTTTAATAGTTTATTTTTGTTTCAATGCTTAATAAGAAAATAAAATCAATAAAACAAAACCACGACTTCATGCATGCATGTAGGGCTTGGCTAAAGTAGCTATTTAAGTTCAAAAGGTTATAGCTTGAAAAAAAAAAGAAGGTAAATTGTGGTACTAGGAGTATGATCAAAAACTGATGGGCAAGTGGTGATGTGGGGAGCAAGGGGTGGGCACGATGATCTGTGTCTGCAATTTGGGGGATTCATACCCAATTGTTTCTTCAGTTCTATGACCTAAAGTTAATACATCTGGGCCCTTTCAGAGGCTCAGGTACTGCATAGTTCTTGACATTTAGTTCCTTTGCAATGACTTCTATTTACAAATAAGAATGAAACACAGCAGAAGCAAACCCCTTCCTTGTTATTTTTTTCACCTGCTAGGGTGTTGCAGGGTGGAACTTCCTGATTGCCAGCTTGGCATTTTTCCCCCTTCGCTTTCTGGACCCCAGGTGCAGCTTTGACTTATATTCTCTTACTGCTACTGTTGTAGGACTTTGTCATTGTTAGTTTGGGCAAGGCCCGTATGCTTTGTTTTATTTTTCCTTTTCGTGCCCACACTGCACTCTTCCCTCCTCTATAGGCACTGACTGCAATGGATTTATATATGTCCTTAAATTTATATGTATCCCTCAAAATATTTAATATTGTTTGTTTTACAGGCATTTTGATTTACCTAAATGGTACGGTGCCATAAATTATGTTGTGATTTTTATGTTTTTACCTTTTTCTTCAATGCTGTTTATTTGTTTATTGTAACATCTTTTCTGGTGCTGAATGCACAACTTATTTGTTGCTTCTTTCTGCAGTGTAGCATTTCGTAGGATTTTCTTTCTGTATTTTTCTTATCTATCTCTGTAAGTAATGGACTTTGCAAAATTGTGGGTGCTTTTGTTTTGTGATACAGGACAAGATAGAGCCTGGTCTGTGTCTTAAAGAGAAGCCCAGCTCTTACTGAGAAATATTTTATGTATCTCTATATAAAATGAGATATGAGATAATTTATGAGATTATTAGCTATTGCTATTGGATTATTTATATATAATCCTATATATATAGAATATATATAGAGAGAATTATATTAAATATATAATCCAATATATAAAAATATATATATAATCCAATAGCAATAGCATGTGATAAAGATTATATCTGAATTATAGAACCATAAAACTAAAAAGGACACTAAAGATAATAATGTGCAGGGTTTTAAAAAAATTCCAAGGTGGGTTAAGCAAGTGCTTGAATACTGTTTTGAAAAGTACAATTTAATCTATTTCCAAACAGCATGAATGAAATAGTGTGCACATTTAAATGTGATACATTTCAAAGATTAACATGCAGTTTTTAAACTGATGTCTCTACAGGATCCTGGCAGATAACACCCAGGGGAGTGGTTGGCTTGTGACCCTAGGGAGAGATGATAGGGACTGAGGTAAATCTTCAGGTAGTCACCCGGTTGGTTTAGAGGAGCAGCCACTGTTTGGTCCTGGCCAATGCCTGCCAGGTGGGAGTGTGAGTCCAGGGTGGTCAGATCTTTTGATTTTTCATCTCATTTTATAGCACTCTGTCAGCCAAACAGGCAAACAAAACAAAACAAAACACTCAAACACCAAAAAAACCCTGCGAAACAAACCGTGTTTGTGGAACAGATACAGCCTGCGGGATACATGTGTATGCCCTGAGCTGGGGAGGAAATTTCTGCTTGAGACTAAACTAGGACACCCGATAAATGCAGGACATGATTTTGTTGCCTGGTTAATGTGGGTGTTCTTAGGAGGACAAAGAATTCCTGTGCCAGGAGGTCTTGTGTGTTTGCATGCAGATGTGGTCTTCTCACGGTGAAGGGGGCAGCATCATGGCCCTAGTAAGGCTGTTCATGGCGTCACAGCCTTCTAATCAGAAGGCTGAGCCTCCACAATATCTGGTCGCTTTTCTGCAGTCAGGTTTTGTTGCTGTGCGATTGGACATGGGAATAGTAAAATCTTGTGCTATTGCCTGCCGGGTGCTGATGAAGTGCCCAGGAATACAGACTTCGTGGGTGTTTGAGGCATGCTCCCTCTGGAGTCTTTGTGGCACCACTGGTCTCTCTGCATCTGCATCAGGGTAAACACTCTCCTGTGGTTAGTTCTGCTCAGTAGTGTCCTCTGGAGCTCTGAATTGTACCAGGGCTGATCCCCAGGCACTCAGGTACTCCCCGAGTCTTTGTGGAAACTCCACAGAAAACAAATCCGCCTTGAGCAAGGCCCTGCTTTTCCCTATCTTCCCTTATTTATTGTACAGTGGAAATTCCAGCCTGTCCTCATTGGGGTTCTTTCTAAAGCAGACCCTGAGACAAGTATTTGAGTGCAGGTGGTTTATCTGGGAGTTAATATCAGGAGTCACTAGTAAAGAAATAGGGAAGATGAGATAGGGAAGGTATTGGGAAAAACAGCAAAGGAGAAAGGACTGACAGAGTGCCTACATAAATTGGTTATGAGTAAGATTTAAACAAGGAACAACAAACTGTGGAAGGCTGCGGGAAGCCTCTGAGGAGGAAGGCCTCTTCATGCCTCATGTTCCTGTGCAGGGTGACCTGGGCTCCGTTACCATAACAATGTGCTCAAGGACATAAAACCCCTTTGTAGCACTATGATGTAGCCAGACTTGTAGGCTCCTTGTAAGGCCTGCGTTCCATCAGGTGCACATAGAAAATAAGCTAAAGATAACCACATGTTCTTGTTTTGTGAAACTCCCAAACTGCCACTGTTATCAATCCTTAGAATGACACACCAGTTCCGGCCACTGATTCACTTCTGGCTCACTGATTCACTCCACCGTTACTCCACCCCTACCCTGTAGATCAAAGTGATCGTAATCAATAAATAATGTGGATGATCAGAGCTCAGGGCCTTCACTGTTTCCTCCAGAGTAATAAAGTGATGGCCCCCTGGTCCCACTCTTTGCACTCTTAATCTGTCTTTTTCTCATTCCTTTATAGCCACCGAACTTGGGGTACCTACGGGTGATGTAGGGCTGGCTTCCTACATTCTGGTGCCCAAAGTGGGGCTCATGGACCCCTACATTCTGGCACACCAACATGTAGGGCTCATGGATTCCCTACAGGAAGGAAATCAGAGTGTGTTAATGAGTGGTCATTCCTGTGCAACAAAGGCTCAGTCCCAGGGACTCTCTGCAGAGCCTTGGAGAGAGCATGGCGGCAGAGAATAGGAAGGCTGGGCCATTTGTCCTCTGACTCTACCTTCCTTTGGTTGAGAGTTGTTCTGGGGAGGGGTGGTAGTGACATTAGACCCTTCACTGTTCTGGGTTGTGCCTGCTTGCACTGGAGCCAGCTCCTGTGTGTGCTTGCAATGGTGAGCTGTCTACCTGCTGGAAACTCCTACAACTACAGGTGAGCTCAGGTGGGCCAGGGAGATGCAGGTTAAAGCACAGACATCTATCTACCTTCTCTATAGCCTGTGTCTGAGAGTCACAAGGGATAGATAAAACGTGATAATCTAGGAACAAATGATAGCTGGAGCTGTGATTTGCTACATGTGATACCATTCTGCCTGCCCTGTAGGTTTTCATCTTTGACTTTCGGTTTTCTCTCAACTCCTCTGTATTCCCCATGGATGACCCTGGCCTCTCTGGGGCATTCATATGGAGGTTTGCATTCATTTCAATGAGCCTCCAGGGGGCACAAGGCTACCCTGATTATTTGGCCAAGATCAAGGAAGGAATTCCTATAAATTATATCCTATAAAACTCATTCTGTTTGCCTTCAGAAATCATCATGGATCTGAGAATGATACATTTTCAAATGCTGGTCACATGCTCAGTAGACATCTGATGCACTTTCAGAAATGCTCAACTGAGGGACGTGGTTCTTCCCAATAAACACTTAGAAAGAAACTAAGACTCTCTCACAGGGCTGAGTACCTGCAGGGACTTTGACTGTCTGCCTCACTCCTCAGATGCACCTGCTAAGGACCTGGTTCTAATCGTCTACCTTTCTTACATGATTTTCATGTTTTTGCTTTGTGATCTGTCTGTGTTGATGGCCTATTCAGATATGCAGGTGATTCTTACTATTCACAGTAATTATATTTTATAAAATCACCTTGAATACTTAATTAGCAATACTGAACCATTGTTTCTAGGGGAAATAGATTCCTGTGAGCCTCTGGTCACAGGATTTTCAGCAGTCAATTAATACACAACTTGTAGATGTGTGTTTTTGTTTAAAGACACCTTCATAGATGTTGATTCACTAACATTGAACTCATGGCAAACAGCGCTATAACTCATGCCTGAATGGAGCTTCTCTAATACATGTATTTTCTCTATAATACACATCACAACCTTCTTACCCTTAGAGACAAGAGAAGGTGCTTCAGCGTTATGTCATTTTAAACAGTGAAATCACCAGCAAAAAGCACAACATGCAAAAAAATGTGGCATTAAATAGACCATTAAAAGGGCACTTGTTTATAATATGAGTGCTGAAACAAGAAGCCAGAACATAGTCTTGTTCCATTTCAGCTGGGATCGTGCATGCTGGGTGACTCAATTATTTTGCTGCTCTGTGCATGTCTGCAAATGCCCACGAAAGTGCCTGCATACTAATTTCTGGGTTTACAAATATGTTTTAGTGAGTAGACAAATTTGTTAATATGGAATCTGCAAACATTGAGTGTTGACTTTGTGTCTCTGGCTTGGGGGTTGGGAGAGGGGATGGCATGACCCCTGAAAGGGTGGCAGGTGAGACACAAGGACCACTGCATTCAGAGCCAGGTGAGGAACAGGAAGTGTAGACTGCTTTGCCCCAATCAGCTGTGTGATGATGGGCAAAGCCATCTCTATTCTAGGCCCTTTCTCTTCATTTCTAAAGAAGGGGACAAGCTTTTCTTAAATTACATCTGAGATCATTTTGTCTCCACTGAAGTGTGGTGATTTTGAGTTCTACTCTCATGTAGGAACCAAACAAGTGTCGTGTGAATCACTGATGTTCATCTGCTTCTTTGTGTTTAAGAGGTAATCACTTTTCTCTTCAAGTCAGTCCTTTGGGCCTGTGTTTTCTCATTTCAAGATCTTGAGCCTTGAAATAAAGTGCAAAAAAAGCTGTTTATACCTTGATTTGCAAAGAACATCCTGGCTTGCAATTGTGGAAAGATCAAGGTGACTAACAAAGACTCTTACTATGTAAGGAACATGCAGTTCTAGAGCCAGGAGTGTCTTTTCCAGGCGAAGGGGCAATCAGAGGTGTTGTAGCACGGCTGTGGGTTAATATAGTAATAGAGGTGAGTGATGTGGTTAATGCTTCATAGTGTAATCTGTATGTAATTTTGCTCAGTAGGTGAAATGGCAAGAATAACATAGCAAAATTTTCAAAGGAAAAATATCCAAGAAAAGACTGCAATGACATGTTTATTATGAAGTGAAATTATTTGTTCTAGGAATTAAGGAGCACCCACCACGTGGCTATACTCAGTCAATCATTTTTAATTAGAATGAGAAATGATCTAATAAGCCTGTGTCATAATGACAAAAATTAATTAAATAAAAGAGTATACAGTAAGAATTCCCCATTTTTCTTTCTCATAAGTAGGAGAGAAGGCACCAAAAATGGGCTGGAGAGGAAGGTGACCTTTCCAGGTAGGCAGGTGAGAAAGCCACCAAAGAATTTCCTGAAATTCATGCTAACACATTTCTAATTAACTTGGCCTAGTTCCCACTGGAAGGTGAAGAAAATCCATAATGTGCTAGAATGCTTTATTTTTCCTCTCAAATCAGAACCCAATTTGTCACTGCCATGTAAGAAGTGAAAAGGTCATCTTCTCACTTTGAAGTTTCTGAATCATTTAATAGCTAATTTGGACTGCTAATTACTACCTTTCACTTCTGTAATTATTTTGAGTTATTGTTCTCCTGCTACTATTAATGGGCTAGGCAGGGGACAATAAAACATGGCACTAAGTTCCAATTGGCTAGCTCGGCAAATTGAGCCACTTTGAAGTGGCAGAGAGGGCTATGCTATTTTACTCAGCTTTGGCGGGCCATTGACAAAAAAAAAAAAAAAAAAAAAAAAAATCAGCAGCTGAAACATTATTTGCATTTTCCCAATCTGTAACAGCTTTTCATTAATATTTTGCATGGCGACCCTCTTTCTGGCTGATCCCCAGCAATAATGAAGTTAAGCATACTTACTCCACTATTCTAATTGCTTTTGTGGTTCCCAGATAGACCCAAAACACCTGTAGGCTTAATTATCTATCCACAGACCTTCTGGAGTCAGCCATGTGGCCAGAGAGCTTAGGAGAAACCTTGATCAAACACTGAGAACTGATTAGATGACATCTTGGGAATGTTTTTAATGTTATAATTCCGAAATGCAATTTCTGTGAGCATAGTCATGTTGGTCCTTTTAAGTCATTTTGGTAAAATGTTTCAGGTTGATCTTAGACAGATGATCAGTCATGCTGGTGGTAAGGAAAGAGTATCAGAAAGAGTTTGCTGACTGCTCCCAAGCAGTAGCCACAGAGTCTACATTCATTCTTTAAAACCCAAGTCTATATTTGTTCTTTGGGTTCTTAAGAATGCCCTAATATCCTCAGGAAGCCCACCATCTTAAGCATTCATCAACATCTCGCCAGAGGATTTAGCTGTGGTTATAGCTCTGGTGAGGATGAGGAGGGCCCTGAAAGATAGAAAAAGTTGAGAACAAACTTTCTCTGCTCTGCCAGGCACAGTGGCTCACGCCTGATCAGGCTGAGGTGGGCAGATCACTTGAGGCCCAGAGTTTAAGACCAATCTGGTCAACATGGTGAAATCCTGTCTCTACTAAAAATATAAAGATTAGCTGAGCATGGTAGCGTACACCTGTAATTCCAGCTTCTTGAGAGGCTGAGACAGGAGAATCACTTAACCCCAAGAGATGCAGGTTGCTGTGAGCTGAGA
This sequence comes from Saimiri boliviensis, assembly GCF_048565385.1. Lineage (NCBI taxonomy): Eukaryota > Metazoa > Chordata > Mammalia > Primates > Cebidae > Saimiri > Saimiri boliviensis. The sequence goes on from NC_133460.1 coordinate 104,515,155, forward strand.
TCATGCCACTCACTCCAGCCTGGGCAACACAGCGAGACTCCATCTCAAAGGAAAAAAAAGAAAACAAACAGACAAACAAAAACCTTTCTCTGCTTTGTAATTTTAACCTGGGCACACCTTTCTCATAATGTTTGATGAAGTTACTTAATGTCTACTTTATATATTATAGAGATTTATTGATTTTATTCAAATGGTTGAGTTAGCTATTACTAGTATATTTGGAAAGAAAAATTTGGTGTAGATATGCCAGGTAAATGTTGAAAAGTGACAGAATTTGAGAAGTACAGTTTAGGGTACCTTGTAAGTGATAGGGCTGAAGGGTTAACATTGCATGTCATTTGTTCACCATGGGATAGGAGTGACAGCATCAGAGAATGTATTCTATTTGATTTTTTTCCCAGCATTAATCATGACCATCTGTCAGCTGCAAGAGCGGCCTCATGACATTATGGAATAAGAATAGGATTTGGAATAATAAATATAATAGCTACAACTTATTAGGCTTTTGCTTCCAAGCTGTGGCTGTGCTCAGTTCTTTACATACATATTTCAATTCCTCCCTCTGATGCAGGCGTCATAATCAATCATTCTTATAGATTAGTTTGGTAGGCAAATCATACATGGCCACACAGCCAGGAGATGGCAGAGTTACTGGATGTGGGCTCAAGTTTCTCTGTCTCCAGGTTCATACTCCCACTATTATTTTGGGAGTCTAGAAAGTTCTTTCTCTGGGTAATAGGAAAATGAATAATCATGTTAAAAATAATAAAGATAAGGCTTGTGTGGATTAGTAATACCAAAATATGTTGAGGAATAAAGGACTTGTATTTGTTGCCACTGTGACTACAGGTATTCTAAGCATCTTACTGTGATTTTCTTGGTGCTTCTTACCCTAGCATTAGTAACCATATCATTCTCTCTCCTGCTAACCCATGGGATTCAGTCCCACCCAACTCCAGGAAGACCCCTCCCAGGAGGGTTTAGATACTGATGTACGAGGACACCCAAACATAAGGCCCTTCAATTAGAAGGCCCTGGTCTTCTAATAAGTTTCTCTAATACCATTGTCTAGTCACAGGTGTTTATTTTGTATACCTGGAAGAGTCTAGCTTCACGGGTGAGGGTCTTCGGAGACTAAACTACTCTGGTCTCACTTAAAAAAAATAAATTAATGGACTTACTTTATTTTTAAAAGTAGTTTTAGGTTTGCAGAAAGATTGAACAGAAGATATGGAGAGTTCCCATATTATACCCCCCAGTTTCCCCTGTTATTATCTACTTGAATTAGCATGCTTTGTTACAATTAATGAACCAATGTTGACATATTATTATTAACTAAAGCCTATAGTTTACATTAGAAATCATTATTTGTTTTATACAGTTCAATGGGTTTTAATAAATATATAATGACAAGTGTCCACCATTATAGTATCATACAGAATAGTTTCACTGCCCTAAAAATCCCCTGTGCTCCACCTGTTCATTCCCCTGGGAACCCCTGATCTTTTTACTGTTTCCATAATTTTGTCTTTTCCAGAATGTCATGTAGTTGGACTTACACAGTATGTAACTTTTTCAGACTAGCTTCTTTGATTTGGCAATGTGCATTCATGGTTCCTCTATGTCTTTTCATGGCTTGACAACCCATTTATTTTTACTGAATAATATTCCATTTTCTGAATGTACCAAAGTTTATCCAATTCATCCAATGAAGGGCGTCTTACTTGATCCAACTTTTGACACTTATGAATAAACCGGCTATAAACATCTGTGTGTAGGTTTGTGTGGGAACATAAGTTTTCAAATCATTTGGGTAAATACCGGGGAGCACAATTGCTGGATCACATGAGAAGAGCATGTTTAGTTTTCTAAGAAACTGCAAAACTGTCTTCCAAAGTGGCTGTACCATTTTGTATTCTAACTAGCAATGAATGAGTGTCCCTGTTGCTCCACACCCTCCCCAGCATTTGGCATTGTCAGTGTTCTGGATTTGGGTCATTCTGAGAGACCTGTAGTGGTACCTTGTTGTTTTAATTTGCATTTCCCTGTTGACATACGATATGGAGAATCTTTCCATATGCTCATTTACCATATGAATAGTTTCTTTGGTGAGGTGTCTGTTTAGATTATTTGCCTATTTTAAGAACTGTTTTTTCTCTTATTGTTAAGTGGTAAGAGTTCTTTTTCTATTTTGGACACCAGTTCCTTAATATACATGTTTTGCAAATATTTTCTTCAATCTCTGGATTGTCTTTTTATTCTTTTAATGGTCCCACCTTTTAAAGATACATAGATTTATCTCCCTGGGTGAAGGATCTAGTTATTGCCTTTCAAGACCTTAGCATTATTTTTTCTACAATCTCCTTGGCAGAGCAGTATCTGCTTTGCATTTTCTAGTAGGCTGGTCATTGCTGTATTTTGTAGACGATGATGTGATCAGTTTCTCTTATGGAGGAGAGTTTAAGAGTAAAAATTAATGTATCAAGTATTTAGGGAACATCTGCTATGTGTACTGCATCCAGGAAGGTGCTGTGTGATGATGGTGAGCGAGGCAGACTGAGTCCCTGTCCTCGGAATTCACAGTCTAGTGGGAGAGACATCATGAACCAATTGCAGCCCAGTGTGGAAAGGAAAATGGAAGCAGATTCTGGGGTGGGTATGGGGGTCAGATCATGGACCCTAGCTCAGCCCAGAGGTGCAGGAAACGCTTTGCACAAGAAGTGAGAGGATGCTTGAGACCTGAAGGATGAGCCAGAGTTAGGCAGTGAGAGAGGCAGGGAGCATACGATAAGGAGACAGTACCAGCTGAGTGAATGGTAGGTGCCTCTGGATTATTTTAGACACTTCATGCTAAAGACATGATTGGGTTTTGGAAACCAAGGAAGGTGGTGAAATTTGCTTAAATTTCCCTTAAGTTTCTTTAAAAATGAACATTTAGGATTCTTTAGGGACCATCGTAAATCAGTGGTTCTTAAGTCAGGCTACATTTTAGAATCCCCTGAGATGCTGTTAAAAATTACCCATGCTGGGCCCCCAGCCAGACCATCTGAATCCGTCTCAGGGGACAGAACCTGAGCCCTGGCATTTGTTCAAGGCCCTCAGGAGAGTCATCACTGTCATGAAGGGAGGGGGTCTTTGCAGGACAATCCACTTCTGTTTGTGTGATGACATTCTGCTTTTAAATGCAGGCAAGCTCTGTGCATGTATGTATTTTTTGGTGGGCAGGTTTATGCAAACCTACCACCAAGAGTCAGAGGAAGCTGAGAGGCAGTTGCTCAGATGAAACATTGAAGAGGGGCTTGCAAACAGAAGCCATGTCTAAGTCTCAGGGGGTGGTGAGACAAGACGAGATGGTGGATCTCTGTGTCGCATTATTCTGCATACGCAGGGCCTCTATACCACAGGGCAGGAGCTACTCAGAAGGGGTGGATAGGACAATTGAAGTAGCATCAAGGTTGTTTTGACCTAAGGGTAGGATTACAGTAAGTATGAGCTCTTATAGTTTTCAAGTAAGTCTATATGTTTTTGTATTATCTTATATTCGTATTTAGTTAATAAATAGAAAGTCAGTAAACTGATCAGTCAGTTAGAATTAACATAGAATAGGTGCTGTTGGTCCTTATGTCTGGAATATTTATATTGGAGGTTTGAATCTCTGCCATGTGTGACATGGATCTGGGCCACTTATTTCTGTATTTGATGCTGGCTGGAGACCTTTTTCTTGTCCTCTTGTCTTCTCTCAAGAGTATTGTCTTCAACCTGGGTCATGGTGACCTCTTTTTTTTTTTTTTTTTCCAGTTCTCTTGGGGCAATAATTTCAATAAATCAAGCATGGGTTAAGCCACACTGCCAGGGTTGGAAAGGCTCATAGTGCTTCTTTTAGTGGTTCCTTTTTTTTTTTTTTTTTTTTTTTTTTGAGACACAGTTTCGCTCTTGTTACCCAGGCTGGAGTGCAATGGCGCGATCTCGGCTCACCGCAACCTCCGCCTCCTGGGCTCAGGCAATTCTCCTGCCTCAGCCTCCTGAGTAGCTGGGATTACAGGCACGCGCCACCACGCCCAGCTAGTTTTTTGTATTTTTAGTAGAGACGGGGTTTCACCATGTTGACCAGGATGGTCTCGATCTCTCGACCTCGTGATCCACCCGCCTCGGCCTCCCAAAGTGCTGGGATTACAGGCTTGAGCCACCGCGCCCGGCCCTTTTAGTGGTTCTTAATCTCAGTCAACTGGCAGGATTACCGAAGTGCTTTTAGAATCCCTGTCTGGGTTTACCGGGTGCAGAAACTCAGAGCCAGAGGTGACCCCAAGAATTTAGTCCCCCAATTCCCACCACTATGGAAATTTGCAGAGCTCTTAGGCTGCCCATAACTTTAGACTTCTTGTAGGAGGAATAATCTGAAGGGGTAGAAAAATCCCAGCTTGCCTGTGGGTCCAATTTCTTCATTTTACATATGGGGAAATGGAGGCCCACAGAACAAGGTCACATCTTTGAACACGTAGCACGGCATGGATGAAGAACCACATCTTCAGCTCCAATCTGCTTCTGATAGTTGTCTCAGAGTTTACGAAGCTCGAGGCAAGAGCTGCCGAGGAATACAGGCACTGCTCAGGTCTTGGCTTAATTTATCCTGATCTGTCTGACGGAATATAATCCCTGTTTGCTTCTGGAAAAAGGGGAAGCTCTACATTCCTTCTAATTCTTAGGTGTTGTATGCTGCTGAGCCTGCCTCTCTCTGTAGCCAAGCATGCCGTGGAATGCAGGGAAAAGACTACGGCGTAAAATGGACAGAAATGGGGTTGAAATGGTTCCTATTGAATCCTTCCTGCCTTTTAAAATTTATGTTCTTGTTGTCAGATAATTCTCCTTTCTAGCAATCTATCAGGTTTTGTTTCCAAGCAAAGCAGCATCTTTTGGAAAAATAAGAATATTACCTTTGAATTAAACCCTTTGAATATACGTATATGCTTTTCAAAAATGATAGTAGTTCACTGGCTAATGATATGTATTTGATGAGTGAATATTGCACTGTGAATGAGGTGAGTCAGAAGAGCTATTTTTTAAAAGGCATCACTTATGATTATGATATGTACAGTTTTAGAGATAAAAGGGCTTTATTTTGATACAAAATTCAAATGTAGAGACTTGGAAGAAACATTGATAACCCCAAGAACCCCTGGTGTGATATAAATGTTACTGCTGGTGACAGAAAGTTAAATGAATTTGAAATAAAAACAATTCATTTCATTGCTTCCTGGTTAAAGAGACCAGGGGCACAGAAGCTCCATGGAACACTGTGAGATTTGTGATTTAGTTGTAATAGATGTCCATAAATGGGATTTAGAACTGGATTTCATATATTAAAAATTGATTGCTTTGGATAAAGAACAGTTCTAATTTCAATTACTTGGCCTTTATGATCCAATGTGGTGAACATTTCGTGGCTTGATGTATAGGGCTGTTTTCCACATGTCATATATTCACTTACTTGCCTGGCTGTATCCCTCAGGTATCTTTTCCTTCCAGTTGAAAATCTTGTTTAGAGCATACACTCCTGTTGTCCCCAGGGTCTGGTTTTCTTGGTCGCTGAGCCTGGCATTTCACACGAATTGGTTACGGCAAAGACGTTTCTTGCCTGCCTGAAGAGATGTGGTGCTTCTGGGTATTGGCGTTTCGAATTAAATAGTGGACCGTTGACTGCTCTGAACGTAATTCTTCCGGGAATGTGTATGCTACTGGGCATTGTTCATCTTTTTCTGTTGCTGTCTCTTCTCTATAGTTTACAAGCTTTCAAAAAAAATCCCAGTGCAAATAGCTTTAGAATTTTTCTGATTATGAAAATAATGTTTTTATGGTTTGGGGTTTTACATTTAAGTCTTTGACAGGTGCAGCAAATTACCATGGCACATGTATACCTTTGTAACAAACCTGCATGTTCTGTACATGTATCCCAGAACTTAAAGTAAAATAATAAAAAAAAGTTAATTGCAAATAATTTAGGAACTGTAGGAACATATATTTAAAAAAGAACCCATGGACTCTCCACCCAGAAATATCTTCTGATAATACTTAAAGTATGGTCGTCCAAGATTCTTCTTTTAAGGCTTTCAGATATCTATATTTACCTATTTATTTTAACAAAAACATGATGCCATCCAATATATGCAATTTTGAAACCTGTTCTTTTTATTTACCAATGTGTCGTGGATATAGTTTATGAATGCTATGATTTTTTAAAGGGCTATGTTGTGTTTTATGGTATAGGTGTTTTGTAATTTATCAAATCCATGCCTTATTAATGGATGTTTGGGTTGTTTTCAGTTTTTCATGATTAAAAATGAGGCTGCAATAAGTGTTATATCCTTTAACTGCATCCTTACAGACTTCCTTAGGACAAATTCTTAAGAGAGTAATTTCTGAGAAATACATACATAGTCTTTAAAACTTCTAAAATATATTGCTAATCTGCCATCTACTTAATCTTTTAAATCGTTGCCAAGAGAAATGGGAACTTGTTGTTGCTTTAATTTGTATTTTCTTGACGAATTTTTTTTTCTACTTCCTAGTTGTTTTTATACTGTATTTACTGGAAAGCTAATTCCATGCAGGCTGAGATTTTCATCATTTCTTCTATATCTCCTATTTCACGAAGAGTGTTTTTGACATATAGAAGGAGATTGAACATTTGGTGAATGTTGAATGAATTATCTTTCTTGTCTTTTGCTCATTTTTTCCCATAAAGACTGCCTGCTTTTTAATCACTGATTTTAAAGAATTTTTCTATACTAAAGATATTAGCTCTTTGCCATAGAGTGCAAATCTTTTTCCCAGTTTGCTTTTCATGTTTTAACTTTGAGGATTTTTATTTTTGCATATAGAAATATTTATTTTTTAACAGGGTCAATCGAATTAACATTTTCTTTAGTTTTATCTTTCCTGTTGAGCTTGAAGAAAAAAGGCTTCCTCATTCTAGCATTAGACAACTGCAATCTTGATTTTTTTTCTAATTACTTTCGATGGTTTCACTTTAAGCTTTTAAGTTATTGATCTCCATGAAAGTGTTTCGGTGAAAGGTAGAGATTTACTTTGAATTCTTTCCTTCCGTATGGTTTGCCAATTGTCACAACACTCTCTCCTTTCCTCCTGGTTGTAACCTTTGAAAGCAGGAGCTGGAGGGTGAGAACTAACATTTACTGGGGGACTGTTTTCGAGACATGTGAAACTTGCCATATTTATGGCACTTATCCCTCCTAACATAGCCTTGCAAGGTAAAAGTTATCCCAGACTAGTTGACTGAGGTTTAGAGAGGTCAGAGGTATGTCCAGAGTCACTGAGTAAACTGGGATCCAGGGATCTCAAGACTCTGCTCCTTTCACTGATTCCTGGGTCCCAGCCTCTGGATACGCAGGGCCAGTGGACTGTCCTGACCAGTAGTGGAGCTGTCAGCGCTGGATGTGCTAACAGCAGACCTTCTACAGCCATTAAAATAGGAAATTCTTGAGTTAAGATGTTTAAAGGGAGGGATTATTTTGGTGGAGGAAGCACAGATGTATTTAGAGACTCCCTTTCTAGTCCTAGTATCTGGTAGAGTACCTAAAACATATTTTTCTTGGTTCCTGGACTCGATGTCAAAGAGAAGTACAGAGGTTAGAAGCAGATTTAAGCACTCAACATGTAATGAATGTTAAGGTGTGAAAAATAAGGATAATGAATATTAATTAAGATGTGTGAAATTCATTCTAAGTCATAAATAGTTGGCAATTCTAAGATGGCAAGCATTATTATTTTTTTGTTAAACACGATTTGCTCCTTTGAGCTGATGCCCAGCGCTTTAAGTGATGTTATTAAGGAATGATGTTTTTGTGCAGTAGTTGTAGTTTAATTGTGTGTAGTTTGTATGCAACAGCAGTATTTTACCTTCATGCTTTTTCCAAATAGTCACATCAACTAAATGTGAATAATTATTTGAGTATAGTTTTAATGATGCTAAAAATTTAAACTATGCAGCAATGTGAATCTCTGACAAAACACATTTACTAACACTGAAGGAATGTGAGACAATTATGCATTTTTAGAGGCTTGTATTTGGGCATATGGCACAAACATTTGCATTTTTACATTCATTTATCTTAATTATTGGACACAGTTGGAAACCCAAACTTGGGCAAGACTAATTGTTTTGTGTTATATAGGAATAAATAATATATCTATTATATATATCTTTATAATAATAAATAATATTTAATAAATAATACAAAGTAAAATAAGAATAAAAACTATATGTTAGATAATATAAACAAATACTACATAAATATGTATTTATATTAGGTATAGTATGCAATGATTACTATGATTATGTAAATATATTTTCAATAATATTTACATTTTAAAATTAAAAGATATTTTGTCATTATTTGCAAATTTTTCCTCCTGGTATTGCTTGCTTTTCATCTTCTTAATAGCGTCTTTTGAAGAACATACACTTTTAATTTTCATGAAGTCCAGCTTATTAAATTTTTTTTCTTTTTAGTTAGTGCTTTTTGTGTTCTAAGAATTGGTTGATAACAAGAAGGTTGTGAAGGTTTCTCCTATATTTTCTTCCAGAAGCATTTTGGTTTAGCTTTTACCATTAAAAGGTAATTTCCAATTACTTTTTACTAGGATCAATTTCAAATTACTTTTCGTGTATGGTATAAGGTATGGGCTGAGATTCATTTTTTTCCATGTGGGTATCAAGTTGTTCCAGTAACATTTGTTGAAAAAATTCTATTTTCTCATTGAACTACCTTGGTGCCTTTATCAAAAGGCAGTTATGTGTGTACATAGGTCTGTTTCTGGGCACTGCATTTTGTTACATTGCTGTGTGTGTCTCTTATACCAGAACTACAATATCTTAATTACTGTAGCTTTATAATAAGTTTTGAAATCAGGTAGTGTAAGTCATCCAACTTTGTTCTTTCTAAAGTGTTTTAGCTATTTTTGGTGTCTTCATATACAAATAACAAGTAACTTGTTAATTGGTACAAAAGCATATGCCAGGATTTTGATTGGAATTATGTTGACTCTGTAGATCAGTTTGAGAGAATTGACATATTAATAGATTTGAGATATTAAATCATGAGCATGGTATATTTCTCCATTTATATTTGCCTTATTTATCTCAGCAGTGTTTTTGATGTTCTGGTGTTCAGGTTATATACATCTGTGATTGAAAGTCTTCCTAAGCACCTCATATATTTTGATGCTGGTGCAAATGATACTTAAAAAATTCCAATGGTTTTTTACGTATATATATATATATTTACATATTTACATATATATAAGACTTTTGTAGATAAATCATATTCTGGAACATTTTTAGATTAATTATTAACAATGATATTTTAAAAATATTCTTTGAATTTTTCTATATAGATAATTAGGTTATCTGCACATAAGGACTTACTTCTCCCTTTCCAATCCTGTTGCCTTTTATATATTTTTATCTTGTCTTATTTCATAGCTAGAACTTTCAGTACAATAGTTGAATAGAAGTGGTGAGAGCAAACATCCTTACTTTGTTCCTGTCTTATGAGAAAAATTTTTATTATTTCACCATTAAGTATGATGTTAGCTGTAGGTTTTAGTTGCTGCTCTTCATTAAATTGAGAAAGTTACACTAATAGCATACTGAGAATTTTTATTGTGAATGGTTGTTTCATTTTGTCTGATTTCTTTGCAGTATGTATTGAAATGATCATGTGATTTTTGCTTTTATTGTGTAAATATGACAAACTATGCTGATTGATTTTCTTTTTTTTAATTGCATTTTAGGTTTTGGGGTACATGTGATGAACATGCAAGATTGTTGCATAGGTACACACATGGCAGTGTGGTTTGCTGCCTTCCGTCCCCTCACCTGTATCTGTCATTTCTCCCCGTGCTATCTTTTCCCACCTCCCCACCCCCCCTCCCCTCCCCCATTTCCCCCCAACGGACCCCAGTGTGTAGTGCTCCCCTCCCTGTGTCCATGTGTTCTCATTGTTCAACACCCACCTATGAGTGAGAATATACGGTGTTTGATTTTCTGCTCTTGTGTCAGTTTGCTGAGAATGATGGTTTCCATGTTCATCCATGTCCCTACAAAGGACGTGAACTCAGCGTTTTTGATGGCTGCGTAATATTCCATGGTGTATATGTACCACATTTTCCCTATCCAGTCTATCATCGTTGGGCATTTGGGTTGGTTCCAGGTCTTTGCTATTGTAAACAGTGCTGCAATGAACATTCGTGTGCACGTGTCCTTGTAGTAGAATGATTTATAATCCTTTGGATATATACCCAGTAATGGGATTGCTGGGTCAAATGGGATTTTCAAATATTGACTGAATGTTGCATTCTTGGGATAAACTCCACCTTGTTATGTTATATTGTCACTTTTATTTATTACTAAATTTGTTTTTAAAAAACATTTTATTGAGGGTTTTTGCATTTCATTCATGAGAGATTTGGTCTGTAATTTTTTTCTTCTAAAATATCAGGTTTTGGTATTTGTTTACGTTGGCTTCATAAAATAAATTGGCAAGCATGTTTGCTACCTCTATTTTCTGGAATAATTTGTATAATGTTGACAGAATTTATTTAGCAAAGTTTGCTCACGTCAGAGGAGAACTTCTACCTCAATGGCAAGAAATAAAATCTGCCAAAACTTCATAGATGTTGAAAGTGGGCAGTGAGACCTCATGGATTAGAGTAATACAGTTTATTACTCACAGCAATGTGAACAGCAGGAGCAGTTCCTACTGCAAGTCCCACGGGGTGCTGTGACGGGATCAGATGGTGAATACGCATACAGTAGTTTGTGCTGTAGCTGAGAAACCCAGAGCCAAGGACTCAGCATCCTTTTTAGCAAGCAGCCAACAGGCCAGTCTCCCTACCCCAAGGAGTAAGTAGGGCCTTGGTAGTTCCTACTGGTTGCTTTCACCCATTTAACTGCCCATATGACTTGCTGCATAAACTGCTCAGTATTAGGGGATGGTTGAGCCTTGCAGTTTGTCATATTCAGCCAGGACATGCAGGAATGCGCAGGGTATGTGACACACTTGCCTCTCCCAGGGAAATCATTTGAGCATGAGGTTTTGTTTGCGAGAAGGTTTTTGATTTACAGATTCAATTTCTTTCAGTTGTTCTGATTTTCTGTTTCTTCTTGATTCCACCTTGGTAATTAATGTCATTCAAGGAATTTATCTATTTTATCTAAGTTATCAAATTTATTGGCAATAAAGTCTTCGTATTATTTCCTTATTATTCTTTAAATGTCTGTTGGATGTATTTATATTTCTACTATTAGTAATTTGTGCTTTCTCAATTTTTTTTATTTATTAGTCTTGCCAAGGGGTGTATCAATTTTGTTGTTGTTTTTCCCAAGAACCAACTTTTGACTTTGTTAAATTTCCATATTTATTTAGTCTATTTTCTATTTTGTTGGTTTCTGTTTTTACCTTTGTATCTTAGTTGATACCCAATTAGTTCTTTTTCATCTAGCTTTATAAGGGGAAACTTTGGTAAATGATTCTAAATATTTTTCTTTTTCTATTGTAGACATTTAAAATAATAGCTTCTCCCTGAGCTAGCTTTAACTGCATCCCACGTATTTTGATGTGTTGTATTTTCATTTTTATTCAGTTAAAATATTTTCAACTGACATAATTTTTTTGTGAATTCTTTGATTCATGGATTCTCTACAAGTATGTTATTTAATTTCCAATTATCTGTTTTTTTCTAGACATATTATTTTGATTTCTAATTTAATTTTATTATGCACAGCAAACTTTCTCTATAAGGTTTTAATCTTTTGAAATTTATTGAACTCATTTTATGACCTAGCGTATAATCTATCTTGGTGATCTTGTGTGTACTTGTAAAGCATGTGTGTTTTGAAGTTGTTGATTTTAGTGTTCCGAAAGTATTAATTTAGTCAAGTTGGTTTATAGGGTTGTTCAGATTTTCTTTATTCTTAATCAATGTTTTGTTTATTTGTCTTATTGATTACTGGGAGGCAGATATCAAAACCTCCGACTATGAATGTGGATTTGTCTTTTCTCTCTTTAGCTCTGTCAATTTTTGCTTTACATATTTGACACTCTTATTTATTTGGTGCATACATATTTCAAATTGTTAGGTCTTCATTGTGCACTAATTCTTTTATCATCATGAAATACCTTTTTTATCTCTGGTAATATTTCACTTCTTGGTATTTGTATTATTTGACAATAATACAGGCACCTTGGCTTTTTAATGATTATTGCGTGCATGATCTTTCCCTCCCTTCCTTCCTTCCCTCTCTCCCTCCCTCCCTCCCTCCCTCGCTCCCTCGCTCCTTCCTTCCTTCTTTCCTTCCTTCCTTCCTTCCTTCATCTCTCTCTCTCTTTTCTCCTTCCTTCCTTCCTTGCTTGCTTCTTCTTTGTTTCTTCCTTTCTTTCTTTCTCAGAGTTTTGCTCTTGTTGCCCAGGCTGGAGTGCAATGGCGCCATCTCTGCTCACTGCAACCTCTGCCTCCCAGGTTCAAGCAATTCTCCTGCCTTAGTCTCCTGAGTAGCTGGGATTACAGGCATGCACCACCAGGTCTGGCTGATTTTTGTATTTTTAGTAGAGACAGGATTTCACCATGTTGGCTGGGCTGGTCTTGAACTCCTGACCTCGGGTGATCCACCCACCTTGGTTTCCCAGAGTGCTGGGATTATAATCGTGAGCCACCGTACCCGGTCTTCCATCTTTATACTATAAACTTATGTCTTTATCTTTAAATTCATAACAACCAACAACATTAAAGTTTGTCGTGTTGCTGTTTGTTTATATTTGTCCTTTCTGTTTTATGTTCTTCAGTTACTCCTTTCCTGCTTTTTTGTTTTGGATTAATCAAATGTTATTTAGTATTCTATTTTTTTTTTCTTTATCGATTCCTTAGCTACATCTTTTATTATTATTTCTCTAGTGTTGCTCTGAGGCCATTAATATGCATCCTTAATCTATCAAAGTCTTAGAGGAAGTAGAGTTCCACTTCACACTTCCATTTCCACATTTTACCCATGACACATTCCACTTCCTACTGTACCCTTTCCACCTAAAAAACAGTTTAAGTCCACTTGCCCATACCCTTCTCTTTGTGCTATTGTTGTCATATATTTTACTTCTTCATAATGATAACTTACAACTTACAATTTTATTTTTGCTTTAAACTGTCCTTTTAAGACTTCTAAATATCAAGAGAAGAAAATGCAGTCTCTTATGTTTGCTTACACCTTTATGTTTGCTGCTGTGCTTAATTTCTTCTGCACATTGACATTCATTTCTTTTCATTCTGAAGAACATCTGTTGGCCATTGGACTTTCAAACTAAAATCTTTAAAAAATGTCTAGGATTTAAAAATAATAGTGTTATTTTCTGTAGTATTTTTAGTAATTTTTTTTTCCATTCAAATCTTGCTTTTTTTTTTTTTTTGGCAGGAGTGGGTAGCCTTACTGGTTGATGTGTATTTTGAATCTTTGTCCTCTTTATCCTTTTCTCTCTAACAGCATTTATCTCTTTGTTCCTCTTTAAAAAATGAAATTCTGAAGTGGTCTCTATGTTCTCAGTCACATTTAATCTTCTTTTCATGGCTTCTGATGGGTCTCTGTGAAGATCTTTTTCATTTCTTTTCTGAGCTTCACTGCCAGCTTGCTTTTTTCTTTTCTCCTGTTGACTTTATCTTCTTTGTTTTTTTGTGTGTGTCTTGTTGAGCTCTTTTCAGAGTAATTTAGCTGTCTGAATTTATGTAGAATGATTTGTCTAAATACTTCTGTTTTCCAGGTGAATTCTCCTGTGCATATATACGTTCTTGATCAACCCTTGCATTCTTCTTTCATTCTGTAACTCTTTACCCTTCTCACTTTTTGTTGTTCTTTGTTGATTTCTTTTTGGTTACTACTCATTTTTAAATGTAAACATCTCTTTCTTTGCCATATGTGTGTTGAAGAATAGTAAGGTATCGTGGTGGTGAGGGGGTGGGCAGTGAGCCAGGGCTATTCATAACTTATTTTAAGACCGTTTTCTTATATGGACACCACATTCTGTTAGATTTTCTGTCCAAGGGACATGTTTCTCCTCTATTTTTGGCACTGAGTGGGGGGTTTACTCATGGTGCAGCCCCTCAGGCCACAGGCCTGTTGAGTCGTGATATGAAAAGAAGTCTCTGCAGTACTGTTTTCCTTCCCCAGCCCTTCAAGAACCTGTGTCCAGAAGGCACGAACATGGTCAAGTGGCACATCACATGGTTTCTCCTTCAGCTCCCCTCCCCTGCCATTCTGCACTGACCCACTGAGAATTTATTGGAATGTTATTCTTTCATTCTTGCAAGCCAGAGCCCTCCCACCTTTCTTGATGTCTAATAGGTCAACCTTTCAAGAACACTTGTGGGGAGACCTGTGTCCTGGTCTGGATCAGAGATGTGATGTAGTAACTTTCAGAGCCCTGATTCACCGTGGCCTATATTTTATAGTATTAGGTGGCTGTTCTTCATTTTGCATTTTGGGATTATGACATTACTTTGCTTCGTTGACAATGGAGACTTTAAAAAATCTTTTTTGTTTTTTTTAAAATAATTTTTCTGTAGGTTTCAAGGTAAAGAGTAAATTACAAAATTTTTTCCTTTGCCATGTCTAACTGGGAGTTCATATATTAGGTTTCAGTTGACCTTAGTCAAATTAGTTTCTGCAGATGATCTTCAAGAATAAAATGCTAGGGAAAAGGGTAAATAATGTAGTTGCTTCTGAGCAAAGCATTTAACTGTATGTAATTTTGTTATTTCATCAGAAATATGTGTTTCTTACTCTAAAGTTTGCACTGCAGCAATTCTAAAATAATGAGCTATCAAAAAGATGCAGGTCCTTCATGTACCACCTTATTTATTTAAAAGATATTTATTAAGTATGAACTGTATGCTAGGCATTGTGCTCATTACTGCTTCAAAAGGGCAGCAACAATATGGAGAATGTTTTCATCATCTTTTCAGGTCATGGTAAACATCTGTCATACCTTGTATGGAGTTGAAATTCAGCACACATTGATTGAGTAATGTGTATATCTTAGTGATTAGTTTTGGAACTTAAAGAATGACACTTTTTTCTCAGTTGTTCTTGGGGTCCTCACTCACTATTTGTAGTTCATTGTTAAGACTTTATGTTTATTTAGTCATATGTAAGATAACCCCTAAATTTTGGGCCCCTTGAGGATAATAATCACATTACCCTGAAATCTCTAAAATAATTGATGGACTTCTATAAACTCGGGAGAATTCAACATATCTTTGAGATCAAAGACAATAGTGTTATGAACCTGGGACAGGAATTCTGAATGGATCCTAAATAATGTACGTAAATAAATGTTTATAAAAACTTGGCCTTTGTGTGTTAGTGAGACAGGCAGCATATGAAACTGTCTTCTCAGCCTTTTTGTAACAGTTCATTTATCCTTTTGCAAGTCTTGTTTTTGCATCAATTTACTTATTTCATTACTTTCTTCTGGATGTTCTTCATCTATCTATATATCTATACCTATATCTATATATATATGTATGTATTATTTTTTATTTTTGAGATGGAGTCTTGCCTTGTCTCCCAGGCTGGAGTGCAATGGCACGGTCTTGGCTCACTGCAGCCTCTGCCTTCCAGGTTCAAGTGATTTTCCTGTCTCAGGCTCCCAAGTAGCTGTGATTACAGGTGCCCGCCACCACACCTGACTAATTTTTGTATTTTTAATAGAGATGGGGTTTCGTCATGTTGGCCAGGCTGGTCTGGAACTCCTGACCTCCTGATATGCCTGCCTCAGCCTCACAAAGTGCTGGGATGACAGGCATGAGCCACTGTACCTGGCCCTGTTCTTCATATATTTTAAGCATCCTGTCCCAACCTTTCTTGATATCCCATTGATAATAGTATGAATTCAGTCAGAACCCAATAGAGATATTTATCTCACATTCAAAGAGAAAAATATCAGTTTCTTGGGATGTAATTGGCTCCTAAGTAAAATATAATTAACTCCCCGAAAGGGTGAAGGCAAATAAGTTACTTAAGACCTTTAAATGTATAGCTTAATAGCAAGCTGTGCACATGAAATGGGGAATAAGAATACCTGGAGTGCTAAACCTTGAGATGTGTCACTGATTTGAGTTAAATGGAGTGGAGAGAGGCTTTTTATTCTCACAATGAAGTAAGTGGCACAGCAAATGCAGGACTATTCAGAGCTCTTGAGTGGTTTATGAGTTTTTCCATGCTAGGAGGTAAGGCAGGTGCTTAAAATTACTGAGGTATAGCCTAACTAATTACAGAATCCTAAAATGAGAAGTGCTGATCAGTTACATTTGGAAGAAGAGCTGACAATTAAACCTTCAGGCTAGGCAAATGACAGACTAAAACTTGGAGCTGCATCCATCAAAAATATATTTATAACAATCAAAATTGAAATAACATTGCCATTCCTAAAATAGCCAAACATATCTTATCTCTCAGCACAGAGAACAGACCCAATAGGATCTCCTCATTAGAGCACTAATGAGTATTTAAAAAGCCATAGCAGGACCATGGAGCATACTCAGCAGTGATTTGAGCATAGGTTCCAATATGAAGAGAAGAGCAAACAGTTTTGGAGGTTCACATAAGCCAAAAGTTAAAGAGAAGCAGCAGTTATTAAGAGGGCCAGAGATGCTTTCTTGAAATGTAACAAGTCCCTGGGGCTCTTTTCCAAGCCACTTATGCAAGACTTCATCCAGAATTTCAAGAAGTCCTTTCTGACTGGATTTGACAATTCCATGAGAAACAGGTTGAGGAAACTTCTCTAAATGCATGCTTATGTTTTTTTTTTTTTTCTTTTGACCTTCTAGAGCTGCTAGACTTGATTTTCATGTTTCTGGTTTGGACATTTTGTGAGACTACACTGAAAACCTCTTTGAATTACAATGGCAAAGACATTCAAATCATGAACAAATGTCACTTGAGGATGTAGGACAGGTCTTCCACGGATGATTTATAATAACAAATTTCAGAGCGACTGCTGCAAGCTAACGGAGATTTATACTGCACTTGACCTCTGGAGCGCTCTCATTTTATGAGGTCTCAAGGTTTCTGAGATGCCTGAAGACAGTACAGTTTTCATAGTTACAGAAAAATAGGTTTACAACTAAGTCTGGAGTAGGTTGAAGCTTTGGATCTCAGAGCTAAAAAGGACTCTTATCATCCTTATTTTCTTCATTCCCAGCAAAGACCCATGGAGACCTAATACCTTCTTTGGGTAGGACTTGCTGAACTGGAAAATTGAAGGTGGTTGTGAATTTTGCTGGCCCTAGTCTTATGTTTTCCCAGTGATTGTCATGGGTGGTGGAGGCCTATGGCTGAAGTGCCAGATGTTGGGGCTGAAAGTCAGAGACAAACAAACACATCCTGAAAAAGTACACAGAAAACAAGCAGTCATTTTGCTTCATAGTGTTTAGAATTTCATTACTATGTTAAGCTTGGAATTACACCTTGGCTTTGTGTTAGCTCAGATAATTATTGTCACTTTGCAATTGACTAGTTTTTTTATAAATTCCCCTAATGTATCTTTTAGCAGGTACTCCAGCAATGAAAATCTTATTTGAAAAGTAATCTCAATCTAGGCTTAATGTGTATTGGAATATTCTATCGATTTCACTATATATGAATCGTATTTTCCCTACCTTTTATAATAGAGCTAAATGCAATTGTTTAGTTAAAAGTTCTCTCTCTCCACATTAGGTATAAATGTTTTTTAAAAGATTCCTAATATTTGCACCTATAAAATCAGTAATTTTCATCATTTTCTTCAGTTTGCTTTGCTGCGGAAAATCCAACTCTGTTTCAGCACATTTGTTCCGCATGTGACCACTGGAGAGCTCTCATTTTATGAGGTCTCAAGATCCCTGAGATGCCAGAAGATAGTACAGTTTACAGTTATATGATAATAGTTTTATAGCTAAGCCTGGAGTAGGTGGAAGTTTTGGATCTGAGAGCTAAAAAGGACTCTCTCCATCCTTGAAGGCTTTTAGGCCTGATGTCCAATTAGAGATTGACAAGGAACGGTGACTTTGGCAGCTACAATAGAATAGACATATGGAATATTCTGGAAACTGTAATAGGCTGGACCCATTTCATTTTTATTCCAGTGGCTACATTTATATGTCAGTGACTAAACTTGTTTATCTTAACATGAAGATATTCCCATAGAAATCCTTAGAATATTGAATATACACTGCTTTGGCAATAAATTGACTAAAAAAATGTGAAGACAGGCAGAATTTGCATAATTTTGATGGTCTAAAGTAATGTTTTGATTTCACTAATTTATTTTTTAAAGGATTTTTTTTTCTTTTATAACTCACAGTTAACCTCTGCTAGGGTTAATTTCTGTGACGTGGTAATTGGCAAACTCTTGCTAGTTATTTCAGATGGCACGTAATGAGAACTTTCTTCATCTCAGGTTCAAAGTTGGTTTTAGACTGTGTGCACTTGGCATATAGAGAAATGGAGCACTGAATAGTTATCCAGTTGATTAGGTCATTGTAGGCAGCCAATGGGGGTGATCTGAGCTGGTGCTGAGGGGGAGTGGGGAAAAATAACATGAGAAAGAGGCAGGAACTGCAAAGTAACCTCAGTGAAAGGTTGGGCTTTGAGTCTCCTGTACTCCTTTCTTTGGCAGCTTTATTTGCCTGCAGCTCAAGGTCAGCCAACTGTAAGAAATAAAAGAAGCTTTTAGACCAGGCTAGGTTCCCTTAGAAGAGTCAGCCTCCTTGGTTCTGGTGGCTCACATTTGTTCTCTGAATACTTGGCACTGGCACCCTAGCCTGTGGGAGATTTAAACTGACCCCTTATACCCATTTTGATCTCCTGTGGCTTTTCTATTTCAGACCCACTGCCCTGGGTGGGTGCCCAACTCCTACTTGGATTCTGGCTTACTCCTCCAGGGAGATGTTTGATTATCGTGTGTGTGTGTGTGTGTGTGTGTGTGTGTGCGCGCGCGTGTATGCACGCATGCCCATTAGGGTTACTTATCAACAATTTGTTGACGTACTCACTTAGCTCAAACACTTGTTTTTTATATTTTCTAGTTCCCTGGTTTTGTGCCTTCAAGGCACCCCGATTCCCACCCAGCCAGTGGAAATGGCAAGCAGTTGTACTTTCACCATTTGCAAGGCAAAGATCTCAAACATCTTTCTCTCCTCTAATTGGATCTGTTTCTTTCTCTGTCCGTAGGACTTATGTCTTAACTCATAACCCCTGAACATCTGAATGGAGCATGACACTCCAACCAAGTGTAAGTTTCAACATAGCAAATGCCATCCCTTGATTTCCAGAGAGAAGCCCCTGAGTGCCCAGAGAGAAGCCCCTGAGTGCCCACCTGTCTGATGAGAAGCAGGTGCAGAATAGGCCAGTCTAATCAGTGCTAAATGCACATGTCTTACTGAAACCTGAGTGTGATGTGCTTCACAATGCTATGGTTTGATGGCAAATGCAGATGATGAAGAGAACACTATGCACTCCATTAACAAATGTGTTGTAGCTCAGTCATAACTAATGATAATGAAGTGCTGACTGAACGCTCAGTGCTAATACTCGATTGAACTGGAGAGCCTCCAACTGTTGATGTGATATTCTGGATTCAATAAAAAATAGATTAGATTCTCACCAGGCTGTGCTAGGACTCCATACTAAGAACCCTCTGTTGAGACGTATGCAATAATGTCCCTACAATGGCATGAATAACATCTTGGCTTGAGATGTTAATATGGAAAATGTACCTGACTGTTAATTTTGATAATGTTTTCTGAGGACTGAATGTTTTGGAGATTTCCCATTTTCCTATGAAACCATTCCTTGGTGATTTTTAGTGATTACTATGAAAAAGATTAGAGAAACAATAGAGAGCAGAGATCAAGATCAAAGGTATAGCAACCAGGAGCACCTGGTTTTGAATCAAAGTCCCATCATTTTTTTTTTGGTTTTATGATCTTGGGCCTTAGTTTCCACTTTTGTAAAATTGGGAAAATAACAGAACTTTCTTCTTGGAGCTGTTGTGAGGATTTGACAATGTTCTGTTCCGGTCGTGATAGAAATCGTCAGATGAATTGCACCTCCAGAGTTGGAGTATTCTGGTCTATCTAAATATGGCTTTAGGATAATAATCCAGAAATTTCTGCATAGGGCATTTAAATCTGGGATGAATTTGTAAATGGTGTTGGTGTCCCAAGTGAGGTCCATTCCGGTTCAAGGTAATCATAATACTTCAGATTCAAAAAGTTCTCTAGGCTGCAGACGTGACTGTTTTTGTGCATGTTTACATTATTAGGACTTACCACCACGGTACTTGGCATACAGTAGATATAAAACAACAACAGCCACAACCCGACAACTGGTCTCCCTGCCTCCAGTTTTGCTTTCTTCCCAATCTTGTTTTACTGCCAGTGTTTTCCTTCCAAAAGCAAATTTAAACCTGTTTCCTGCTTGCTTACTGCAATCAAGAAAGAGGTGCTCTTTGTTTACCAGGAGCACCAGCTGTCTGAATGATCTAAGTGTAGAACCTCCAGGCTCTACCCACTGGTGGAGCTGGTGTCAAGGGAGGGCCATTAGCTGGCTCCCAGGGGGAAGTGGATGGCATACTCGATTTGGGTCCCTTGAGCATCATAAATAGATTATTTGCCAAGATATAGGGGAGGATTTAGAGACACCAATAAGGGACAATCCATTACCAATCCTAGCTGCTCTTACCTCCCTAGGCCTGCTGGGGCAAGGAGGGGGCAGTTACTGGAATCCAGGAGGCCTGACAGCAGCTGTGGCTTTTGGCAGTAGAACAGAGGAGCTGGGAAATAAGCCCCACACCTCACCTTCCTCCTATCTTTGGTTCTCCTACTGGTGACTCCTATTGGACAATCCTAGCTAGAAACCATAATGCCAAGGAGCTGTGAACACAGGCCACACTGTGGGCTTCCACCCATTACAGCAGGGTGAGAGGAAAGGTAGAGATTGGGTGTGAAGGGCCAAACATAAGATAGCCCCAAAAGTTCACTTGAACCCCATGCAAGGAGCTCCTCTCAAGGAGAAGGGGTGAGAAAGCCATGCTGGGCAAACACACACCATGGAGATCTCTCATCTACAGGGAGAAGCTGCTGGAATCAGCATCTTTTGATGTTGAGTCCAATGTTCTTCCATTACACAATTGCCTGAGGTTCAGAACTTGTCCTGTGACTACGGATGTCATATCTTATCCGATTCTTGGAAAATTGCACCTGAAACTTTATTCATGCCTGGCTTTTAAATGTCTATAATTTAACTTTTTAAATTTGGACATTCCTTATAAATCTAATAGTACATTTTTAGTTATTTTTCATGTCTTCCATCTCCCGTAGGTAATTTATACTACTTAGTATTTAGAAATTACAGTCGTTCTTAGATCAATCTTAGACAATTCTCTGGATGGAATTTGACATATCTGGTGGTAGATTTATACTTTTCCCATTGGATCCTTGTGCATCCTCTTCTATAAAGTTTTCAGGTCACAATTGATAGGCTTTTAAAAAAAAACAGACGTCTAATTCGCTCAATCAATTTCACCTTGTGTAGAGAGAATCAGTCTGCTGAGTTTTTTAGACATTAACAATACATAAAAATCCTGTAATAAAGTATGCTATCATCTCTTTTTGAGAATGAGTAATGAGGCATGACAATTTCTTTCTGAAGCAATAATCAAGAAAGAGAGCCCTGCATTTAATTCATTATGTGAGCCCACAGAAAGATCAAGGGAAAAATAAATATTTTCACGCATTTGAGTCAACTTCAGGCCTAAAATTACAGGTTCTGCAACTTTGACTTAATTGCTATCACAAAGAAGCACAAGTTGCTGTGATCAGAGAGCTCACAGAATACAAAAGCACTAATCCTTGACATTTCAGAAAGTAATATCATTATCTTTGCCCCAACCTGTACTGATTTTCTTTCACAGTAAATTAAAATATATATATATATATATATAAATTGAAGAAAAAGCCAAAACTTGGGATATTTAAATGAAAGTCCTGCTGCCAAAACAGAGCCTGTTAACAGATGATAAGAACTTAGCTCATGGCATTTCCCAGTATCTGCATTTACAATGAATAATGAATATTCTTATTAACATCAGGTCTTGGTTAATTTGAAAGCTACGCACTTTCTTAATACCAAAAATCAAGTCTCAGTCTTTATAGCCTGTCATCAGAGTCAGTACGGTGGTTGGAATGTGGGCTGAGAACTAAGGGCAGGAGAAAGGCCCCTCCCACGGTCATGAAGACCCCAGGGAATAAATGGTAGTGTGTGGGCACTGGGACGGAGAGGTGACACCTGTACTTCCATCCTTCAAACCTGTGACCCACGGAATTGCTTCCTCATCTTGGAGTCCTGTTCCAACTCTGTCCTTGTTTGTAATGTCACAGTTTCACTCGTTTTTCATCATTTATTCACTTTATAAAAATTACAAAATATTTTAAGCATGCAAATATTTCAAGCAAGCGTGCAGTTCAAATAATAACATTCATGTATCCATCTCACCACTTTCTCAAATATTATATTTTTATTATGGTTGCTTCAGATTTTGTTTTTTTTTTTTTGTAAGAAAGAAAACCAGAGAGAGAGAGAGAGAGAGAGAGAGAGAGGGAAGAATATTTCTGGAAAGGAGAAGAACGAGACCTCAGTTCCCAACTCCAGCCTTTGGTTCATTCTCTTAGGTTATTTATAACCACGTGAGGGGCTTTCTCTTGCCCAGTCTACTATTGCTGTTGTTGTTGTTGTTGTTAACATCCCATCCCCCTTGGATGCCATTTGCAGATCCCTCATTAATAGTGGGGTTGGGCATCATTTCATACATTTTTTGGCAGTTCAGTCTTTCTCTTCTGCGCTATCCTCCTACTGATTTGTAAGGAGAAAGAATCCTTTGTCTTTATATGTGGTATTTAATAGATATTGATCTTGTCAGTGAAATAAGCTGCAAATATTTTCAGCTGTGGCTTGCGTTCTGTATTTATAGTATCTTTTTTTTTTTTTTTTTAAATAAAGACCTTTAAAGCTTAAAGTCTCTAGCTATTATCAATCAAATGTTTTGTGATTTATTGTCTCTGTGTTGCTTTAATTACAGGCTGGTGAGGGAAGTCTTTCCTGCTGGGAGATGTCCATTGAAGTGCAGACTGCTTAGAGCAAAACTGCAGGCTGGCAGAGGATGTGTCTTACTGATGCCTTGGCCTGTTCACCTCCGGCCAGGCCAGTAGCAGAGCTGAAGAGTCTTTGCCATGGTTTGAGAAACAGGTCTGGAGCCCCATGCTGTTCTTAGATCACCAGGACACCCCAAGATGGCAGGGTCTCAGCATCCTAACTGCAGCATATCCCCCACCGAATGAGGGGCCTGGTCTACAGAGCTCCCCAAACTGTCCACTTTCTCTATCTCTCGGTTGCCTTCCCTCTCCCATGTCCACAATGTCACATGGTTGGCAAGTGCCAGACCGGTAGCCAGCCTAGCCCGGTAACCCTAGTCTGTTTCAGCCCAGGGAGATGGGCAAGGTGACGGGAACAAACCTGCCATTTGGAGGGGCCTATAGTTTTCAACCCGTGAAACAAAAGGCAGACGTCACTTTGTAAAAGTAATGAGGAAGACAGATCTAAATGTCCTTGGGAGAAAGCCTTTCTAAAAAGCAACCAAAGACTCTATACTGACAATACACATTTCCAAGGGGATCCTAAGAAGTCCATTTGTGTTAATTTACATTCCCACCAACAGTGTAAAAGTGTTCCTATTTCTCCACATCCTCTACAGCATCTGTTGTCTCCAGATTTTTTAATGATCGCCATTCTAAGTGGTGTGAGATGGTATCTCAATGTGGTTTTGATTTGCATTTCTCTAATGACCAGTGATGATGAGCATTTTTTCATATGTTTGTTGGCCTCCTGTATGTCTTCTTTTGCAAAGTATCTGTTCATATCCTTTGCCCATTTTTGAATGGGCTTGTTTGTTTTTTTCTTGTAGATCTGTTTTAGTTCTTTGTAAATTCTGGATATCAGCCCCTTGTCAGATGGGTAGACTGCAAAAATTTTTTCCCATTCTGTTGGTTGCCGATTCACTCTACTGACTGTTTCTTTTGCCATGCAGAAGCTGTAGAGTTTGATTAGGTCCCATTTGTCTCTTTTGGCTTTTGTTGCCATTGCTTTTGGCGTTTTGGTAATGAAGTCCTTGCCTACGCCTATGTCCTGAATGGTTTTGCCTAGATTTTCTTCTAGGGTTTTTATGGTGTTAGGTCTGATGTTTTGTGTACCTATGCAACAATCTTGCATGTTCTTCACATATACCCCAAAACCTAAAATGAAATTTAAAAAATGCAATTAATAAAAAAAAAGAAATCCATTTGTGTGATCAGCTGATAATTTCTCCCTTTCTCCTAAGTGGCTCCGAGCTCAATTCAGATTGAAAAACTCAATGGAGAGTACTAGAGCCTCTAATCAATGCTTTGTGCTGGGGGACCCTGGGCACTCTTTCTGTCGTTAAGAAGCATTCATTTAACCTTGATACAGTGGGGGGTGGGGTGGCAGGAAGGGTTTCTCTCTACTTTCCCCCTGCTTGGTGGGGAATCTGTGTGAAGACACATTTCATTTCATGTCAGCTGGCCGGTCCTAACAGGCCCCACACAGGCAAGGATGGAAGTGTCATAGCTTGGCAGCCCTTCTCAGAGCGTGGACTTGCCTCTAATCAAGCTCCTCATTGCATTTAGAAGAATGAGAAGCTCATCCTTCCTGTCAATAATGTGTGGCTGTGGTCTGGCATCTCACTGGCCATAGGTCTTCATGGAGTCTCTGATCTGTGTCTGAGAGCTGCTCTGGAATGCCAACAAATGAGATCGTCAGCTGTTTTGGTCACTGGGATGTGGAATGATGTATATAGTGACATCTTATAATTTGATTTTGCTTTCAAAAGGTAAAAAGAAGCCTGTCATTTTTGGGAGCCTCTGTATGTCACTTACTTTCCATGTAGCATTATGTCAAGTCCTCTAACAATCCTGGGAAGGAGGGGGCTGTGCCTCTATTTTTTCACATGAACTTTTAAATTTAGAGCAATTTTAGGTTTGTAGAAAGATTGTAAAGGTAGTACAGAGAGCTGCCATCTACCCCACAGCCAGTTGCCCCTCTTATTAACATATTATGTGAGTATGGTATATTTTTACAAAGAATAAATCAAGATCAACACATTATTGCTTTATTTTATTTTCTTAAGATGAAGTCTTTCTCTTGTCTCCCAGGCTGGAGTGCAGTGGCGTGATCTCAGGTCACTGCAACCTCCGCCTCCTGGGTTCAAGCAATTCTCCTGCCTCAGCCTCCCAAGTAGCTGGGATTACAGGCATACACCACCACACCTAGCTAATTTCTGTATCTTTAGTAGAGATGGGGTTTCACCATGTTGGCCAGGCTGGTCTTGAACTCCTGACCTCAGGTGATCTGCCTGCCTCGGCCTCCCAAAGTGCTGGGATTATAGGCATGAGCCACCACAACTGGCCAACACATTATTATTGACCGAAGTCCATACTGTGTTCAAATTTCTTTAGTTTTTAGTCTAATGTCTTATTTTCTCCTCCAGGATCTCATTCAGGATCCCACATTCCATTTGGCCAACGTGTCTCCTTAGGTGCCTCTCGGCTATGGTGGTTTCTTGTACTTTCCTTGTCTTTGATGACCTTGATAGCTTTGAAGAGTACTGGTCAAGTATCTGTAGATTGTCCGTTAATTGGGGACGTTGTTTGTCATCTTCCTCATGATTGGACTTGGGTGATGCATTTTGGGAGGAAGACACAGAGATAAAGTACCATTCTGATCACATCATATCAAGTATAGGTCATTTTTTGCTGATGAAGAAACTGAGTCTCAGAGGACAGTGACCTGCCCAGGCCTCCCAGAAACTCTGGTACTAATTTGAATCCAGTTCTGCCTGGTCTTCAAGTCCATGCTCCCTTCATTCCATGACATCACCCTGTCTCAGGAGATGAGGGAAAACCAGGCTTGAGAGAGACAACCAGGTTGCGGAAAGGTGGAGCCGTCCTTCAGACAGCCGCCTCTTCCTGTGCAGTGTCCCTTCCCCATCTATCGTACTGGTATAGTTGTGTGGAGTTTTAGGGGTGAAGTAAGAAGGTGGAGAGGTGTGTCCAAAGTGGAGGAGGGATGTCCAAGCCAACTGGAAAAGGCCAGATGTTCCCTCTGCCCTCAATTAAATGCCAACTCCCATTTGAGGTTAAAATGCCTATTTCCTTCAAGTTCCATTTAACTCACCATACTTGAAAGTGACAGTTCTGGCAGGCTTATTAGCCCAGGCAACGTTCTCTTAGGTTCGAGTCACCTGAACACCACCTCTACAATTCTGGTTGTATTTCCAAACTACCTGAGCTATTATTTACTTAATTACAAATTTCCCCTCATCCCAAGCAATACTACACAATGAAAGATTTTATGTGCCAGTTATGTTTTTTCCTGACTCACATTAAAATAAGTACCGAACTATTGTGATTATTAATAAAGCCTCGTCCTTCGCTCCTACCATGTACGTGGCAACAGCTAGTAGTGTGTGTATCCCACTCCAGAACTGCTGAGTCACCCAAGAGGGGAGGTTGGGAACAGCAGTGGGCTCCTTTTATTTCTTTATAAATTAACTTTTAAAAATCAAGGCACACAATTTTTAAAACTCCGATAGCACAATCAGGAAAATGTACCATCCATCCCCCACCTCCAGAGCTGCTCAGTTCTACCCCCGGGGATAGTGACTTTTAGATCTCCGAGTGGCTGCTTCTGCTTTTTCCTTCCTTTTGCTCAACTCTCTGTGGCGGCAGGTGCTGCTGGTGCCCTGCCCATGTCCCTGGGGCTTGCCACTGTAGTGCCCAAGGCCTGACTTCTAACCACAGGGGTCTCGGTTCTTGGTCTGGGCACCTGCTCTTGCCCCTGGAGCCTGCTCTGCCTCCCCTACAGTAGGCAGAGAATGTGGGGAAATGAATGCCCCTTGGGAGCCACCCTCCCCCAGCAACAGAGGGGCATTTGTGCAGCCATACCCTGGCTCCATTGCTTCTTGGCGGGGTACATCTGATGTGTGGGTGTTATACTGGCTTCCCAAGCCACACAGGGGTGGCAGGAATATTGCACTTTTGTTAGTTGCCTTCCTAGTGGTCAACTCTGCTTCTCACCTTGCACCTCATTTCACTGTGTGCAAGTCTGGATTTCTTCCCAGGCTGGAAACTCGCGTTGTACCTGAGTGAGTCAAGGAATGTGCCACACTCTGAGAATGAATTATGAGTCCTTTATTAAGCCGGTGACCGAGAGTGGCTAATGCCCCAAATTCTCTTGGCCCCTAAGAAAAAGTTAGATGATCTTTTATGTACTAGTTTTAACAGGAAGGGGGAACCTAGCTGAAACAAAGTTTTCACAAAGGCAGAGTAAGCAAAATGTTAAAAAGAAAAAACTGACACATAAGAAATAAAACAGTGCCAGGTGTGAGGAGTACAGCTGTCATGAAAGACACAACTTATAAAAAAGGCAGGCGCTCACTGCAGCTGCATTTCCAGGCTCTGCTGATACCGTTTTATTCTGCCTCTTATCAACAAGGGCATTTCTGGGTGCCCAGAGTCAGTCTGACCTTGCTTTATACTATAGTTACATACTTAGTGGGGAGAAGGTTACTAAAACGCAGAAGCCAAGATGGAGTCTGTTCAGCTCAAAAAGGCTAACATAAAGCCTGAACAGTGTTTAGTCAGGGAAAAGGAGACTTAGCGTTAGCTGGCAAAAAGCAGGGTATCACACTTGTTCAGAGCAGGGGTTGCATTTTCTCCTTTAGGTCTGGTGCAATGCCTGTCATCTGAGAGCTACTCAGTCAATGCTTGTTGGATGAAGAGCAGGCTACACGAGCTAGGAGGAAGTGATTTCCTGGGCTGGTTTGTACGTGGTGGTGCATGATGCTGTAGCAGTGTGGCCGTGTCTGCAGCTTTTCTACGTAATTGTATTTTTTTTAAGTTCCTTTGATTGAAAACAATAGAAACCAACTCTGGGTAACTGAAGAGAAGGTAATATATTGGAAGGCTACTGTGAAAGCTCATGGAATTGAGGGAGGAGATGGAGCCAGGTCAGCTCCAGGGTGGGACAATGACAGCAGTGACAGTAATACTAGCTAACGCTTACTGAACACTTCTACATGCCAGGCTCTGGGCCAAAAATGTCATCTGAGTTACTTTTCCCAGCAACCCCATGAAGTCATTATCATCATTATCATCCCCATTTTGCCAACGAGCTACTTGGGGCAGAGAGGTTAGCGCCCAGGCAGGCTGACTTTAGTTTCTATTCTTAACACACATGGATGCCTCTGCAGCGGGCATTCTGGATCAACTTTCTAGGTTGCCACGCCTGAGACTCAGCTACGATGGCACCCAGTCTCTGTCTCTCTACCTTCTAAGTTGCAGATTCTTGGGAAAAACTGTTAAGCTGGCTCCATTTTGATCAGCGCTGAACAAGGGGCAGAATCAAGTGACACAAATATGACCCTTGGGGGACCCACCCTGTGTATCGAACCATTCCCAGGGGAGGAAGAATAGGGTCTGGGGAGTGTCCCCCCTCTCCTGCTCTTAAAGCTTTTGCCTTCTATGTCTATGTTTATCTTTCCATTGTATAAATTATGGTTCTCAAAGTGTGACGCCTGAGTCAGCATCGCCTGAAACCTGATAGAAATACTAATTCATCTGTCCCATCCTGGACCTATGGAACCTTAATCTCTTGGGGTGGGGTTAGAATCCAGAGGTCTTAATGATGAAGGCATGTTTGACTTTTTGTGTTTTGTGTGCCTGGGCATTGGGAATGGAGGTTCCATTAAGGCATCTTCAGAGCCCTTTTGCCAATAGTTGTACTGTTAGGGTGTACTCAGTTGGCAGGAGGCTGGCTTTGCTCTCTGCTGTTTCTTCCTATTCCTTCCTGACAGTTGGTTGACATGTTTTACTCTTTGAAAATAACATAACCTAAATTAGAGCCCAATGGTCTACTTGAATCCTGCCAAGAAAGGTAGATAGGTCAGAACTTTCTCAGTTACAGGAGACAGAAACATGACTTATACTTTCTCAAGCCTCAAAAAATGTTTTTTTTCCTCTTAAATATCTGAAAATTCCAGAAATTGGTTCAAGTTTCAGGTAGAGGTGGATCTGTGTGCTCAAGTGACATCACAAATATTCTCTTTCTTTTCTCTAGTTTCTTCTTTGCTGGTTTCTGACATGCTCCCTCTAGATGAAGATTGCCAGCAACTCCAGGGTAACATGAACTTTTCAGCTCATGATCTCAAAGGGAGAAAGAGCTTTTCTTTGCCAGAATCCCTATTTATCCTTTTCCCAAAGATCTCTGATTAGCCCTATTTGGATCACATGATCTTTCCTGGAGCAATCACTGTTTCCAGGAGCTATATCCCCTGTGGTGGAAGAGACAGGGGAAGCTGCTTGACAACTCTACGGAATCCTGACCATTGAGGATGGGTTAGACTCACAGGTGTGCTCAGAAATGTTAACAACTTATTCTGGTGAAGGGGGATGGGGACCTCTGATTTGTGGTATCTTCTGATGTCTGCAGTGCAGCTACTCACAGTATGGCTGATGTCAAGCTACCAACATGTCAGTACCGAAGATGAGGTTGGGAAGACAGGCTTGGTACTCTACCATCATATATTAATAGTATTTCCTCCACTGAGATAGAACAGATGCAAATAACTTCAAGAGTATAGACAGTTACAAAGGGAAGTAAAATAATTAGAAAGTGATGTTTTCAGTAATTATTATCATTTTTCTATGAGTTATTTCATTATAACTTTATGTAATAAACTTTATTTTTAATAAAGGACTTGTTTAACAACTGGCTCACAAACTTCCTAAAAATTTAAGTCACCTCTCTCAAGCTGGTGTAAGCTAGGTCCAGCACACCAGTGGTTAGAACCTGACAGGGCAGAAAGAGAGTAGTATGTCTACTGTACCTGCCAGTTCCCCTTCTACTCCTGGTGGGGACAAATCAGCTTCAGGTGGCTTTTCAAGGTTGAAGGATATTAATAGCTTAACAGTAGGTCCTTATAGACATCCTGGCCTGCAGCCCCTTGCTTTTGAAGCATTGCCATGTAGGGCTCAGATGTGGGAATAGAGCACCTTTAGCCTGTAGGCATAAAAGCACAGTTCACCGTCAGTTTCCCAGTAAAGAAAGATAGCATTACTCTATGCCAGTCCTAAATGCATTTCAAAAAATATAAACTAAGAAGAAACATAACCTCTTGCTGGTGTCCACTTTGTCAGAATGAAAAGTTGCTTATTGATGATTGTTCACTATAAAAGTTCACAAGGAAGAAGGAATATTGAACATGTCCCTATTAATCCTTTTTCTATTGTTTGCAGAATCTCACTTGTTTTGAACTTACTGGGAAGGAGTATTACTTCGTACCCACCTTTTGCTCTACCCTTGAAGCTTCTTTCAGTTTATAGGGGGCTGAGGCTGGAGGCAGGGGGATGAGTGAGGAAGCTGCAGCAGCAGTCCTGGTGAGAGATGATAGAGGCCTGAGTGTGAGCATGGAGGTGGGGTTGGGGAGGTGCCTGATGGCAGACTTCAGCCAGAACAATAGCCCAGAGACCTAACTTTCAGCTAAAAGAGCATAGGTCAGTAATACGCATGCTTAAAAAATGTAAATAATGAGAAAATAAATGTACTCTATATTCTAATAAATTTAATATATTTCTTGGGAAAAGCTACTTAACAAGAGCTGAAGAAACTATTTCATGACGAAAGTCAGATCCATTCCACCCACCAACATGCTGCAAATCAAGTCACTTGTACTTGGGCATATAAAAAAGAATGAAGCATTATTTTACTGGGGATATTTTCAGTAGGTAAAGTTAAGAGAATTCAGTAGGTAAAGAATTAATGCTTTCACAGAATGTGGTATATCTCACTAAATATGGGTGTTCGGGTATGATTTATTATCTACAAAATATCTAGTAAAGGCCAACACTTAGACATTAATTCCATTTTAGAGTCTGCAATCAAAGAAAACTCCTAGGGCAGCTTGCTTAAAAAAGAATAAGCTATGTTGCTTTCCTCTTGCATGGGCTGAAACCATCAAACCAACATTTCTATGGAAATCGAGTCACCTTTTCATCTAGAGAACAAAGAGGCCAGGCAGGGACCAACCTAAGGTATAAATGCAAAAAGGTCACCCAATGTTTCTGCCAGAAGCAACAAAGCTCCTATTAAATAATGTTCGCCTGATCTGTATTAAAGAGAAGTTGAAGGACAAAAGAATAATCCTTTAGAGTCTTTGAGAAGCTGTTGGAAGTCTTTCTAATGTCAATCAACAGCACTACAATGTACATCATTGTGCACCATCAGCAAATACCCTTCAGATGCAACCTAGAACTACCTTTACAAAGTGAAACATTTTTGGGAATGTTGGAAATATGCAAATGCACCAGCAACATCTAACAGACCAGTGACTGAATTTTTAAAAAGTGGCAGGTGTCTCTTTCCATAGATCTTATTTACTTCTAACAAATGAATGAATTAGTATCAATTTTCTATTTTCAGATTTGGTTTTGGGCTCTCAGTAAATTCTGCTTCTGCAGTGACATGTTTGGATATTAGCACTATCGTATGTTTTGCTACAACTGTCACTGTTTATACCAGGCAATGTATTAGGACTTTACAAATACTTTCCCTGGAAGATACATGATACATTTCACAGATAAGTTTACTGAGTCTTAGAGAAGTTAGGTAACCTTCAATGTTAGGAAGGGTGTTGAACCACATGCTCCACAGTAGATTTTGTGTTCTTAATTTCTGCTTTCTATTGGTTGCCCTGTTAAGTAATAATGCTACTCAATACACATGGTATACTTTACAGTTTGTAAAGTGCTTTGCCAAACATTATCGAATTTGAACATAATTCCCCAAATGTAGTGATTTAGAATTATCCTTAGTCCCTTCAGTGCTCACTTTAAATATTGATCTACTTTATCCATAGAGGGAAAGCAAAATGATTAAGGCCCAGAGTAAAGGCCAAGTCCATAATTACCCTGGGATAAGGTAGTTTTTACAGGGCTCTCTATCTCCTTTCTCTGATCTCTGTAAAAAGGCCTGCCTCTTTGGTATCACACCCAGCTATTAGACTCCACTAATTGCCAGCTGGTTGATTGCTATATTATTTCAACAATGCCCTGGGGCATAAATTACTCTGTGGTTTAATCCAAGAGGTCGTTTTTGAGGTCAGTGTCTGAAGTTTTTTCTGACTCCAGTGGGGCTCTTCTTAGGTGTTCTTTCTCTGGTTCTCCCTGGTGAACTAGCTGGCCTATGGTTTAGCTGGTTGCTGTTAATTGAGAAGTCTCCTCTTATTTTTTTTTTTTGCCACCAAAATCTCCATTGTTTTTG
This sequence comes from Saimiri boliviensis, assembly GCF_048565385.1. NCBI lineage: Eukaryota > Metazoa > Chordata > Mammalia > Primates > Cebidae > Saimiri > Saimiri boliviensis. Next base: position 104,547,646 of record NC_133460.1, read on the forward strand.
ATAGTGCCTTTAGGCCTGAACTTTCTCTCTGTTTCAAATTAAGTCAGTTCCTTTGGGGGTCTGCTTCTCACCCTGGGCAAAATCCCTGAGCCTAAAGGCAATTGAGGTCTTAGTATTCTTGGCCTGATGAGCATGGAGGTAGAACTCCACGCTACGAGTTAAGGTTGAATGAAAGAAGGGAGCCCCTGATTTCTTGACTGCATGCACCAGGAATTTAACCTCTTCAACTGGAGATGGCAGCCTGCTTGTCCTGGTGAGTTACAGCCTTAACAAAGGACCTGAGAAGAGAGGGACCCCCATCTTCTTGGCCACAGCTGCCCAGGGTGGATGAGGGGATTGGGGGCTGAATTGGATGGGAGAGAGGGGGTGGGTTGTGGTTCAAGTCACAGACTCTGGCAGTTCTTATTGAGTTTTAGTAGATTTCCTTGAATACATGCTTCTTCATTTGCTATGTGCCCTCAGGACAATTTTCAGAGACTTTAAATGGTTGCTTGTATTTTTTTAATAGTTTTACCAAATATGCTTGTTTCACTGGGGAATAGGTCTGTAGAACTCACATTGCCATCCAGGAAGTGAAACTCCCCAGTACAGGCATACCGTGGAGGTATGTCAGGTTCAGCTGCAGACTACCTCAGTAAAGTAAATCATGCAACTAAGCAAGTCACACGTATTTTTTCTTTGTTTGTTTCTCAGTGAATATAAAAGTTATGTTTACATTATATTATAGTCTGTTAAGTATGTAATAGCATTATGTCTACAAAATATGCTTATTAAAAATATATTATTGCTAAAAATGCTAACAATCACCTGAGCCTTCAGTGAGTAGTAATCTTAATGCTGGTGGAGCGTCTTGCCTTGATGTGGATGGCTGCTGACTGATAAGGGTGGTGGTTACTGAAAGCTGGAGTGGCTGAAGCAATTTCTTAAAATCAGACAATAATTAAGTCTGCCACATTGACTCTTTCTTGCATGAATAATTTCTCTACAGCGTGCAATGCCGTTTGATAGCATTTTACCCACAGCATAATGTTTTCCTCAAAATTGGAGTCAATTTTCTGAAATCCTGCTGCTGCTTTGTCAACTAAATTGATGTAAAATTCTAAATTTTTGTTGTCATTTCAACAATATTCACAGCAACTTCATTAGGAGTAGATGGCATCTGAAACAACCACTCTCCTTACTCGTCTGTAAAAAGCATCTGCTCATCTGCTAAAGTTTTATTGTGAAATTACAGCAGTTCGGTCACATTTTCAAACTCCACTTCTAATTCTAGTTCTCTTTGCTAATTCTACCACCTCTGCAGTTACTTCCCCCAGTGAAGTCTTCGATTCCTCCAACTCATCCATGAAAACTGGAATCAACTTCTTCCAAATTGATGTTAATGTTGATATTTTGACCTCCACCCATGAATCACACATGTTCTTAATGACATCTAGAATGGTGCATCCTTTCCAGAAGGTTTTTTAATGTACTTTCCCAGATCCATCAGACGAATAACTGTCTATGGTAGTTATAGTGTTATGAAATATATTTATTAAATAATAAGATTTGAAATTTAAAATTTCTTCTTGATCCATGGGATGCAGAATAAATGTTGTATTAGGAGGCATGAAAATGACTTTCATCTCCTTCTGCATATCTGTCCATCAGAGCTCTTGAGTTACTAGGTGCACTGTCAATGAGCAGTAATATTTTGAAATTTTTTTCCTGAGCAGTAGGTCTTAACAGTAAGCTTCACATAGTAAACCATGCTGTAACAAACATACGTTTATCTAGGCTTTGTTACTCCATTTATAGTCCACAGGCAGAATAGATTTAGAATGATTCTGCTGGTGGACCTGGCACCCACCCAGGAGACGGTGAACCTGACCTGGTCCCGCGCCAGTAAGAAGCCTGTGCTCCACGTGACCCCAAAGCAGCAGAGGCAGCGCAATGGCACTGTCACCATCACATCCACCCTGCCAGTGGCCACCAGAGACTGGATCGAGGGGGAGACCTATCACCGCAGGGTGACCCACCCCCACCTGCCCAGGGCCCTTGTGCGGTCCATGACCAAGATGAGCGGCCCGCGCGCTGCCCTGGAAGTCCACGTGTTTGCAATGCCAGAGGAGCTGGGGAACCGGGACAAGCGCATCCTCACCTGCCTGATCTAGAACTTCCTGCCCATGGACATCTCGGTGCAGTGGCTGCACAGCGGGGTGGTGCTCCAGCCCTCCCGGTACAGCACCATGCCGCCCCACAGGACCAAGGGCTCCGGCTTCTTCGTCTTCAGCCGTCTGGAGGTGACCAGGGCCGAATGGGAGCAGAAAAACGAATTCATCTGCCGTGCGATCCACGAGGCAGTGAAAGACTCACAGACCGTCGAGAAAGCGGTGTCTGTAAATCTTGGTAAATGACGCCCTCCTGCCTCTCTCCCTCCCAGGGCTCGGTCCAGCGGTGCGGTGGGGAGGGCTGGCCAGACCTTCTGTCCACTGTTGCCACGACCCCAGGAAGCCACCCCCAATAAACAGTGCATGCTGAGAGGAAAAAAAACAAAAACAAAAAAAAAAACCAAAAAAACTAGGAGTTTCAGAATGGCAAATGAGCATTGGCTTCAACTTAAAGTTATGAGCTGCATTAGCCCGCAACAAGGGAATCAGCATGTTCTTTGACGTTTTGAAGACAGACATTGACTTGTCTCTAGTTATGAAAGTCCTAGATAACATCCTCTTCCAACAGAAGGTTTGTATTAGTCCATTCTCATGCTGCTAATAAAGGCATACCTAAGACTGGGTAAGGAAAGAGGTTTAATTGACTCACAGTTCAGCATGGCTGGGGAGGCCTCAGGAAACTTACAATCATGGCAGAAGGGGAAGCAAATACGTCTTTATTCACATGGCAGCAGCAAGGAGAAGTGCTGAGCAAAAGGGGAAAAGCCCGTTATAAAACCATCAGATCTCCCGGGAACTCACTATCACAAGAACTACATGGGGGTAACCACCCCCATGATTCAATTATCTCCTGCTGGGTCCCTCCCATGACATGTGGGGATTATGGGAACTACCAGTGCAAGGTAAGTGGTAGATGGGACACAGCCAAACCATATCAAGGTTGTTTCATCTACAATGAAAATCTGTTGTTTAGTGTAGCCACCTTTATCAATGATCTTAGCTAGATCTTCTCAATAACTTAGAAGCTTCTGCATCAGCACCTGCTGTTTCACTGTGCACTTTTAAGTTATAGAGAGGGCTTCTTTCCTTAAAACCTCTTCAACCAACCTCTGCTGGCTTACAAATTTTCTTCTGCTGTTTCCTTACCTCTTTTAGCCTCCATAGAATTAAAGTCAGGGCTTTCCTCTAGATTAGGCTTTGGCTTAAGAGAATGTTGTGGCTGGTTTGATCTATCCAGACCACTGAAGCTTTCTTCACCTCAACAATAAGGCTGCTTTGCCCTCTTATCATTTGTGTGTTCACTGGAGTAGCACTTTTCATTTCCTGCAAGAACTTTTCATTTGCATTCACAACTTGGATTAGCTGTTTGGGGCAATCCAGGCCTAGCTATCAGCTTATCTGATATTTTGATATGCTTTCCTCACTGAGCTTAATTACTTCTAGCTTTTGTATTTATTTTTTGATATATAATGTTTGTACATATTTATGGGGTACATGTGATGTTTTGATACATGTGCAGAATGTGTAATGATCAAGTCAGGGTACTTAGGATATCCATCACCTCAAGCATTTATGATTTCTTCATGTTAGAAACATTTCAAATACTTTCTTCTAGCTATTTTTAAATACACAATGCATTATTGTAATGGCAGTCACTCAAGTATGCTATCAAACATTAGAATTTATTTATTCTATATTTCTTGTTTTAATGTTTGTACCTATTAATCCACCTCTCTTTAACCACCCTCACATTCTCCCCAGCCTCTGGGAAGTATCATTCTACTCTTTGCTTTCATGAGATCAACCTTTTTAGCTTCTATATATGAATGAGAACATACAATGTTTGTCTTTCTGTGCCTGGCTTATTTCACATAACATAAAGGTCTCCAGTTTCATCATGTTTTTGAAAATGACAGGATTTCATTTTTTAAAATAGCTGAATAGTATTCCATTGCATATATATGTATATGTGTGTGTATATATATATATATATATACATATACCACATATGTATATGTATATATATCATATTCATATATATATATAGATATATATACCACATTTTCTGTAAATTTTTACTATGAATGAATGTTGAACTTTTATCAAATGCTTTTTGTGCATCTATTGAGATGATCATATGGTTTTCATCATTCGTTCTGTTGATGTAATGTACCCTATTTATTGATTTGCATATGTTGAACCATCCTTGCACGCCTGTAATAAATCTCACTTGATCATGATGTATTATCTTTCTAAAGTCTTGCAGAATTTGGCTTGCTAGAATTTTGTTAAGAATATTTGCATCTATGTTCATCAAAGATACTGGCCTGTAGGTTTTTTTTTTTTTGTCTTTGTCTGGTTTTGGTGTCAGGGTAATGTTGGCCTTATCAAATTGAACTCTTTATTGTTATGTAATGCCCGTCTTTGTCTTTTTTAAGCTGTTTTTTTTTTTTTACTGTTGTTGGCTTAAGGTTTGGTTTATCTGATTTAAGAATGGTAGCCCTTGCTTTTTTTTTTTTTTCCATTTGCATGGTAGATTTTTCTGTAATCCTTTACTTTGAGCCTATGGGTGTTGTTACATGTGAGATGAGTTTTTTGAAGACAGTAGATGGATAGGTCTTTAAAAAAAATTCAACTTACCACTCTGTTTCTTTTATGTAGAACATACAGACTATTTACATTCATTACATCCAGTATTAATTTACAGTAATATTTATATGTAAGGCTTTGATCCTATTGTGACATTGTTTGCTGGTTGTTTTATAGTTTCTACTGTGTGGTTCCTTCACAGGGTCTGTGGACTATGTACTTAAGTATGTTTTTGTGGTAGCAATATTGTTCTTTTTTTTTTTTCATTTTTAGAGCCCCCTTAAGGATCTCTTGTAAGACTGATCTTGTGGTAACTAATTTCCTTAGTGTTTGCTTATCTAGAAAATATTTTATTTCTCCTTCATTTATGAAGTTTAGTTTGGCAGTATATGAAATTCTTCATTGGTGTATCTTTTCTTTTAGAATGCTAAAAATAGGCTCCCAATCTCTCCTGGCTTGTAAGGTTTCTGCTGGGAAGTCTTCTGTTAACCTGATGCATTCCCTTTGTACATGACCTGACCTTTATCTCTCAGTGCCTTTAAATATTTTTCTTCATTATTGATTTTGGACAGTCTGGTGACTATATGCTTTGGAGACATGCATTGTGTATAGTATCTCAGAGGTATTCTCTGGAGTTTTTGTATTGGATGTCTACCTCTCTAGCAAGATTAGGGAAATTTTCTTGAATTAGTCCCTCAAATATGTTTTCTAGGTTGTTTTGTTTTCATTCATCTCTCTTAGGAATGTCAATAATTTATAGGTTTGTTTGATTTACATAATCACATATTTCTCAAATACTTTGTTCAGTTTTTAAAGTTCCCTTTTCTTTATTTTAATTTGACTGGGTTAGTTGGAAAGACTGGTCTTCATGTTTTGAAATTCTTTCTTCTGCATGGTTCAGCATATTGATACAGCCTCTAATTGTATTTTGAAATTTCTTGTGAGTTTTTCAATTCCAGAAGTTCTTACTGATTTCTTTTAAGATGTTTATTTCTTCCTTCATTCCTGGATAGCTTTAGAAGTTTCTTTGTGTTGATCTTCAACCTTGTCTTGCATCTCGTTGAGCTTCCTTGCAATCCATGCTTTGAATTCTTCATCTGTCATTTATGCATTTCCATTTTAGTTATGGATCACTGTTGGAAAGCTAGCATGATTCTTTTGTATTGTCACTACATTCAGATTTTTCATGGTGCCAGAATTATTGTGCTGATTCCTTTTTATCCAGAGACACTTGCACTTCATATTTTTATAATTATTTTCTTTTGATGATCTTTGATGTTACTCATGGGTAGAATTTTTTTTTGTTTGTTTTCCTCTCTTTTATTATATTATCATTGAGGTTTTTCTCTTTCTCTTTGCCCTCTTCCCTAGGGGTTGTTACTGTAGAAAATGCTGGGTAGGATATTTTTGTTTTGTTTCTATATTTCTATGCATTTCTGTTGACAGTTTTTTTTATTGCGCTCTGGAGTTCTACCTACAAGCCAGTAGATTGTGCTTATAGGTAAGAGGCAGCTGTGACCAACATAGCTGAGTGTATGTTTGATAGTTGCTTACTGGGAAAAGCTCTCTGTTGCCTCAGACAATGGCCTAATGTATGGAATACACAGAGGTCTGAGCTCCCTGCTTATCTATCCCCCCTGATTGGGGGGAGGGGAGTGCAAGATGGGTAGAGCTGGATTTAGCAAGTCTGTTTTCAAGTCCACTAATGACAGGCACAAACACCAGCACTGAGGGAGAATTCAGTTGGGTGGCCACAAAGTGACCAGAGGTGTGCCTAGGCCTGGATCCAGGAAACTTCCTTGGCTCCAAGTTCTCTGCATGGGAATGTGTGGTGGCCTAAACTCCTAATCCAGGAAAGTGGGTGCTCCAGATGCCTGGAGATCTTCTCAGACGTGGAGCAAAGAGGGCCCCTCTGCACCGAGATCTCTGCACAGAAAGGGTAGGCCAGCTCGGGCTGTTGTTTTAGGTGAACAGGTGCTCTGAAGGCCTGGAGATCTGCCTGGGTGTGGAGCGGAGAGGGTCCCACTACACCGTGATGATCTGTGTCCATGAAGGGAGGAACATGTCAGGATGCTGGTCCCGGTGAGCGGGTGCTCTGAATACCTGGATTCATGCTGGGGGCGGGGAGGAGGGCAGGGGATAGAGCAGAGAGAGTCCCACTATTCCACAATCTCAGCAGGGCAGCAGGCTGGGACACCCTGGCACATGGGGATTGTTTCTAGGTCGCTGAGACTGCAAATCTTGTCACCCAGGAAAACTGAAGTTATAGCAGCTCTCCATTGCCCCAGGCCTGTGATGGGGGAGAGCACAATTCCAGTGCCTGCTTCTGAAGTGCTTTCTATATTTCCGGCTGTAGAGGCTCTTACCCCACTCCAAAGCAGGTGCTCCAATCCCTGGCCCTAGATTAAAATGTCTGCATGGCCACACTGCTGGATCACCAAAGAACGGCTGACTTTGTCTGTATCTGGATTGAAAAGGAGATCCTGCTCTCAGTCCCAGGTCTGGGAAATGACTGCAGCTTTTCCTGGTGTCTTTCTTTCACGGTGTCTCCCAGCCTCTCTCCAAGTTAGCTTCAGGGATTGCAAGAAGCAGAGTGCTCTCCCTCAGCCCCAGCAGCTTGCATACCCAGTGGAAAGGTGAGTCACAGAGGGAGGCTCTTTGCTTCTTTCATGAACTGGGGCTTCACTTACTTTTATCAGCTGGATGCCATCACAGGGCCCGTTTATGAGTTCTCCTCCCTGGGATTTGGGGTGTCCTTCATGGTTCTGGTAGGTTCCCATTTTCCTTCTCGAATTAAAGTGCACAGAGTTGACCTTTATGCACTATCTTGCTGTGGTTGTGGTTCGTGATACTCCAAAATGTGACACAGAGACATGAAATGAGCACATGCCGTTGGAAAAAAAAGGCCCAGATAGAACTGCTTGGCACAGGGTGGCCTCACATCTTCAATTGGCAAAAAAAAAAATGCAACATCTCTGAAGTACAATGAAATGAAGCGCAATAAAACGAGGTGTGCCTGTACTAGTGTCAGCATCTCTGTTTTGTAGATGAGACATCTGAGGAACAGAGAAACCTGGCTTGCCTGAGGTTTCCTAGCAAAAAGTACAGCTGAAATACAAAGCCAGGCAGTCTGGCCCTTGAGTTTGCACCAGGCCAAAGGGAAGGAAAGTGTTGCAAGAAATGGCACATAGAAATCTTCAGGTGGAGGTGAGGATCCAGAGCAAATAATTCTTAGGGACTGTAATAAAAGCTTTGCTGCCCACCTGGACACTTCTGCATGCTGAGGCCAGTGCCAAGTCACGCTGATTTCTTTCATCAGCCTGAGGCATCCTGCAGGGAGCCCGGGCAAGTACCTTTTGGGCGGAAAGTGGATATGGATTCTGTCTAAGGCAGTATTCCCCCCCTCTGTTGGATGACAATCACCTCACAGAAATCTCTGTGCTTCTCTTTAATTGAGGACTTTGTTTCTGCAGTCAGGGATTTGGGCTTAACAAAGGTGATTTTGTTCAGATCTTTCATGTGGGCCCTAACTGACAGTGTCTTCCTGAGATGCCTCCTTGCTCAGGCCTGCCTCCCAGGACCTGCCCTAGGCTTATCTCTCATCATCACAATGCTCCTGCTCCTTCCTGTATCTTCCTCTTCCATCTAGGCTCACAGCCTCCCAGTGAGAGCATTTGCAGATCCAATCAACGGAACAGCCATGTTGGGTGAGTGTACAGCACTTTGCTGGCCACTCAGTAGCACCCTCCTGGAGACTGAAAACCTTAATCCAAAGAAATGAAGTCAGTGATGAGAATTTCAAAGCATAGTGATCGCTGGAATATATTTTTTTGACATGAGCATAACCTGTGGCATCTACTTGCCTCCCGAGTCATATACAATTAACCCTCTGTGTCCATAGGTTCTTCATCTGCGGCTGCAACCAACAAAGGACTGAAAAAATATATATATATATATATATATATATATTTTAAAAAAGGATAGTTACATCGGTACTGAACAGGTCCAGTCTTTGTCTTGTCATTATTTCCTAAACAATACAGTACAATAACTGTTTACATGTCATTGACATTGTATTAGGTATTATAAGTAGAGATGATTTAAAGTATATGGGAGGATGTATGTAGCTTACATGCAAATACTATGCCATTTGGTGTAAAGGACTTGAGTATCTATGGATTTTGATGTCCTCGGGGTGTCCTGGAACCAATCGCCAGTGGATACTAACGGATGACTGTCTCTGCCTCCTTTATAGCACTGCCTAGCTATTGAATAGCCATCTTGGCAGTGCCTGTCCAAGGCTGAACTCTTAATCTTTAGCCCCACATTCGGTCTCCCTAAAGTCTTTCTCTCTTAGTCTTAACACATTTCCTTTCTTCACCACCTGTACCTCGTCTGTAAGCAAGTCTCCTCTACAACTGTGTTTCAAATCTCCTCCTTCCCTCCAGCTCCACTGCTACCATCATCTCAGGCCATTACCTACTTTCGCCTGAGCCACAGCAGTGGCCCACCTGATTGGTCCCTACTAGGCCCCATCTATTATCGCCTCAGCAGCTAATCATTAAAAAATGTGAATCAGATACCATTTCTCATGTGCACCAGCTTTTCACAGCTTCGCATAGCACTTAGAAGAGGGACTCACTTTGTGTCACAGCCCACACGACTTTGTTTCTCCAGCTGCAGGCACAGTAGAAAGAAGTCAATGAGGTTAGGAGTGTGAGAAGGACTTGGGCACTATAGATCAGGCGTCCCCAAACTACAGCCCGCGGGCTGCATGCGGCCCCCTGAGGCCATTTATCTGCCCCCCACCCCCGCCGCACTTCAGGAAGGGGCACCTCTTTCATTGGTGGTCAGTGAGAGGAGCACAGTATGTGGCGGCCCTCCAACGGTCTGAGGGACAGTGAACTGCCCCCCTGTGTAAAAAGTTTGGGGACGCCTGCTATAGATGGTTCAAGATAGAGGGGACACCTGGTGAGGGGTGAAAGCAGCCTTGGGAATGGAGGGTCCCTCACAACTAGTGAGGAAACCAGACTCAGATCTGCAGCCACAAGCAATCCTTTCTTTCTCTCTCTGGTCTCTCTCTCATTTCTCTTTCTCTCTAATTTCTCTCTCTCTCTCTCCTCTCTCTCTCTTTTTCTCTCTTTCTCCTCTCTCTCATCTCTCTCTCATTTCTCTTTCTCTGTTGCCTGGGCTGAAGTGCAGAGGTGCAATCTCGGCTCACTGCAGCCTCAACCTCTTGGGCTCAGGCAATCCTCCCACCTCATCCTCCCAAGTAGTTGGCACCACAGGCATGCGCCACTGCACCCAGCTAATTTTTATACTTTTTTTGTAGAGATGGGGTATTGCCATGTTGCCCAGTCTGGTCTTGAACTCCTGCACTCAAGTGATCTGCCTGCTTTAGCCTCCTAAAATGCTGGGATTACAAGCATGAGCCACCACACCTGGCACAATTCTGAATAAGCTTGGTAGCTGCTTCTCCCCAGAGGCTTCAGGTACGAGGCTGGCCAGTTGGCACTTTGATTTTGGCCTTGTAAGACCAGGACAAAGAAACCAAGAGAGCTCCCCGGCAGTCTGACCTATAGAACTGCGAGATAACACATTCGTGTTGTTCTGAGCTGCTAAGGTTATGGTAATTTGCACTGCAGCAAATGAAAACAGATCCAGTCTGTAATGTTATTCTCTTTTCACTACTAGTTTCCTGATAGCCCATTCTCCTGCTCAAGCTCCGCCATCCCTGATTAGCCCATCTAAAGTAGCAGGTCCACCTGCTATTCTCTCGCTTTCTTTTTCCTCCTAGCATCAGCCACAATTTGCCATATCTACTTTTGGAGAGGCAGTACAGCATGGGAGAGCTGGTGCAACGCTCACGTATGCAGACTCTGGAGCTGCAGGTTCAAAATCTAGCTCATCCCATTTGCTGCTTGTGTGACCCTGGCTAAGTTATTCACCTTTCTGTGCCTTAGTTTTTTCATCTGTAAAGTGGGCATACTACTATTGGCTCAGAAGGTTTTAGTGAGGATGCAGGGAATAAACATCTATTAAGCATTTAGAACAGTACTTGACATAGAGCAGGCTCCTGTAATTGTAGTTATTAACTATGTATGTGTTTAGTGGCTTTCTAGACTTGGAGTCAGCAAACAACTCCCTGTGAGTCAAATTCAGCCACCCCCCTGCTTTGGTAAATAAAGTTCTATTAGAACAGTGTCACGCCTAGTCATTTATATACTGTTGATTGTACTTTCATGCTACCATAACAGAAGTGAGTAGAGATGACCACATGGCTTGCAAAGCCTCAATTATTTATTCTCTTGTCTTCTACAGAAAAAGTTTGCTGTAAGCAGAAGGCCCCAAGAAGGCTGAGCTCACATTCGTTTTGTTCATCTCTGCATCCTTATTTTTTGGAACACTACATTGCACACCATGGGTGCACCATGCAGCAAGTTAAGGTGAGCAAAGCTGAATTGTGTATTACGCCATTGTCTCCATCCAGGTAAGAAGGAAGGTGGGATCCCTCCTTGCTTCCCCTGAGTAGCATGAGACCCTGTCTCTAGCATGATGTAAAGTCCCACAGCACCAGAACCAGCAACTCCACTTCGTCAGTATTCGATTCATCTCTTCACCAGCCTCATTAATGTTCTCCTGCTAGGGCGTCTTGGGCTTTCACATGAAGTGCCATATTTACTTTCGAAATTAAAGCTGCTTTGTAGCTGTAGTTAATAAGCTCAGTATTCTTTGGCCATTTGTCTCCCAGGTTGGTACCTGAGTTGGAATGTCTGGGGTGTCTCAGATGTCACAGTGTCCAGCTGCCAAGTCATAAATTGGTAGGAGCCACAGAACACATGGTGTTTTAATAAAACTCTGTTATGAGCTTTAAATTGCCTCCTTACGGAAAAGCCCAAAGATAGTGTTAGCCTTTGACCTGTGTTGTTGGGAAGTTTTAAAATGTCTGAAGTTTTTATTAATCACTTCCCCACCTTTCCTACAGCTGTGTTTTACAGGGCTGGTTCACTGCCATCTATCATGATGTTTTCACATTTCTATTCTCATATTCTTTAATTATTCCATGGGAGCTTTCAGAGAGTTTTTAATTACCCAATATATGACACTTGCGGGGAAATCAGGTTGCCTTTTCATGAGGTGAAAAGACAGAGCTGATTGCTAATTGAGCTGTTTGTCACTGGGATCAGCTGTATCAGCATCTACCGAGTTGGCATAAGGGGCTGGAGGCTGGTAAGTCCTTCTTAAATATTCCCCTACCGATGCCTCAAAGCCTACCTCTGGTGAATCGTTTTCTTGCCTTGTGCACTGTCTGCTCCAGAGCTGTTGTTTTTTAATCTTCTGCTGATGTTTCATTGAGTGATAATAAGTTTCAAAATCCCATGCTTCCTTCTTGAGTGATTTGGGCAGGTGAAAGCAAAACTGAGTGTCGGGGGTCTCTGAGACTCTCGTTGGGAAATGGGGGAGGGGGACACAGAAGTGGTAGGGGCTGTTTTACAGCTTTGCCTCACTGGGTCAGCCTGGTTGTGAAATTATTGTGGGTTGGTGTGATTTTTAGGAGGTGAGAACTCAAATAGTAGGTTATACCAACCTACTCCGGAAGGTGAAGCATCTTCAGACTGGAGATAGCTTTGGTGTCTCTCGCTCTCCTTTTACCCAGCAGTCCAGGGTGAGCAGTGGAATCTCCACCTGTAGCTCCCCAGGTCACCAGACAAGAGGCCTCATCACCTGAAAACCTTCACTGACTGACCTCAGAGCACATCCAATCTCTGCAGTTACACCTAGTTACTTCATATACGTGAACACCGCCCTCTAGCATAGAAAAATCTACCCAAACCTTAAGTGCATCAGTTTATCTTTAAAATGGGCACTAAAGTATCTTCATAAAGGGATTGTGTAAATTAAATAACTAATACACAGAAAGGGCTTAGAATAGTCTTTGGCCCATAGTCATATTTAACAAACGTTAATAGTTCCTACCACATGTGCTATTCCTGTGGCTGCTATTATACAATTTGATGTCATGCTTTTTCATTTTGTTATGAAGACTGCCTCACGTTTTAAAATTTTTGATGGTTGTTATTATTTGTGTTAACTATTTTATGATTTTCAGTCAAATTTTTTATTCTAAGTAAAATTTTGATGAAAATTATTTTGATATAAATTATTTTAGGGGTTTAAAAAATAATAAGATGGATTTTTAGTGGCCAAATTACTGGGTGAAAGAATATCACATTTTTGCCACCTTGTCCTTCTACATGTAATGTATGAGTATGACCATCTCACCATCCTTGCTAATGCCATCACTGACAAAAAGTGTCCAATGTGGGGGATAAAAATAGTTCTCTCGTAGTTTTAATATGCATTTACAGCTAGTGCTCGACTTATGATCATGATTGGTTCTGACAGACAGGTCGTAACACGATTTGGTCGTAAGTTGAGTAGGCTATATGTACAGTACTGTGAAATGATGTCATAAAAATCTTTAAGTCATATTTTATCATAAGTTTCTTTAATTATTGTTACATAATTTTCTTTGTTCATCTTATGCCATTTGTATCATCTCTATACCATTTTGTTTCTTATTTTTACATTCGTCAGGTTTAAGTAAAACACTGCATTACCAGTACAACTGGTTTAATATTTGCAAAACATACAAAATTACAAAATACAGGTGCATACTTAAATACAAAATACAGGTGTAAAAACATATCATAGGAAACATTTTCCCCAATTGCAAAACATATCAAAATATATAAACATGTATGAAACATTTTATTGGCAATTCCTCTTGGTAGACATCTTGGGAGGGGTTTGATGAAAAATATCCAAGACACAAAACACAAATTGCTGTACCGAGTCTGGGATAACAGTTGAAATGGTGCACGCGGAGATGGTAGTGCTGCCGGAAGCTGGTCCACACTGTCGTATGCCCAGCTGGGCAACGTTTGCGCTGCCAGACGCGGAGCAGTTGTGGCTAGCGATTGTGGTCGTAAAGTCGAATGGTCGTAAGTTGCATAGGTTGTAAGTCGATCAATACCTGTATTTTATTACTACTGAAGTATGACATTATTTTAAAAGTTTATTTGATATTTTTATTTCTGTCTCTGTGACTTTTCTTTATATATTCTCTGCTTATTTTTCTATTGTTTGTCTTTGTCTTGATCTAGAGGAATGCTTTATGTATTATAAATTTTATATGTTACATTCATATGTTTTAACATTTATTTGCAGTTATTTTTCTTCATCTTTTCCTAATATTTTAATGTTGCTTATAGGATCTTTTGTTATCAAATTTTAAATCTATGTGGTCTATAGATTTAAAATTACAGGTCTTAAATCTACCTCGGTCTTTTCTGGATTTTGTGTGTTTCTTTACTGTGTTAAGACTGTAAAAGCTTTGGTCTATAATTTCTGCTACTGTTTTTAATCCACCTGGATTTTTTTCCTAGGTGGTATATTAATCTGTTTTCTTTTGCTTATAACAGAATACTAGAAACTGAGTAATTTAAAAAGAAAAAGAATTTATTTCTTACAGTTTTGGAGACTGGCAAGTCCAAGCTTAAGGGGGTACATCTGGTGAGGGCCTTTTTGTTGGTAGGGACTTCTCGGAGTCCTGAGACGGTGTGAGGCATCACGTGGTGAGGGGTTGAGTGTACTGAGGTTGCTAGTTCTGGTCTCTTTTCCTCTTCTTACGAAGATAACTGTTAATTCATTAATCACCCTTCACTGTTTTAAAAACTATTTTCTGAGAAATTTGTGGGCATGTTCTACCTGAGGTTTAGTCTTACTTTGCCAGAATTAATAAGAAATTCTTGAGATTTGGATTGAAATTGCATTGACTTTATAGATAAATTTGTGAAGAACTAAATCTTAACAATGTTACATCTTTTTATTTGGGATCATTGTAATTCTCTCCTCTAGAAAAAATGTTTAATTTTCTTCATATTTGTTTTGTGAATTTTTTGATAAATTTATTTTTAGATATTTGACAATTTGGGTTGCTCTTGGGAATGCAGTCTTTTCCCATGACATGTTCTAATTACTTTTACAGGGAATTTGTTCATCTTGGCTATGTCTACCCTACTGAAGTCTCCTTTTGTTCAAATGAGTTCTAATATTAGTTGATTCCACTGGATTTTCTTTTTTAAATTATTATTATACTTTAAGTTCTGGGGTACATGTACAGAACATGCAGGTTTGTTAGGGTGGCCTGCTGAATCCATCACCCCATCATCTACATTAGGCATTTCTCCTCATGCTCTTCCTCCCCTAGCCCCCACTCCCCTGCTCCTGACAGGCCCCAGTGTATGATGTTCCTCTCGCTGTGTCTATATGTTCTTATTGTTCTTTAGAGTTAGAATCTTTTCTGCATTCCTAATGTTTATGTACATCTTCTCTTTCTCTCTCTTCTTACCAGTTAGAAGTTAGAGATCCCAAAAGTTCTTTTATTGGTTTTCTCAAAGAACATGTTTTGGTATTAGATCTATTATTTAAAACATGTAGTAATTAATTTTGTACTTACATATGTATGTATGTATGTATGTACGTATGTATGTATTGAGATGGAGTCTCGCTCTGTCACCCAGGCTGGAGTACAGTGGCACAATCTTGGCTCACTGCAACCTCTGCCTCCTGTGTTCAAGTGATTGTCCTGCCTCAGCCTCCTGAGTAGCTGGGACTACAGGCCTGTGCCACCACACCCAGCTAATTTTTGTAGTTTTATTAGATATGGGGTTTTGCTATCTTGGCCAGCAAAACTGGTCTCGAACTCCTGACCTCAGGTGATCCACTTGCCTTGGCCTCCGAAAAAGTGCTGGAATTACAGGTGTTAGCCTGGCTGTAATTAATATTTTAATTTTTATTGCCAGCTTCTTTTTTTTTTTTACTATTTTTGAAGTTTATTTTGTGGTTCTTTCTATCTAGTGTCTTAGGTGCTTAGTTCATTTACATTCGATTTTTCCTTATTTCTAATAAAGGCAAGACTTTTAAGCCAACAACTTTCCTTAATGTATTTGGCTGTATCCCATAGGTTTTGATATGGAGTGTTTTCATTTTTATTCATTTATAAATACAGTAGTTTATAATTTCACTTTTGATTGCCTCTTTAAAAGGGCTTAAAATACTAAGAAATTCTTTCTGTTATTTTTTGGTCATTAATATCTAATTGTATTACTTTGTGGTCAGGCAAAGTAGATTGTATAATTTCAGTTGGGGAAATGTATTGAGTTTTAAAAAATGGCTTAGTTATCTACTGTTATAAAATATTACCCCCAAACTTAGTAGTTTAAGGCAACAGACATATATCTTCTCACACAATTTCTGAGGGTGAGGAATCTAGAAATAGCTTAGATAGGTGGTTCTGGTTCAAGATCCCTCATGATATCTCATCAAGCTGTCAGTAGGACTCCAGCATGGGAAGATTAGCCTGGGCTGGAGGGCAGCTTCCACAAGAATTCACTCACATGGATGTTAGCCAGGATCTCAGTTCCTCACCACATGGTCTTCACCATATGCAGAGAGAGTGATGCCACACATCCTTTTATGACCTAGTCTTTTGAGCCACACACCATCAGATCCACCTTATTCTGTTAATTAGATGCGAATTGTTAAGTCCAGCCCATACTCAATGGGAGAGAATTACACATGGTGTGATTCCCAGGAGGCAGGGGTCACTAGGGGTCATCTTAGAGGCTGCCAACCATAGCCAGGTACATGGTCAGTTTTTGGTACTGGTTTGTCTGGTTTTAGAAGAATGTTTTGAGCCTGTTGTTGAGATGTGTTCCATAAAGATGTTTTTGCCCTCACTTTGTAATTATGTTAAGTTCTCAGAATCCATCTCTCATTTTTGCTTGCTTTATCAGTTGAATTTGGCCTAGGATGAAGTCTATCCTGATGACTGTTCCATGTCTACCTGAAATGAATGTACATTCTTCAGCTGTTGGCTGATGGTCTGTAAATGTCAGTGAGGTAGTATTGCTAGCCAGTGATATTCAAGTCTTCTACATCCTTACTGATTTTCTGTCTACTTTTTCTATTAATTTCTGAGAGAGGAATGGCAAAATCTCCGTGGTCACGGATTTGTCTATTTCTCCCTTTAGTTCTGTCATTTTTGCTGTGTGCATTTTGAAGCTCCGTTATTAGGTGTGTCACATTTACAATTATGTGTTGATGAACTGACCACCTTATCATTAAGGAATGATTCTCACTTTCTCTGTAAATTCCTTGCCTACTTTGGTTGATTCTTATGCTTAGTGTTTGCATGGTATATCTTTTTTGCATCCTATTTTCTACCTGTCTGAATTTAAAAAATTTAAATTCCATCTCTAACAGCATAAAATTGGGTCTTGCTCTTTTAAATCTAGTCTGATAATCTCTGGCTTTTTTTTTTTTTTTTTTTTTTTTTTTTTTTTTTTTTTTTTTTTTAGATGTCACCAGGCTGGAGTACAGTGGCGCCATCTCAACTCACTGCAACCTCTGACTTCCTGGTTCAAGTGATTCTCCTGTCTCAGCCTCCCAAGGAACTGGGATTACAGGCACACACCACCATGCCCAGCTAGTTTTGCATTTTTAGTAGAGATGGGATTTTGGGATTTCACCATGTTGGCCAGGATGTTCTCAATCTCCTGACCTGTGGTCCACCTGCCTCAGCCTCCCAAAGTGCTTGGATAACAGGCATGACCCACCACAACCAGCCAATCTCTGCCTTTTGATTGTAATGTTTAATATCAGTTGATTTGAGAGAGAGCTATACTAAAATCTCCCACCTTGATTGTTGGTTTGTCAGTTTCACTTTATTTTTATTTTTTTCTTCTAACAGATTTTGCTTTACATATTTCAAAGCTAAGTAGTTAGTGCATTATGAGTTAAAAACGGCATTTGGCTTCAGGATATAGAGACCTAAAAAGAAGACACTTAAGTAGGGTAAGGGTTTATTTTTTCTTTACATAAAAAATGTCTGAAGCTAGCTGCCAGGCCTGATACGGTAGCTCCATGAAGCCACCAGGAACCTAGGTTCCTTCTAGCTTTCTACCCCACCAGCCTTAGGATGTGACTCTCATCCTCATGAACATGAGATGGCTGTCAGAGCTCCACCCAGTGTATCCCATCACCCTACAGGAAGAAGGGAAAGGGTAAGGGATAAAAATCATGCATGCTACCCTCACCTAGTAGCTTCCATTTAAATGTCACTGCCCCAAACATGACCACTTAAGCCACATGGAAGTCAGGAAATGGATTTTAGTAGCTGGGTATAAGAGTGCGCTGAATAAAATTGGGGGTTTATTTCTAAGGTAGATAAGGGGAATAGATATGGAGTAGGAGACTGGCAATGTTTTCCCCAGAGGCATAAAGATTCTGAATAATTACACTGCAGGCGGGTTATATCCTTAGCCATATCACATATCATGCTTTGACTTAATGGCTTTGCTCTGGATTATATTTTGCATGATGTTAATATTGCCATTCCTACATTTTGTTAGTTTTCCAGTTGAGCGTGTGTGTTTATAATTACTGTGTTTCAATCTCTCTGTTATTTAAAAACTTGTCTACTGTCTTATAAACAGTAGAAAGTTAGATTCTGTGGTGTCAAAACTGGAGTGCCTGTCTTTTCATAGGGGACTTTAACCCAGTCATACTGTGACTTCTGATGTGCTTGGGCTTCTTGTCCTCTGCTGGCTTTTCTCTCATTGCATCCTTGTCTTATGTTATGAATGCAGTAAGCACTCAAATCTCTCTGAGGATGTAAATTTAATTCCTTTCAGGTGCTCCTCTGTCCATGGCTAATCTTTGCTGTTCTGTTTATCTTGGTTCCTCCTCTTTAGCCTGTTAGTTTGTCTTGGGTGTCTGGAGGTGGTGGTTGGAGCTCTGGGCAGGGCTGATGTTGTGTTTACAGTTTTCTGGTTCTGTTTTCCCAGTAGGACTCTCCCTGAACATGGGGGGCTGATTGTAGGTTCTGTGTAACTTGATGGGGTTCATTAATTGTTGTCTGGAGTGCTACCTTTTGGGGTGCCTGGCTATAAAGTAGATGGGCAGTCCAAAGACCCCATGATGATTAAAGTAAGAAGGCATTTGTGCTGGGGTGGTGGTTTTGTACTGGGGGGGGTGTTTTCTGGGGGTGGAGGGACAGGATTTTGATACATTCTTCCCTTGGACAGAGCTGCCTCTCATCGCCCCACCAGTGTCTTCTGTGTGGGTCCTGAGTTACCTCCAAGTCGCCTCTGAGGCTTCAACTCCTATACCAGGAAGCCCTCTGAAGGCAAAGAATTCCATTTCTTCAGGGCTGTTTTCAGTTTCCACCCTGAGGCCTAACATGACTGCTATTGTAGATCAGCCTCTTAAAGGTGACCCAGATTTATTTCTTAGATTCCCTCAGGGGCTCATGAGCATCAATAGCCCCTTGAGCCTGAGCCTATGAGGCTGGCCATGCCCTGTATCTGCTCCTGCCCTAGAAGCCAGCACACCTCGGGTCTCTCTGGGA
Organism: Saimiri boliviensis; assembly: GCF_048565385.1. Taxonomy (NCBI): domain Eukaryota; kingdom Metazoa; phylum Chordata; class Mammalia; order Primates; family Cebidae; genus Saimiri; species Saimiri boliviensis. The sequence continues at coordinate 104,566,861 of NC_133460.1, forward strand.
AGTTTTTCCTTTCTCTGCTCATGTTTCTTGGTCAGTTTGGTTTCATTTGGTTTCTGTCTTCCAATAATTCATCATACCTTTGGGTTTTCTCATGAATCCCTTTCTGTGCTTTTCCCCCTGTATGCTTTTGTGGACATGTTCTTTTACAAATATGATTTCTGAAATTTTAAGCAATTTTGGAAGTAAACTTTAAAATATTTTACTTCTGCCAGCTTGATTACACCTAATCAGCCATTTTACAGATTTTCGTGTAGTCTTTCAGTTTTTCTTGCTCTAGAGAAAGGGGAGTTTATGCAATATATATTTAATATATAAGAGAGCTATACATTTTGTATAATTTATATCCAGTCATTTAAAAATTCTAACATTATGACCATAGTTTTTCAAGTGGCTTCTTGGGTTTTCTAAAGATATAACCACAATTCCTACTAATAAGTTTTATTTTTCCTGTTCAATTGTCATACCTCTTATATGTGTTTTAATAGTTTAGATTGTTTTGTAAAATGGCAGGGCATCAGTTATAAGTGTAAGGAATTAAGGAGTTATCTTGTTTGGTGATGTGTGGTTACTATTCTTTTACTTTAAATTTGAGCAAATTCACCCAGTATGTGAACTTTTCCCCGATTTAGTTTTCCTCAGGGCATATTATCTAAAACCTGCCCTTTCCTTCCACTACTAAGAGTGAGTGCTTGATTGGCTTATCTTCATTAACAAAATGGATCAAGGCTCTATAAAAATGCTTTATTATGGGTCTTGTTGGGAAATCAGCTGTTTTAATGCTTGAACTCTTATTCTTAAGGAACAGAATGAATGCTAGTAACACACAAAGCTCCTTTCATGAAAAACTATCAAGTTTCAAGGTTTGTGCCCCTCTAGCTGAGTTCTTAGTTTTGTACTTAGAGCTTCTTAGCAGTCTGATTATGCCTGGTTTTTAGGTTTGGAAGGAAATGGGAAAGTTCTAGGTTTTTAATATGCCTCTCTGTTAACACCAGCACCCCCTTCTGCCAAACACATGGAATGGCTTTCTAAGTATCAACAGAAAAATGAACTGACTTGAATAGGTAATGGTCTCTCAGCTCTGAAATCACCCTTTTTGCCTGCTCTGTGGAAATGGATCCTTCACATATTTTTGCACTGAAGTTTTGCCAGTAGAGGGTGCTAGTGAGACACTGCAGAAAGCAAGAGTTTGCTTCCTGGATCTGGGTGTGCTTACTCAGCAGGCACCTGTAGCAAGAATGTCTTTTTCCACTGTCACCAAGCTCCTGCCATGTCCACAGCCTCTGCACACTCAGTTCTGGAGGACACAGCCAACAGCTTCCTCAGCATCCTCTTGGGTGGCTTTGCAGAAGAGTACCTCTGGTACTGGCAGGGCTTGCAGCCATAGCATTTAGCAGACAGAGTCTTCCCCAGCACCCCATCTTCAGGCAAGATGCCTCTGGTGAGACACTTCCTATGAACAGGTTTCCCCAGCCACTTAGAAGACACCCATCAGTGTCTTCTCTGTCATCCAATGGGCCACAGCTGTGTCCTTTCTAACATAATCAAATCTTAGCTCTAGGAGTAGTGGCTTCTCCTAGAGAAACTATTCCTTTATTTAAAATTCATTTTTACTACATACTAGCTAGTCCCTTGTAAATTGAATCCCCTTTTATAGTTAATACTATATTAACCTTTTACTATTCGAATTTTTGTGTGATTTCTCTCTCCTGATTATGCTCAGATTGATTTGGAAATTCTCCCAGTTAGACAGTTAATCTCTGATCATTGTAATATGGATCCCTGGGAATTTGAAAAGGAAAGAGAAAAATGACAAGAGCATGAAATGGGAGGAAAACCTAATCATTGTCTTTATTTCTTGAGGAAGTCACTGTTTCTGCTTTCAGGTCATTTATCACAGAATACTGATAGTCACTTTTATTAAATTGCAATCTACAACTGAAACCCAAACCAAGGGCCAAAGATGCATTCCTGGATTGTGCCCTTAGCTCTTTGCTTATTCCTTCCCAGGCTGCCATTATTACTCCAAAATTTCGGTCTTAAACTCTTGATTATTCTCTTAGGTCTCAGCCCCATATCACCAGCCTCCTCTTAGAAACTTGAAAATGGAATATAGAACCATGACCTGGGTTCAGGTCTTGACTCTGCCACTCACTCCCCATATGATGCTGGCCTTAGTTCTCCCATCTGTAAAAGGGGAATAATATATCTGTCTCATGGAGCTTCCATGAAAATTTTATGAATTAATGTGTACATGTACATGGCTTAGGATGTTGTTGTCTCAGTGGTGAGTTCTGAATAAATGTGACTATTTAATTGCTGAATATTTTTTTCTTGGATATTTTACCTTCTATTGAACACGTCTAAAATCTGCAATCATTATACTTCCTCCATTTGAATTTGTATTATTTTGATTAATGACCCCAGTCATATGGGCCTAAAAATATAGTGTCTGCTTTCTCTCTTTGTTACCCCATCCAATTATCCTCTAAACCAGGACATTCGTTGTTTTCAGCATCTCTTACATATAACTCATTTATTCCCTCCACTGCCAACCTGGCTTGTGCCTGATCTATTTCAGTAGACTTACACTGGTTGCCTATCTTGTAATTCACCTACCTGCACTTTGCACAATGCAGGGAATTAATCTTTCTAAGTCGTGTCATTCCCCTTCTCAGCAAACTCCATTGTCTTCCAATTGCCTACAGGAAACCACCCAGATGCTTTAGCTTGGCATGCAAGGTCCTTCGTTTTCTGGTTCCAAATCATATCTCTAGTTCTCTGAATAAGTCCTCTACTCCAGTTAAAAGTTCTGCTTTTAGTTTTTTGCACACAGGCATTGTGTTCTCTTTTTCTTAAGCGATTGATCCTTTCTCTCCAACCTGGCTGGAAAGTCCTCTCCTCACCTCTTCTTGCCAGCTCCCACCTTTTCACGGTTTTGTCTACACTGCCACATTCAACCACACTCTACCACTCTCCTGACTACCCCGGAGGAGAAAGATTGTTCATCCAATATGCTGCATTCCACTGATACATTTTTCCACAGCTGTCCTATTTTCCCAGTAAGTTTCATCAAGGATTCAGCAATGATTTGCAGAAACAATTTTTAAACTTAAAAAAAAAAAAAGTCTTCTACAGGTCTCACTTATTTTAGTTGTGCCATACAAATTAGATTGAATTAGAACTTTCTTTATACCATATTGAACTAACCGCTTGATTGAAATAAAGTCAGTATTTCCCAGTAGTTGCTTATTAGTAATTTAATAATAACTTCTATACTTCAAGCAATAGCACTTGCTGAAATTTTTAGAAGAAAATAGAAGGAAATGTGTAATTGAGAAAATAGAAAACTGTTTGTTTTCTCTTATGTGACTTAAGAAAAGTTATCCAACATTGGAAACATTTTAGTCTGAGTCACAGAATACCTCTGCTCTAAAAGACAAAATCTGAGAGTCATTGGTATAGGTACAGATTCTTTTTTTTTTTTTTTTTTAAATGAGGGGTTGGTAATTCTGGAAAACATTTAAAGCTGTGAGGTGAAACAAAATGAGAAATTTGGCTTATGGCAGCAGGGACTTTAAAGTCCTAAAATAACATGAGAAAAGTTGCATCTAGAGGGCTTTACATTTGTATTTCATAACTAATTTACTAGGAATGAGTTTAATAATTTTAATTAATTTAATTTATTAGGAAGTTTTTTGTCTAGAAGGTTTCCATTTGTAAATATGAAATTTTAATTTATAAATAAATATGAGGAGCAAATTCTAGGGCCTGGTCTCTCCAGCAGTGTTACTGCAGACAGGAGGAGAGGCACCTGGGTTCCCACTGCCTGTGAATGCATCCCAGTTAAAAGCCTGCTTGGTCATTGTTTCAGAAGAGAGAAGTCTTGGGGTAAATCCCATCTCTATCCGGTTCTTGAATCTACTGTTAGTCTGACCGACCATGTTGATCTTCACCTTCTTACAGAAGCAGGCAGGTACCTGTGTTCCCTTATCCCCTTCGTAGGAGGTGCAACAGGGGTGTGTGGCTTGCTCCTTTTGTCAGGTCACCCTGCTGTTCAGACCCCTAGGGGAACAAGCAGATGGGCAAGAGCAGAGGCCATGGGGAGCGATTTTGGGCTCTGGCCCCACAGCAGCGTCCAGGGGTGGGTGTCTGTGACTCCTAAAGCCCAAGTGGGCATGTGTTACGGTGTGCTCTTCGAGCTTTGCCATCTGCAGACAGCTTGTGTTAATCAGCTCAATAGACACTCTGCCTTATTGCAAGGTAAGAGGGCCAGTGTGACAACTTCCTGTATCCTGAGCTCTTGCCCACTGTACTGGAAAAATCGGATCAAACTGGGCCTGAAGGATGAGTGCAAGTTTTTAGTGAGGGGTGAAGGTGGCTCTCAGCGAGATGGATGGGGAGCTAGAAGGTGGAGATGGAGTGGGAGGGTAGTCTTCTCTTGGAGGTCAGGCTGCCCAGTGGCTGGACTCTTCTCTCACCACCCCCAGCCAAACTCCCCTCGGTGTCCAGACGTCCCTTCTCTTCTTTCTCTGACATGTCATTCCACCGTTACTGGTCTGCTGGTCTGCTGGTGTCTGCTGGTCTGTTCCTCTGCTCCTCTTGACGTTCAGCTACTTGTGTCTGTGCCCGATAAGGCCTTGGGTTTATATGGGCACAGGATAGGGGGTGTGGCAGGCCAGAGTGGTCTTGGAAAATGCAACATTTGGGCATGAAAACAGGAGCGCCTGTTCTCACCTAGGTCTGTGGAGCCCTCACCAGGGACCCTGCCCTTCTCTACCCAGCACTCCCCTGCCCCCTTCCCGTATCAGTAATTTTGAGTAATAGAATAACACCAGATACATTCCAGATTAAGTTGTATTAGATGCGTGTAGATTTTCATAGAGAAGTCTAGGTTTGGATGTTTATTTTGTAAATCCAAATCAGGCTCCCTAATTTCTGTAGTAAATGGCTTTGTGTTCTGTCCCAGCTGTAATGCTGACAGCTGACTTTAGAAAGGTTCTTAGATCATATTGAAATTCAGTCAAAACTAGGGGGCTCCAGTCAAAATCGTGGCAGGTTGCTTTTGTTTACTGGACTGAGCCAAGTCTCCTTGGCTCTGTGTGACAGCTGGAACATCTGCCTCAGTGACGAGCCCTTCAATGTCTCCAGAGGAGAAAACCAAAATCAGCAGAGGGAACAGAAGAATGCTAGGCTTTAGGCCAGATTCCTGTATGTGCAGCTTTTCATCGATTGCCATTGAATTTTATATCTGTAGTTTGGAATTACGAACATCACTGAAAGATGTTTAGGAAAGTCTTTCTAAAACTTCGATGACCAAGGAGAAGACATCTCTAGCAGATATTTGATGTCTCAAGTATGGATATATTGGTCATAATTATAAAATTCAAGCATACCAATAGTCAAGTTGGCTTTTGAATTATGACTTAACCTTATGAAATAGGTAAAACAAGTCAGATCGCATTGACGAAAACACATAAATCACTCATAAAATGCAGTATGGATTCCAGGACTATTTTATCAATGGCAGAGGTTTGGGCTTCAGGATGTTGGTTTTCAGACATTTGCATCAATCAGTCAGTGGTATACAATGAGAAAGTCATTACTTCATAGCAACTCATTAATTTCTTCATTTATCCATTTATTGTTGAGCTAAGCACTGGAGAGAGATGGCGAATATGAGGCTCCTGCCCTCAAGAAACTCTTGTCTAGTGAGGAAGATAGGCTTGTGTTTTTAGTGAGTGGTTTGGAAACAAATCTTTGGAGCGCAGTGCAATAAATATTGCAATATAGATGCATACAAGAGCTACTGTAGCATAGAGAATGAAGGTGAATCAGAGAAGACTTCCCAGGGAGGTGATGTTTAAGGAGCTGACACAAAGAACCTATGAAATTAATTGATAACTGAGTAAAAAGCTACACAGATTTATAGAATGATCTGGGAAGATTATAGAGCTATTTTTTCATTTACAAATGGGGAAAATGATTTAAAGATAGGCTGACTTATCCAAGATCACACAGCCAACCAGTTTTAAACTTCTGCTAAGGCCTTCTTTCCATATTCTGTGCATAGGAATAAAAAAAGCAGGACATTTTCCTTTCAGCTTTGCCACTGTATTATTGTTTTTTTTTTGTAGAAGGAAATAATTGATTAGATCTAATAAGTCAGCATCATGGAGAGGAAAAAAAAAACAAATGAAGTCTTGGTTAAATATTACTTTCCTGTTGCTGCTGTAAAAAAACAAAATGGTACCACAAATGGAGTTTAAAACAACAAAATCATTCTCTCATGGTTTGGGAGGCCAGAAGTCTAAAATCAGTGCCACTGGGCTTAAGCCAAGGTGTTGGTTAACTCCTAAGACTCCAGGGGAGAATCCTTCCAGGCTCTGTTGGCTCCAGGTATTCCTTGGCTTGTGGCCACATCCCTGCAATCTCTGCTTCTGTCTTCACATCATTTCTCCTCTTCATTGTGTCTAACCCCCTCTGCTTTTACTTATAAAAATACTTGTAATGGCATTTATGGCCCACCTAGATAATCCAGCATAATCTCCCCACCCCCAAACAATCACTTCCTTAACCTAATCACACCTGCAAAGCTGCCTAGACTCTTTCCAATTACGTTAACACAGGTTCTGGAGATCAGGACATGGACACACCTTTGCGAGCCATTATCGGGCCACTGCAGCTTGCAAAAATAGAGGGTAGTACTGCAGTGGAAGTAACAGTTCTACTCTATTCTCTGCTCGCTGGCACTTCAACTTGAATTGTTTGTTCTTTTTGGGGCCCCATATCCTGAGAGGGATAGAGAGAATTTGGATCTCATGCAGTGGGGTGTAAACAGGATGGTGAAGAGAGGTTTGAGGAAAGGACAGTGGGCATGTGGGACATTGGTGTGAGAAGAGAGGCCTGAAGGCAGCAGGATGGGGTCTGTGGCTGGAAGTCCTGAAGGCTAATGGGTGACACCTGCAAATGGGACCAGAGGGTGGTCAGGGGTGGACTCCATTGCTGTCCTGTCATTGACAAAGCGACCTCATGAGGTAGATGCTAAAGGAGGGGAGACTGAAGGAGTGGCTCCAAGGTTCCTTCCAGGCCCCTGTGCCTGATATTTGAAGAAATTTTCACCCATCAGGGAGCTTGGCTGCTCACCTTAAACTCAGTGACTGGAGACTGAACGCTGGCAACTTGGGGATGCCAATGGATTTGCACCCACTCCTAGGAGAAGTACAGAGCCATCACAGATTTCAGAGGAGAAAAATGAAAGGATTCAACATATTTTTTACTAAAGTCTGTGTGACCATTTTGATAAATGTAATCACTGAAAAAATGACTGCTGTGCAAAAGTATTAAGTATATTAGGAAGCTGTACTTAAAAATCTGTACTTAAAATCGCCTGTGGCCAAAAATGATTTTTCTAATGTCATTGGAGAACTGTTAAAAGACTGCTTTCCTGAGGCCAGAAACAATTTCATATCAAGGGCATACATAGAAAACCAACGTTTCTTTAAAACTATATATAATCATATATTAAAAATATATAACTGCATGTAAGCACATATATAAAAATTATATACATAACTGTGTGTCTATGTGTATATATACACAGTTGGCTCTTGAGCAACACAGGGGTTGAGACATTGACTCCTCTTGCAGTAGAAAATCTACATAAAACTTTTGACCCCCTGATAGCCTACTGCTGACTGCCACCTGGAAACCTTATTGATAACATTAACAGTTGGGTAACATATACTCAGTATGTTATATGTATTATATACTGTATCCTACACTAACTTAATCTCGAGATTAAGTTATATATTTGTTATTCATTAAGTGGATCATCATGAAGGTCTTCATCCTCATTGTCTTCATGTCAGTAGGCTGAGGAGGAAGAAGAGGAAGGATTGGTCTTCCTATCTCAAAGGTGGCAGAGGTGGAAGAAAATCCATGTGTAAATGGACCCATAAAATTCAAGGACCAACTCTACTGTTGTTTCAGAAGATGCCAAATTTAGGGTTTCTGTACTGAAAGCCACATTGCTGTTTGTTTCCATGCATTTATCTTTCTTTTCTGAATAGAATGACACATGCCTAGTGCTTGGTATATAGGTATATATACCAAGTATATATACTTGTATATATACCATACATATATATACCAAGTATATATACTGGTATATAGTGCTTGTGTCCCCTGATACAGTGATTTGGAACAACCTCTGTATTGTATTTCAGGCCACACATCTGGGAAACAGTGGGGAAATGAGAGGTTGGAGATCTTGCTAAAAGAGAGTTTCCAAGTGCCTTGGTGTTGGCTGAGAGGCCAATGTCTTAGCCATAGCTGGCTGCATATTTGTGCCATTGCATGGATTTCAGCTGTGGAGAGGTGAACAATGAGGACCAGCAGTGGATAGTCTACTAGGCACACCCAGGACTCTAGCATCATGCCATCCACCAGCATTACTAGATCTGTACAATAGTCAGACTAGTTTTGAGAAGGTATAATTCCTGAGTCTCAGGGTCCAACTCATTCACCTGGTGAATGTTTTAGTGAAGAGTCCTATACCTATGGGTAAGTGCACAAATTCTAAATGTACTACTTGGATTTTCTTGAAGAGATTTATCCTTTCTTGAGTACTCAGCTCAAGCAAGAGAACATTATTCTCACCCCAGAGACCCTGGTTCCCTCTAGTCACTGTTCTCCCAGTATAACCTGTCTCCTGACTTTTAACAGTGTAACTTAGAAGAGCTTCACCCATCTTTGTATATGATCTAAATAGAACCATGCACTATGCCGTCTTAGTTGTCTGGCTTCTCTTGTCAATGTTATGCTTGTGAGATTTATTTGTATTGCCACTGTGGTTTGCTCATTTTCACTGCTAGATAGTAACCCGTTGGTGAGCATACCACAATGTATGCATTCTACTATCGATGGAGTGTCTATAGCAGTCCTTTTCTCTATTCTATTGTTTATGGCTAGGTACTATCCTTTCTGGTCTTTAGGTAGCTTCCAGTTAGGGAATATTACAAAAAGTGCTACTGTGAATGTTCTTGCACTTGTCTTTTAGTGAATATCTGTACACATTTCTGGGTAGGTGTATATCTATGAATTAATTTCTGCTGTACTGTATTCTTATGGTCAACTTTAGTAGATGCTTGGGCCTCAAGTTCCTAGGGGGCATTAATGAGATCCTCAGAAACACTAAATGTAGAGACAGTAAAGATTAAAAAATAAACCAGAAGAGCTAGCTGAATCATTTCCCCCTCCTCTCTTATTGAACAGAGGTTTCCCTTCTGTAAATAATTTCTGCACACTTACCACATGCCAGAGGCTTGACATGCCATTATCTTGTTCCCAGTCTTCACAATAACTCTGTGTTCCCAGTCTTCACAATCATGTTATGACTTGAGTACTATTTAAAAATCTTCTTTTGCAGATGAGAAGCTGAATTTGCTCAAGGTGGAGCTGTATTGAAACTTGGCTCTTTAAGTTGTATGTATGTGATATTGCCTCTCATTCCTTTTACACTACTTAAAAAATCCCATGAGTCTAATTCCTCGAAAGAGTCCAGGATATATGTGTCAGTATATGTGTCCCTCTTTATATGGCCATCCCAATAATCTTATATGTATCCATGTAGAGATGAAGTAAAGCTACTCAGGGTAGGTTTATTTTAATTTAGTGATTTATTCAGTGTATACCAATGACTTAAAATAATTAAAACTGTGATGTGAGCCCATTTGGACTTTTCTCTCCAGCCATCAGCCTATTTTTATTTCCAACCAGCATCTAGTTTTTTGCTCATATACTTTAGAATGCTCGGCATTTAATTATCATGCCAATTTCATTGCTTAATAGCACATGGATGACAAGAGGCCTTCTCCTGACCTCTGAACCTTTTGGAAAATTTGCATTAGGGTATTTTGAGCTTGGAAGTGAAAAGATAATTGTCAACCTAATCGAGTTTATGAGAGTAAGTGCAAATATTGTAATAGTGCCTGTTTCATAACCTGGCCACTGAGGAAATTTCAGGAGTCATGCAAAAGTCACACTTTTCTTGTTGCAATTACAGTGGAATTATGCTTTTAGGCTTGTTTTCTATGAAAAGTTTACAAGATTCAACAGGTTGCAGTATTCTTCAGTATCTCATACTGCATAATCATGTCTAGATGTTACTTGCAAATGAAGCATATAATCAGCGTTCTAAAAAGGCAGCTGATTCATAGGAGAATCTTATGATAGAGTAGCCTAGTTCAGGGCCTGTCTAGGTACATAGCATAGTTCAGTATGAAAATGTCTCCTGCGAAATGCCTTGCTTGCGAGTTCCAATCCAATTTCCTGGTAAAGAAACAGTTCTGGGAAAAACTGTGTTTAGAAGATGAAGAAGAGACAACAACTTCCCTTCAGGAGCTTACATCCTATTTGGGGAGACAGGTGTGTAAATAACTAAAGGGAATGAGGTAAAAGAGTGTTGTCACAGTGGAGTCCTCGAGATGTCATTCTTCTGCCCTGCAAGCATTCCGGCACGCCTTTCTTTTCCTTCCTTTCTTTTCCCTCCCTCCCTCCCTCCCTCCCTCCCTCTCTCCCTCCCTCCCTCCCTCTCTCCCTCCCTTCCTTCCTGTCTTGTTCTGTTGCCCATGCTGGAGTGCAATGGCATGATCTCGGCTCATTGCAACCTCTGCCTTCTGGGTTCAAGCAATTCTCCCACCTCAGCCTCCCGAATAGCTGGGATTACAGGTACCTTCCACCATACCTGGCTAATTTTTGTGTTTTTAGTAGTGATGAGGTTTCACCATGTTGGCCAGGCTGGTCTCAAACTCCTGGCCTCAAATGATCTGCTTGCCTCGGCCTCCCAAAGTTACTTTGCAAGCACTCCTTTCTGAGAGAATATGCCCTACTGTCTCGCTTAGGGTTTCCCCAGGAGCGTATCTTGAGACAAGGATGGGAGCGCAGGTAATATATTTTTTAATGTGATCCTGGGAGCCCTATAAGGAGAAAGAGCACAAAAAGCAGTCAACAGAGTGTGTGTTATTGTTGTGGTTTGAATGTCCCCTCCAGAATTCAGGTGTTGCCAATGTGGAATTTTTAAGATAGAACCTTTAAGAGGTGATTAGGCTATGAGGGTTAGGTGCCCTTATAAAGAGGTTTGACTGAGGAATTTGGTTTTCTTTCTTCCCCTTCTGCCTTCTACTATGTGAGGATGCAGCTAGAAGCTCCTCAAGGGACGCTGGTGCTTTGATCTCGGACTGAACTGGGAAAAGTAAATTTCCGTTCTTTACAAATTACAGATACAGCAGCACATGTGTTCTGTTACAGCAGCACAGAAGGACTAAGACAGTGATCAAACAGGTTAATGTTCTGGGCAGCTGAGACTTAATCCTGCTGGGCAATTCTGGGGCAGGGCGAAGAACACTCTACATTGCTATCTCAACAGATCTAGACTGGGTTTTATATCAACTGCCATCAGTTATTGGTCAAGGGCATTGGTTGGGAAAATGTTTAGTTCCCTAGCACATCTGACATGCTCTGTGAAGCAGCCAGAGACAGTCTCAAGAGAGAGTTTCAGCATTCCCGATCTGTGCAGAAGGACACCATTCCATTTGTGCACACAGGAAGCGTAATTGGGAGGGCATATGGACAGGGCACGCACAGCCTCTATTGAAAGCTAGACATAGGTAGCTGGGCTTGCCTTTGGACACCACTCAGTGGCTGTTGACTGGACCAAGGGTGCACCTGACCGAGGAAGAAGCAATGTGGGTGTCCTGAGAAAATGCGATTCTCTGGAAATGTGAATGAGCAACTGGAGTCATAGTGGGGGTGGTCCTGGACATTGGCCTGCTAAAGTGGGAGCTAGAATGGCTACTGCAGGAAGACTAAAGCCTGTGGGTGGGTGGAGTGGGGAAGACAGGAAAAACCTTGCTGGCAGGACAATCTGTGGGGAGAAGCAGATGAATGGAAGAGAGGCGCAAAAGCGAGAGGGAGAGACAGAGAGATGAGAATTCAGGCAACCTGGTAGGAGCTAGCAGTCTTGTATCTCTACTTGGTGGTTTGAGTTCCTGTATAAAGGCCTGGCTTTCCTTTACTTCCCATCCTTGGATACTGGGGAGACTGTCTAATGATGCTTCTATGCCTATCCCTTTTATATATGCTCCCTTGAGAGAGTTTTTGCTTCTTATAACCAGTCAGTCCCTAAATAGAACTAAAGTACCAAGGGTCATGGCACAAGTAGTGGACTCAAAGTGAAGTTTGACCCGGGTCTCAGTGCATCAAGGGGTGGGAAGGGGGAAGTCACACCAACACATCTCTACTACAGGAAACAAAAGGCATTTCTTAGGAGGCATCAGTGTGGCAGGGGGACAGATTGGATGAGAGGGAGGTGAGGGAGAGGTAGAAGGAAAAACGGAAGTTTCAAGCATGGGCATCTGGTGGATGGATGTGCCACTGACAATAGAACTGAGGATAGGCTTTGCAGAGAGCAGGTGGGGAGGAAGCTACTCTTTAATTTTAAATGTACTGATTTCTCATGATCAACTGATCACTTTTGCTGGTTGCAGATAGTATCAAAAAGGTTGATTTTAATCAAGGAAGTAGGCAAAGTCACCAATGAAGAAGCATCTTGTATTCACCTTGAAGTAGAAATCATAAACACGTGAAGAAATCAGCTGTACAAATTTTTCTTATATTTGCACTTTAGAAGAAGTGTTCATTGGCATGTTAGCACAATCTTCTGGTTTGGATCTCTCTTGGGGGCTTTCTTGCTTGCTGTCTTCAGGATTTGATATAAGATTTTTGAAAGAGATCAAAGGTAGGATAGATCCTCTGGTGGTGAGGTGTGGTGGGACTGGGGTGAGGATGGGGAGGGTAGGTCTATCTCCACAGTGAGCTGTTCCCTAGGTAAAAATGGAACTTTGATATAGGTTTTTGAAAACTCTGTTTTTAGTGTAGTCCCGTAAATAATTATCTGACACCTGAATAGCCTGGGAAAAAAAGAGTCTCTGCTTGAATCACTTCAACCCAGGAGGTGGAGGGGCAGTGAGCTGAGATCGTGCCACTGCACTCCACTCCAGCCTGGTGACAGACCCAGACTCATCTTAAAAAAAAAAAAAGAGTTTCTGCTCTCTGATGATGAGGGAATAATTTGTTTTCAATAGGTTGAAGTCCAAAGGCATCACACTTGCATTGTTTGAGGCAAAGATAATGGTTTGACTTTGCCCTGGTTTTACCACTGACTAGCTTTATTAATTTGGGCAAGACACTCAAGCTCTCTGTGCCCCATTTTTTTTCTCATGCAAACAGAAGTGAACTACATTTCTAGTGTACTTTCTAGCTCTCAGGTATGATGATTTGGTAATTCTTATGCTTTATTTAGTCATGAAACCTCACCTAGGAGAAGCTGAGTGCTGAGTAAATGCAAGACACGGGCTGTTTTACACACATACCATAGAAAGAGAACAAAAGGTCAATATGGAAATACATAGCCATATGCTTCTTGGTGAGTTGATGGTGTAGCAAAACTACAATGTTTGTATCTATCTATCTGGAACTAAATAAATTTACTGGCCCAGCAGATAATGGAATTGAAACAAATTTTCAAAATTGTGCGTATGAGAAGCACATTATTTATTCCTGAAGACATAGAAAAGTGCTCATTACTGAACAGAGATAGAGGAACTATTGCTATTATGAAATTGATCAGGAGACCACATTCTCAGACAATATGCTTACAAAGCTTTCATTACGTTGCTCAGATTTCAGATGCTGCATAGAAAACAGGCTTTTGGGATGTTGTCTCACCCCTGTTTTTTCGGTCATAATATGGTCCCTGAATGTTAACCTTCCCGAGGGAAGTCTAAGATATGGTCATCACACTTATTTGGATCTCCTGAAGGTGGCATGAAATAATTAAGGCTAAATGCATAGGTCATGGTATGATTGATCAAATAACACTAAAGGCATTGTTAAGTCTATGAATTTTTTCTTGCTGAAGAATGTATAATTTGGAAGTTCATTTCTCGCCAAAGACCAAGGATCTAGAAAGTAGAACTCTTCTCAGTTAGACAAAAGCCAGTTATGGCGAGAAGCTTATATGTTGCAGAGCTCCTGTTAGCAGTATTAGTAGTTGTAGAGATTCTTGTGGTTGCTAATTGAAATGAGGACGCAAAACTAGAGGAAATTCTGTTCATGATGACTTTATATAAAATCTAAACTATGAACAACTTAAGTCAGGGAGTTAGAATATTCCAGACAGCTGTCATGAAAAACCAGTTATGAAAAAGGGAACATTGGAGGATAGACCAGAATGATGATGTGGTTCATTTTCATTCACCCATTAATTCATTCAACCAACTTGATGGATTTAATTTCAGCTATACTGGGTTTGAGGTTCCTTCTGCATTTCCAAAGAAAGATGTCCAGTAGCTATGAAACAGCTACTACCCGTTGATGAGGGCATGCCCCAATAGAGCAGTGAAGGTCAGAGTTTCTTGAAAGTTTTGCTCTGGGCCAGGCCATATTATCCTTATTTCTCAGAGAAGGAGACACAGCCTTATAGAGGTTAAATAGCTTATTCTAAATCATACAACTAGAGATGTGGCAAAGCAGGAAAAAAACTTTCTGTAGCACTTAATTATAGAAAATTTCAAACACACACAAAAATAGAGGAAATAATGTAACAAACCCAATATGTGGCTTCAATAATTATTGGGCTATTTTGTTTTATCTATACCTGTCACTGGCATAGTTTGGAAGCAAATACCATTTTATCTGTAACTATTTCAGTGCCATCTCTAAAAGATAAGGGCTTTAAAGAGCAAAACCCAATGCCAATATCATATCCCCCTAAATTAACAGTAATTCCTTATCAGCAAATGTCCAGTGTGAGGATTTTCTATTATCTCATACTTCTTAAAAAAACTTTGCTTAAATCAGGGTCTAATAAGACCCACATGATGCAGTAAGTTGATATTTTGCTTATCAATTTTGATCTCTAATTTCTCCCTTTTGCAAATTACTTGTAGAAATACATGAACATTTTCTCTTCTACATCTCACTTCTCTTTCTATCCCCATAGGGAACCATTTTCAAGTGGGTACTATTTAGGTTCTAAGACCTACTTATATCTCAGAGACGTATGCACACATATGAAATATAACTTTCACTCTTCTAAGGATCCAGGTGGAACAAGCTGAAGCCTGGCTTGCTGAACCAGCTGGACACCAGCTACCTTTTCAACATATATTTGTGTTGATATATATGATACATTTTACATGTGTATATGTATGCATGCCTTAGTGATTACTATATGCTGGTTGATCCACCTAATCCTTCTAGTGGCTATATGGTAATTCCATGAGAGGTATTCTTGTACTCTAATGTATCCCACTGACATATCTAGATTCTGTTTTTCCTCCTGACCCTGTCTATGAAATACAGTTTAGAAATCAAGGGTCAAAATCTTTACGTTCTGTTGTCATGGACACAATAGAAATAACCACTAGCACTTGGAGAGTGCTTTATTCTTTACAAAACATGTTCATGCTTCTTTTCTTACCTAATCATCTTGTAGAACATTGTGGTTTAGGAATTAAAAATATTTATCTTGCCGGTTGGCAAGGAGGCTTGGTATAGGGATAAAAATTCTATTTCAGAACTATTATTATTGCTATCTATTTTTAAACATTTAGCTACCCAACTTGTAGTGGCAGTGTTACCAACATTGATGAGAACCTCCTGTGAGAAACAGGTACAGCCACCCAAGGGCTTGGGAGGCCATGGATCAGGCAGTGAGAGGTATGGACCAACATCAAGGGGGCAAAGGCTGGACCTGTTTGCCAACAGCCAAGGAAAGAGGCATTTGCCTTTGGGGGGTACAAAAACACATGAGGTCTAATCAGTCCAGAGACCAAAACTTGGTAAACTGAGGCTGATCCTACCTCTCTTATATTCTTACTCTAGAATGGCACTCCCCACCCCAGTGCCCAGGGTCTCAAATGCTGTTGCCAGGATCCAGCTTATTCCACCTGGATCCCTGGAAGAGTGAAAAAGAAGTCAGTCTAGATTACTGAACATTCTGAATGGTGCTATATTAATATAATGTATTAGATAAAATCATATGACATTGTCAGTATTTGTTATTTTTGAACTATAAAAATACCAAATTTAATATTTAGTACATTTATAAGAACATTCATACCTAGAAATAATAGTATTTCTAAGTAGAAGAAACTTGCCCTTGGATAGCTACTTTTTCCCCTAGGAATATATTAGCATTTTACCTAGTGTAATGGAAAAAACCAAACTACTTTCTCCTCTGTATTTACACTTAGCACTCAATAGTCTGGTCACCAAAGTGTGTGGGGATTTCCTCATAGTGACAATTTCTCCAACACCAGCTAACTTTTCTATAATTTAATTGAATTCTACCAGCATCTACCTAGACATAGCATCAGATAGCCTCTTAAGTGCTCAATCCCAAAAGGTTGCCTCCCGCCCCCTGCAATGTCAGATGCCAGTTGCAAGTACCAGGTTGCAGTTTGTCACCTGTGCTTCTGACTGACAGAGGGAATCAGACCTGCCTCCCCATGATCTCATTGGGTTTGGTTTGATTATTTGTTAGAATGGAATTCAAGGAGACCCTTTATTTATATTTATTAATTGTTCATTCATTACAAAGGGATGCAATTCAGAAACAGCCACATGGAAGAGATGCACAAGGCGACATATTGTGAGGGTGTAGAGCTTCCATGCCCTCTCGGGGAGTGCCACCCTCCCAGCACCTCCATGTGTTCAGCTACCCAGAAACTCTCTGAACCCTTCAGTTCAGGTATTTTATGGAGGCTTTGTTATGCAGGCATGGTCGATTATTAACTCAGTCTCCAGCCCCTATTCCCTTCCTGGAGATGTGGAATGGGGATGAAAGTTCTAAGCTTCCAATCGTGGCCTGATTTTTCTGGAGATCGGCTCCCATCCAGAGTTACCTCATTACAACAAAAGATGTTCTTATTACTCAGGAAATTCCCAGGGATTTATGAGCTCTGTGTCAGGGAGAAGTATCAAAGACCAAATGTTAGAACAAAAGGTTCTCCTAGCACAGGAAATTACAAGAGTTTTAGGGATCTCTGTGCCAGGAACTGGGGATAAAGAAAAAATATATATTTTTATTACAAACCATAATATTGCATCTAGTACATAGGAAACTAAATTTAACAACTAGAAAGTACAGAGTTGCCACATGTATATTCTGGGTTTAAATAATTTTGAAGTCCTAGCAATACATACAAATAATTGGTATTTGAGTAGTTTATTCTTTCTGTAATGATAACCTCTCTAGAGAGGACCCAGCTCAGTCATCATCTATAAAATGAGAAAGACAGCACCTACTTTATAGTATAGAATATATGTTTGGATTCTGACAACAGAGGGGAATTGATACGGTTTGAATGTTTGTTCCTTCCAAATCTCATATTAAAATGTAATTAGTCCCATATATTGATGGTGGGGTCTCCTGGGAGGTGTTTCGGTCATGGGGTGGATCCTTCATGAGTTGGTGCCCTCCTCATGATAATGGGTGAGTTCTTGCCTGAGTTCATGTGAGATCTGGTTGTTTAAAAGAGCCCGATACCTCCTTCTTCTCTCTTGCTTGCTCTTTCCACATCACATCATGGCTCTCCTTCATCTTTCACCATGATTGGAAACTTCCTAAGTTTTCACCAGGAGCTGAGCAGATGCCTGTACCATGCTTTTGGTGTAGCCTGCAGAGCCACGAGCCAATTAAACCTCTTTTCTTTATAAATTACCCAGCCTCAGATATTCTTTTATAGCAATGCAAAAAGGCCAGACTAACCAAAGAGTGGGGCATTGCTACAAAGATACCTGAGGATATGGAAATGGCTTTGGAACTGGGTAATGGGCAGAGGGTGGAAGAGTTGGGAGGGCTCAGAAGAAGACAGGGAGGGAACATTTGGAACTTCTTAGAGACTGGTTAAATGGTTGTGACCAAAATGCTGATAGAAATACGGACAATGAAGGCCAGGCTGAGGAGGGCTTATATGGAAATGAGGAATTTATTGGGAACTAGAGTAAGAGTCACCCTAGAATTTTCTAATATTTAATCAATATTATAATAAATAATATTTACTGACTTTTTAATAGTAAAAATTCTGGTTCCTGATTGCAGGTTTTTGAGAGCATATGTAATGCCTTCTTTTTCTTTGCCCTTTCTGAACTGGTTCAGGCATACAACATGTACTTGTTGAATAAATAAACTAATTTTATTACAGTACATCGCTGATGTCACAGGAAAAAAGTAACTGTTTCTGAAAGATTACAGTAGAAATAGAATGGAAATACTATGAGTATAAGGGTTTCATTTTATCTGCAGTGTGATAGAATCCGTAAAAGAAAGTGTGAGGCACATGATACAGGGCTCCCAGTCCCTTCTCTCTAACCCTTCTTCAAAGACAATCCCTTAATTATTTGGTAACAAAGAGAACTATATAATAGGGCATTAGCCAGAGGTTGACTGTTCATTCCCACTCTTGGGTAGTAGCATTCTGGAGTCGTGCAAGGATATAACTGTCACTGGTTCAGATTGAGTTCTGTCAGCTTACATTCCCTACACAGAAAGAGCCTATGAACATTTGGGTTGGTTCCATGTCTTTGCTATTGTAAACAGGGCCATCGATGATAGACTGGACAGGGAAAATGTGACACGTATACACCATGGAATATCATGCAGCCATACAAAATGATGAGTTCGTGTCCTTTGTAGGGACATGGATGAACCTGGAAACCATCATTCTCAGGAAACTGACACAAGAGCAGAAAATCAAACACCACATGTTCTCACTCATAGGCGGGTGTTGAACAATGAGAACACATGGACACAGGGGGGAGCACTACGTACTGGGGTCTGTTGGGGAGAAATGGGGGGGAAAGTGGGGGGTGGGGAGTTGGGGAGAGACAGCATGGGGAGAAATGCCAGATATAAGTGATGGGGAGGAAGGCAGCAAATCACACTGCTGTGTGTACCTATGCAACAATCTTGCATGTTCTTCACATGTATCCCAAAACCTAAAATGCAATAAAAAAAAAAAGAGCCTGTGAATGTGGCAGTTGCCATGAGGATGTTGCGTCTCTGTGCTGGGTACTTGCCAAGGTAATTGGGAATTGTGGGAATGACAGGGAGGTAGGTTCAGGATTCCAATAGCAGATTTTTAGAGCTCTCTCTCTGTTTTAAGGAACGGGAAAACTTTTTTATCAACACTATCTTAGCTATTTTGTCTAACTCTGGGACTTTGTCATTTAATCTGTTTGGACTGAAATTTCTTCCTCAATTTCTATGAGACACATAAATATAAAAAATTTAATTTATCTTTTATACATATATACATTTATACATATTTATGGAGTACTTTGAAATTTTGTTATATGTATAGCAGGTGTAATGAACAAGTCAGTGTGTTTAGGGTATCCTTTACCTGAAGGATTATCTTTTCTAGGTATTGGGTACGTTTCAAGTCCTCTCTTCTAGCTATTTTGAAATATATAATACATTGTTGTTAACTGTAGTCACGGTACTTTGCTGTCAAACACTAGAATTTATTCCATCTATCCAACTGTATGATTGTGCCCATCAGCCCACATTTCTTCATTTCCTCCACACCCTTCCCAGGAGGGATATAAATTTTTATGGCTACATTAGATATGATGAAATTGAATTCCTTTTACTTTAGTAGTTAAAAAGTTTTTGATTTTGAAAAATTTATATGAACTCATTTTATTTTGAAAATCAGACAAGACAGAAAAACACAAAGATGAGAGGTAAGAAATAACTAAAAAATCTTACCATCCAGAAAGATATAACTTTTATTAATACTTGATGAATATTCAAGTTCTTTCCTTATGTATAGAAAGAATAATAGACAAAAATAGTTTGGAAAAAATGAAATTGCAGTGTCTTTACTTTTTATTAGCAAAACCATGAAGTTTAATTTTTCTTGAATTTAACTGAAAAAAAGTGAAAAGAATAGTTGGATTTCAGAAAAATGTTTCTATGCTGTTGACTGGACCCTGAAAACTCCCTGCAGTGCCCTGCAATACCTTGTCTAAAGGAGAGAACTGACAAACATTTGTTGAATATGTTTCAGTGTTTGTTTTTGAGAACTGATTTTTCTCAAGATTATAATTCAGTCTTGTGTGGCCTCAAAATCAAGGTTGATTTTGTGTTTGTTCATGGGTTAGCAAGTATTTTGCAAATATTTATTGAGACCTATTTCTCCATGCACCATGCTAAGGGCTGGATACATGTCAACACACCACAGGGGGAGGAGTGTGTTAAAACCTCCTCCTAGACTTACCTTTGCCTATAACCTCCTGCTAGACCTACCTTTGCCATTCTTTAGCCTCATCTGTGGTCACTCTGCTCCTTGCCCTGGGACTCCAGCAACACTGGCCCCTGTTCTTCCTCTTAAATGCTCCATCCTATCTTGAGAACTTTGAGTTGGTTACTCCTTCCATTGAATGCTCTTGTTTATCCTTTTGCCTAATTACTCTCAACTCTTCCTTCAGCTCATAAATTTCTTCGTGAGGGAAGCCATCTAGAAACTTCCAGAATAAACCAGATCCTTTTGTTGTACATCCTGCTCTTTTTGTTTGTAGGCTTTTCATAGTATGTATTTATATATTTACTTATTTGGTCATTCAGTTGTCTTTTTCTGCCACTAGACTCTCAGTGCCATTGGACGAGATGCCTGGGTCCTCACCATCATACCCTCAGTGCCCAGCAAGTCTTGGCCATGTGGTAGCTACTCAGACAACATTTAACTTTTCATATAGCACAGAGAAGTTAAATAAAATGTGGTCCTTACCCTCAAGGAGTTTATGCTCTACTGTGAGAAAGAGAATCAATTATTGTAGTAGAGTGTGAACATTGCTATGAGAGATGTATATTTGTTGATCTTTGTGGGGAGTTTTGAAGGATGGGGAGGGAAGTGCTGGATTATGAAGTGTCCGTGTGTATGTGGAGGAAGTCATGGCGATAGGGATGGGATGAGACAGTGTGGGAAAGAAAGCACTCTAGCCAGAGTCACTGAGTAGAAAGGCTCAAAAGCCTTAAACAGAGAGACATGTTCAGGGAAATCCAGGTTATTCTGATACAGCTGAGGTCAAAGTCGGGTAGTGGAAAGGGGTAAAGTTGAAGAAGATTATGTGGCAGAATATGATGGGCTTTAAATGCCACTCAAAGTATTATGCTGCATAATGTAATAACACTTTTATTTCAAAATGAAATTGAGCCATTAGGTTAGACATGCTCACAGTATGAGAAAATGTATTTACTAGTTATAAAAGCTTACTTGGTTTGTCTTACTACACATCAAATAAATCTAATTTTTTAGTCTCAAGCTTTATTCTGATATTTACATGAAGCCACAGAGGTAAAACTTATTGTATAAAATAAAACAATAATTAAAGCTGTGGATAAAGTCTAAATATCTAAATAAAAGTAGAGGTTGAAGCTATTTAGTTTTGTCATGGAGGATTTAAAAAAAACTCTTTTTTTATGTCACGTGGACTTTCTGGTGATAATTTTGAAGATTCTAGAATTATTCTGTGAAAAATGGACAAAATGAGTCAGTTAAGTTACAGATTTTTAAGTTAAGTGGAAATGGCTTTGTATGAAAGAACATTATTTAGGAAAGGAACAGCATGCAGTCTTTACTTATTTATTACTTCTGACTGGAGGACCATCGAATTGTATTTTGCTCTCCTTCTGTTGAGTGAGAGAGTAAGTTTCATGAATGTCCTAAGTTGTTCCCCACTATCTTCTGCCACTAATATTCTCTCAGGAAATATGGATTCTCATCCTGGCTCTGCCAATCCAATACTAGGGTGGCTGGACCCAGAGAGCTTGATAAATGTGCATTTTGGGCCCTCATGCTTGCTCAGATTTCTGCTTCAGAAGGTCTTGAGTGGAGCCCAGGGACCAATTTTTTAAAAGTTCCTGACCAGATTCTAATGTAAACTGAAGGACAGGAGGCAAAGTCTTAAGTCCATGAAAAATAGCAGTCTTCATAATGCTGGGAGGCCTGAAATGGATATGAGAAATTCTATTAACCTGTCTAATGGAGAAGTAAGAAAGCTGGGCCTCTATTCAGGATGGTGGATGGGATAAAAAAAGAAAAAAGGAGTCTGAGAAATTTGACACTGCCCATACTTTATTTAGTACTCCCATGAAAAACAGAATCACTAAACTACACATTTAAAAAATAAAAAGCTCACATGAGAATAGAAAACACCATGAGGAAGATGATCACATTGGTGAATTTAGATCACAAGAATTGGAGATAATAGGCCAGGCATGTTGGCTCATGCCTGTGATCTCAGTACTTTGGGAGGCTGAGGTGGGCAGATCACCTGAGGTCAGGAGTTCGAGATGGCCAGTATGGTGAAACCCCATCCCTACTAAAAATACAAAAATTAGCTGGGCGTGCTGGTGCATGCCTGTAATCTCTCATTAACTCAGGAGGCTGAGGCAGGAGAAGCCTTTGAACCTGGGGGGTAGAGGTTGCAGTGAGCTGAGATTGCACCACTGTACTCCAACCTGAGTGACTGAGAGAGGCTCTGTCTCAAAAAAAAAGATAATAGCAATAAAATTTTCAAAAAAAGAAAAGTTGGGCTAGAAGCCACAAGACAAAAACAGGATAATATAATACATAAATAGGAAGATTCGAAAAGGAACTATATAGACATGATAGAAAGTAAAAATATGACCATTATGGGACAATATCCCTCAACTAATGAGTCTAAATGTAGCTTAGACACAGCTGAAAAGAGTTTTATTAAAGAAGGGGAAAGATCTCAGGAAATTATTCAGGATGTAGCATAGAGAGATAAGGAGAAAGAAAATATGAAAACAAATCAAGAGATGTGAAGCAGAGATTAAAAGGCATACTGAAGCTCCAGAAGAAAAAATAAAAAATGTGTACACCCAGATATCAACATAGGGAAATGGCAGAACATGAACGTCAAAGCAGAAATAAGAAAAGCTGCTGAGGATAAAATACTGATTATCTATGGGGAATGACAATCAACTAATAAGATTCTTTTCAGAAATAATAGATGCTAGAAGATAATGGAATGATGAATATATAAGACTGAGGGAAAATAAGAGTTCACCTAGAATTTTACACCCAAATTACCAATCAGGAGAGAGGATGATGAAATAGAGACATCTAACAGTATATGAAGACTGGGAGAGTTTCCTACTCACAGATCCTGCTAAAAGGAATGTCTGAAAGATATTTAGTTCATGGTAAAGCACAGTACAGAAGGAAAGAATAGTATGTAAGAAGAATTTGGTGGGGAAAATTGATGTTTGTGTATTGGGTTTCTCTGTAGAAACCTATCGGCTATGTTTATGAAAGGAGATATATATATATATATATATATATATATATATATATATATACACACACACATATATATATTTAATTTTACTTTAAGTTCTGGGATACACGTGCTAAACGTGCAGGATTGTCACATAGGTATACATGTGTCATGATGGTTTGCTGCACCTATCCACCCATCAGGTAGGTTTTAGTTTTTTTTTTTTCTAAATTTGTTTATTATACTTTAAGTTCTGGGGTACAGGTGCAGATTGTGCAGGTTTGTTACATATGTATACACGTGCCATGATGGTGGTTTGCTGCATCCATTGCCCCATCATCTACATTAGGTATTTTTCCTAATGCTATCCCTCCCCAATCCCCCCACCCCCTCCTACTTCTCCCCAGGTCCCAGTGTATGATGTTCCCCTCCCTGTATCCTATCTGTGTGTTCTCATTGTTCAACACCCGCTTATGAGTGAGAACATGCAGTGTTTGGTTTTCTGTTCTTGTGTCAGTTTGCCGAGATGGTTTCCAGGTTCATTTGTGTCTCTGTAAAGGACATGAAATCATCCTTTCTATGGCTGCATAGTATTCCATGGTGTATATGTGCCACATTTTCTTTATCCAGTCTATCATTGATGGGCATTTGGGTTGGTTCCAAGTCTTTGCCATTGTAAATAGTGCTGCAATAAACATATATGTGCATGTGTCCTTATAAAAGAATGATTTATAATCCTTTGGGTATATGCCCAGTAATGGGATTGCTGGATTAAATGGTATTTCTGGTTCTAGATCCTTGAGGCATCACCACACTGTCTTCCACAATGGTTGAACTAATTTACACTCCCATCAACAGTATAATTTACTTTCCTACCAACAGTCTGGAGCCTTTCCAGCATCTGTTTTTTCTTTTTAATAATAGCCATTCTGACTAGTGGGAGATGTTATCTCATTGTGGTTTTGATTTACATTTCTCTGATCGTTAGACATGCTGAGCATTTATTCATATGTTTGTTGGCTGCTTGTATGTCTTCTTTTGAGAAGTGTCTGTTCATGTTGTTTGCCAATTTTTAATGAGTTATTTGTTTTTTGCTTGTTGAATTAAGTTCCTTATAGATTCTGGATGTTAGACATTTATTGGATACATAGTTTGCAAATATTTTCTCCCATTCTGTAGGTTGCCTATTTATTCTGTTGATAGTTTCTTTTGCTATGCAGAAGTGCCTTAGTTTAATTAGGTCCCACTTGTCACAATTTTTATCAATGGCTTTTAAGACTTATTCACAAATTCTTTTCCAACTTGTTTCCAAAACATCATTCTTGTCCAGAATGGTGTTTCTTAGGTTTTCTTCTAGGATTCTTACGGTTTGAGGTCTTATATTTAAATCTTTCACCCATCTTGAGTTAATTTTTATATATAGTGGAAGATAGGGTTCCAGTTTTAATCTTCTGTGTGATAATCCAGTTATCCCAGCACCATTTATTGAATAGGGAGTTCTTTCCCCATTGCTTATTTTTGTCAACTTTGTCAAAGATCACATGACTGTAGATGTGCATTTTTATTTCTGGGCTCTCCATTCTGTTTCATTTCGTCTATGTATCTGTTTTTTGTGCCAGTACCATGCTCTTTAGGTTACTGTGCCTTATGGTACAGTTTGAAGTCAGATAATGTGATGCCTCTGGCTTTGTTGTTTTCGCTTGAAGTTGCTTAGGCTACTTGGGCTCTTTTGTGAGCCCATGTGAATTTTAGAATAGTGTTTT
The DNA here is from genome assembly GCF_048565385.1 of Saimiri boliviensis. NCBI lineage: Eukaryota > Metazoa > Chordata > Mammalia > Primates > Cebidae > Saimiri > Saimiri boliviensis. Next base: position 104,592,000 of record NC_133460.1, read on the forward strand.
CTAGTTCTGTGAAAAATGATATTCATAGCTTGATAGGCATAATGTAGAACTTGCAGATTGCTTTAGGCACTATGGCCATTTAAAAAATATTGATACTTCTAATCCATGAGCTATTTTTTAAAATCACATTTGTAGTTACTTCATTAAAGTCTTGAAGCCCTCAAAATTATCCAGGAGGGTTGGAATCAACTTCTTCCAAATTCATATTAATGTTGACATTTTGGCTTCCTCTCATCAATTATGAATGTTCTTAATGACATCTAGAATGGTGAATCCTTTCCAGAAAGTTATGAATGTATTTTGCCCAGAACCGTAAGAGGAATCATTATCTATGTCAGTTATAGCCTTATGAAATGTATTTTTTAAATAATAAGGCTTAAAAATGGAAATCTCTCTTTGATCCATGGGATGCAGAATAGATATTGTGTTAGCAGGCATCTCCTTGTCCATGTCCATCAGAGTTCTTGAGTCACCAGGTACATTGTCAGTGGGGAGTAATATTTTGAAAGGAATCTTTTTTTCTGGCTAGCAGGTCTCAACAGTGGGTTTAACATTTTCAATTAACCTTGTTGTAACCAGATGTACTATCACCTAGGCTTTACTATTCTATTTTTAGAGCACAGGCAGAGTAGATTTAGAATCAGTCTTAGGACCCTAGGATTTTTGAAATGGCAAATGAACACTGGCCTCAAATTAATGTCACTAGCTGCATTATCCCCTAATAAGGAGAGTCAGCTTTGAAGTTTTGAATTCAGACACTGACATTTTCTCTGTACCTATGAAAGTCCTAGGGGGCATCTTCTTCCAATAGAAGGCTATTTCTCCATTGAAAATCTGTTGTTTTGCACAGTCACAAAGTTTCTTACCTAGATCTTCCGGATCTTTCATCAAGTTTTTTAGCTAGATCTTCTGGATAATTTTTGCTGTTTTGACGTTAGCACTTGCTGGTTTACTTTACACTTTTATATTATGGAGATGACTTCTTTCCTTAAATCTCTTCAACCAACGTCTGCTAGCTTCCAACTTTTTTCTGCAGATTTTTTTTCACCTCTCTCTGGCTTCACAGAAGTAACAAGAGTTAGGACCTTTCACTGGGTTAGGCTTTGGCTTAAGAGAATGTTGTGGCTGGTTTGATTCCTTAGCCAAACAAATCATGAAAACTTTCTTCACATAAGCAATAAGGCTGTTTTGCTTTCTTGTCATTCATGTGTTGACTGGAATGGCACTTTTCATTTCCTCAAGGATGTTTTCTTCACCTCACAACTTGGCTATTTGGTGCAAGAGATCTAGGGTGTGGTCTGTCTTGGCTTTCCGTATGTCTTCCTCACTAAGCATAATCATTTCTACCCTTTGATTTTAAGTCAGAGTTGTGACTGTTCTTTTCACTTGAACACTTAAGAGGCCATATAGGGTTATTAATCAGCCTTATTTCAATATTCTTGTGTCTCAGGGACTAGGGAGGCTCAAGGAGAGAGAGAGAGAGACAGGGGAATGGCTGGTCAGTGGAACAGTAAGAACACAGACATTTGTGTTGATTATGTTTGCCATCCTTTATAGGTGCGGTTCATGGTACCCCAAAACATTTACAATGGTAACATCAAAGGTCACTGATTACAGATCACCATAACAGATATAAAAGTAATGAAAAAGTTTGAAATAGTGCAAGAATGATTAAAGTGTGACACAGAGACACGCAGTGAGTACATGCTCGTGGAAAAATGGAGTGAATAAATCTTCTTAAGGAAGGATTGCCACAAACCTTCAATTTATAAAAAACACAATATCTGCAAAGCATAATGAAGTGCAGTTCAATAAGACAGATATGTTTGTATTTTAAAATATACAAAACAATACACAATCTTGCATATATTTACTAAAAATATATAAAAATATAAAAATGGGACATATCTTTAAGATAATGATTGTCCTTGTGGAAAAATAAGGAATGAGACAGGAGAGAGATACTAAGCTTGAAATGTATCTGTAATAGTATTTTATGTAGAAAAATCCAGAGAAAACATGGAAAAATGACAAAATTCATAAATGATCTGTGCTGGACACTTGGCTATTTTAATGCATTACATTTCTGTATGTTTGAAATATTTTATAGCGGTATTTCAAAACTCTAGAGTTATTCTCTTGTGCTATTATGTTTGGGAATGGACAGAATAGATGACTCTCTGTCACCTTCCAGTTTGACTTTTGGTCAAGTCAATAAATTACTTGAAAAGCGCCTTGATGAAGCTTATGTAGACCCAAGCCTCTTTGTGTTTCTGGAGAAGTTAATAAGAATTGGGCCACAAAATTGCTGAATACTTAAAGGGAGCAATTTTATCTTGGGCTGTCACATTGAGTAAGTGGCTTCTGTTCAGGCCATCTGTTCTAGGCAGAGTGCACCACATCCATCCTGTATGCTTGGCAGGGTCTCATTCCCATCGTTATCCCTCCAAGAGCTCTAGACTGGAATTTTTAAAATTTCACATTGACACATGGGGGAAATTGTTGATGGGAGAAAGTCTCTAGATGACATGTTTTCACCCCTGGCATTTTTCATGGTAGAGGGAAGGTGCGTGTAGAAGTATAATTAGATGATTCTTCAGAGTTTTGCCCAATTGAGTGCTTTGGGTAGGGCCCCCTGCAACCCCAGCAGACCTATCACCCATTTCTTGCCAATGTGTTCCTTTCAATTACTCTTAATATCACATCCAGAATTAGAGATGGAAGAAATAATTGGGTCAGCTCATCTTTGCTTTGCCAAGGCAGGTGTTTTCTAACATGTTTCCTGTGGTGGTGCCCAGTTGTTAATAATATGCCTGTGCACTGTGCAATTATTTTGATAGTAGAGGGAAGATGATAAATGGAGCCTGTTCCATGCTACAAGGACCATTTCACCACAGCCCTTCTATGCAGCATTATTGGGGGGAACTCACTGATTTCCACATCTGCATTGAAAACCTTTGACCGAAACTCCCTTGCAAATCAGGAGTGAGAAGGAATGGAATGTTTTGGGTGATAAGAACAGCTTCATGTCACCTGGTTTTTAGTGTCTTAGTTCTAGCCAGTTACAGTCTAGCCACAGGAAGCATATAATCACATAGTCTTAGATATTTCAGGACAGCTTTGGTTAGGTAGATCTGTCCCGTGGTCCTCATAGCACTTGGCAAATGATGGTCATTGTAACTATGATTCCTTTAGCAACAGAACCAGCCACTTTTAGCTATGAGTTATTTGGCTTTTAGCATCTGTACTTATTTTTATTGTGGCATATATTATTTTGTGTTGTAATGACCTATTTGTCTCTCCCACTATATAGAGTTCTTTGAGAATAAGGATTGTATCTTATTTGCCCTTCTTTCCTCAGGATCCCAGCATAGTATATGATAACTAATTTGTGTTTTGTGAATATTTTTGAGTGGATGAATTAAGTCTTGGTCTTAGGCTGTCATGAAAGAGAGGTGGTTATGATGCCCCAGTTGGAGGGGTGCCATGGTTAGGTGGCATAGTTAGTGCTGGCAGATTACTTAGTTCATTCAGTAAGAATTTGAGTGTTTTTGAGCCAGGAAGGCATGATGTTAGAGGTCATATGCAGTCCAAGAGAGAAGATATATTTCCTGTCCCACAGGAGCCGGGGAAATAAGATAGAATTCAAATAATGAGATAGGATGCTAATTGGGAATGTTGACAAAAACATTTAAATGAGCTAGAAGTTGACAGTTTTGGCTAGTTTAAAATAAATTGGTACTATCTAGTTGGGGAAAACCTCTTCTGTTGGAGTTTTAGGAAGACAATAAGTAGTATCCCATTTCCCCTGTTCCCAGTTTTAAAAATATTTTTAATATGTGCTTCCTGGGAACAAGAACACTTTCCTATATGGCCATAACACAATTATTAAACCCAAGAAATTTAAAATGAATTCTAGGCTCTTTCAGTAGACAGACCTGGGGAAACAATGTATATTTCTCTCTAATTAAAATAGAATCTCATTCAGTTCTTCCTCACTCATGTTCTATGTTTGCATCTCTCTTGTCCTTTTTGATAACTTCTTAAATCAATACATTTATGCATTTTTTTCTATCTTTAAATATAAGCAAATGGTTTCAGGATTTTAGCACTAATATACTACCAATAACAAACCTACTGAATAAAGTTCAAGATTTTTTTGGCAGTTCTTTTTGCTCTTAAAATATATCCAATGAAATGTATGTAATCAGATGATTGTGCTGAAACATTACCTGAATTCTTTTTTTTCTCTATGTGGCATTGATATCAAGTTGATATACAATTATATTAATTTGTTTCTGTTTACCTTACATTTTAGGATTTTTCATCTTGTTTAACATTAATTTTGAAAATGAAAACCAACTACATGTTTCAAGTCAAAACTACACAAAAGATATGTTCAGAGAAGTCTGTCATCTTTTTTCTTTCTACCTCCATTTCTACCCTTCCCATAGATGATTTTTTATTAGATTCTAAGTAATCCTTATGTTTATGATAAATGAAGTAAATATGTGTCTATTCTTCCCCTTTGTTCTCAAGCAAGAAGCAGCATGCTCAATAATTCTTTGGAACTTTGATTTTTAAAATTAACAACACATCCTGGAAGTTATTCCATGTCACTCTATAGAAAGCATTCTCATTCTTTCTTTAAATGGCTACACATTACTCTGGTGTGTGGATGTACCACAAGTACACAACTCATCTACAGATGGCCATTTGGACTGTTTCCAACAAACAACACAGCAGTGACTAACTTCTGTATATGCTCTTTCTTATTTGTAGAGGTGGTTTCTCAAGGTAAATTCCAGAAGTGAGGTTTCTGGGTAATGAATTACCCACTTGCATTTGGAGTCAATTTGAAACAGAGAAGTCAGGCAGATGGAGAGGAAAATGTCAGCTTTCTTACTCATATGTCATCTGTTAAAGGTGGCTCTGATGCTTCCTATCCTAAATCCCTGGAGCAGTCTTAACCACCCAGTGCAGTCCATTCTAGAAAACTGTGGGCAGACTCTCGATGGGCAGAGCTCCTCCGGCTAAGCTAATGGCCTTGTCCATGGGAGACGAAAATACTTACACTCTGAAGGAACGCAGATGCCAAGGTATAGAAAAGAGAGTCAGAAGGTGTAAGTATCTGAACTCCACCAATCAGAGAAATGTCTCCTTGGGGAGAAAAAAGTAAGGGGCAGAGAGAGGCTAGGAGTGTCACTTTACGTCCTTCTATGTGGAAACATGAAGATGAAGGAAAATGTGCCCCCTTTCCCCAATGCCCTGTAGCCACTAGTATCAGGCTCTTTAATGGACTCTGGTGGGGTGGGTGAGGGCTTAGGAGTTCTGAAGAATGAATAAAAATGAAAGAGTCAAACCAAATAAAACCTAGAAATCTTGGAGTTTGTTAATCACATATTCAGTTGAATAGCCTAAAAAACTGTACCAGCTTCCCTTTGCTTGGTATAATTTAAAATTAAAATTAAGTTTAAAAATTAATTTGAAATGTAAATTAAAAATTCTGGCACCTCTCTGCCATGATAGAAGGTGTAGGGAGGGGAGTGGGTGCACCGTGTGGACAGGACTATTCTGGAGGTTGTGTTCATTGCTCTCATGCCATGTGATTAGTGGGACATCAGGGAGGATCATTGTGCTGAAACCAATGATCTGATTTCAGCAGATCACTGGTTCTGCTGAAAATGTCCTGAGTAGGTGTGGTGAGTATAAGAGGTAGGGAGGCACATATCATTCTTCTCATCTATAAAGTATTGTAGAGGCGTTTGGAATAGGAGAGGTGCATTTGTTGTTTAAATTTTCCAGAGGCTGTTTGGCCAATAGCTATGCATTTAAATATTTTATATAAAAGAAGAGCAGTGAGTTGAGTTGTCAAACTGATAAATTCAAGAATACCAGACTCAAAAAAAAAACCTTAAAGGAAATATTTCCATATTTTCCTTAGAATATTAAAAATTAAACATGTTCAATCATGTTTTGTCGCAAGCATATAAAATTCATACTCAGAACCTGATGATGGAAAGATTTTGGATTTCTCTGAAGTTTCATTTATTTTCAAATATATAATTTTTTTCTACTTACACTGTGAAAGTTGAAACCCTAGAGAAATGCTTAATAGAGAAAGTGTGAATTCTTCACAGTCTTAGGCCTCAGAGATAACTTTTTTTATGTAGTTTGGTGTAGAGCCTTCTAGCATTTTTCCCTTTCCATCTCTGTGATAGCATGTATTGCACTTTGTGTGGGGAAAATTCAATTATATTGTTTTGTAACTCACATTTTTTTTTCAATTTCTATGTCCTGGATACTTTTGTAGCAGATATACACAGCCTAGGAGCCTAGACCACCTCCTTCTCCCAGAAGCTCCCTTGCACGCTCCTTGTCCTAACTTACATTGGTGTTAGGCGATTCTTTATGTTTTTATATAACCTCCCCTGCAGAAAGAGTTGACTGATTCATGCTGTGTGAGTCAGTGTCTTTCCTTGGCATATTTCAAATTGAAATGAGGAAGACATTTCCCTTTGAAGATGATATGAGGACATTTGGCTTGGGTACTCTCAGAATGGAGGAAGCCAACATAAAGTCAATGGCAGAAACACAAAGGGAGCGTTGGAAAGGAGAGTCCCAGCAGTGTCTTAGCCCCTGGGTTGAGCTGTTCTTTTCTTACAGTGTAATTGATCAGTCACGTTCTACTTCCTTGATTTGGAGGAGCCAATAGCTTTTCTTTTTTTCTTCCTAACCTAGTTTAAATTATATTTCTCACTGTTTATATTAGAAAATATCTTCATTAATACATCTTGCTATGCTAATATATCAATATTGTCCATTTTATCGGGTATATTATATTTTATTAATATATGAACTCATATTTAAAAACTCTTCTATTTATAATCATTTGTATTATTTTGAAGCTTGGACTTTAGACAATGCTGCAATGAGCATTCTTTTATACTTGCACAGTTGAATATCTCCAGAGAAAAATCATAGTAGAAAAACAGAAAAGGCTTAGATGTTTTAAATTTTAGTAGATTATATCAAACTACCATCTCCAAAATTGTACCAATGCTCTCCAAGATAGTGGCAGATAGTGGGGATTTCCTTACAGCTAGATGTTGCCAATAGTTTAAATCTTTGCAAATGCAATAGGAGAACAATAATTTCTAGTTTTAACTTGCATTTTAAAATTATTCCTGTGGAGGAGCACCTTTAATATACTTATTACATACCGTAGGACAAACATGAGGATTACAGTGGAGTTGTTACTGGAAATAATGCAAATCAGATTAGAGTGGAACACTATGTGAAAAATGCTAAAAGAAAAACTATCAACTGAGAATTTGATACCCACTGAAATCATTCTTCAAGAATGGAGGTGAAATAAAGGCTTTTGTTGACATATGAAAGTTGAAAGAATTCATCATCCTCAGAGCTTTACTATCAGAAATGCTGCAGAAAGTCCTCTGGGAAGAAGGAAGATGACACCAGAGGGAAATCTGGATCTACATAAAGGAATGAAACGCACCAAAAAAAGTAACTGCATAGATAGGTATAGAATACTTTTTAAAAGTAATTATTCAAATCTCACTAGAAGATACTTGTGGACTTTCCTGATAGCTTTCTATTATTGTTTCTAAACAACAAATTGCTTAAAGCAAAAAATAATTATATTGTGGGATTTTAACATGTAGAATTAAAATATGTGACAATAATCATACAAATGTCATAAATACGATAATAGTACAAACATCATAAAAGAGGAAACAGAAATATACTATTATAAGTTTCTTATGCTGTAGCCAAAGTGGTATAATATCATTTGAACACAGACTGTGAGAAGTAAAACATGCATATTATTTTGCCCTGGAGCAATCTCTGAAATGATGTCAAAAGGATTAGAGCTGAAAAGTCAACAAGGCAGAAAAAATGGAGCCATAAAAATACTCCATTAGTCCAAAAGAAAGCAGGAAAAGCCGGGCGCGGTGGCTCAAGCCTGTAATCCCAGCACTTTGGGAGACTGAGGCGGGTGGATCACGAGGTCGAGAGATCGAGACCATCCTGGTCAACATGGTGAAACCCCGTCTCTAATAAAAATACAAAAAATTAGCTGGGCATGGTGGCACGTGCCTGTAATCCCAGCTACTCAGGAGGCTGAGGCAGGAGAATTGCCTGAACCCAGGAGGCGGAGGTTGCGGTGAGCCGAGATCCCGCCATTGCACTCCAGCCTGGGTAACAAGAGCAAAACTCCGTCTCAAAAAAAAAAAAAAAGAAAGCAGGAAAAAAGGAGCAAAGAACAGATGTGACAGAAAACAAATGGCAAGATAATAGATTGAAACTAAGTGATATCAATAGTCACATTACATGTTACTAAACACTAAAAGGCAGACAATATCATATTGGATAAAAATGGAAGATCAATCTATGTAAACACTTTAAATACAAAGGTATGTTAGTAAAAGGATGGGAAGATATATAATGTTAATATTAATCAAAAGAAAGTTAAGGTGGTAATATTATATCACATAAAGTAGATTGTATATCAAAGAATGTTACCAGGGATAAAAAGAACCATTTCATAATGATACAATTAAGAGGAAATAACAACCCTAAATAATTATGCAATTAATAACAGAGTTTCAAAATATCTGAAGCAAAAACTGAAATAATTATAAGCAGAAATAGATATTTACACAATTGCAATCGCAAATTAAAAATCCCTTCTATTAATAACCAGTAGAATAAGTAGATGGAAAATCAACTGGAATATGAATTACATGAACCATGCTATCAGCCAACTGGATGTAATTGACAGCTATAGAATACTTCATCAGATAAAAGTAGAAAATACATATTCTGGTCAAGGGTATACAGAACATTTATTAAAATAGACTGTATTCTAGGCCATAATGAATAAATTTTAAAGGATTCATAAAATTTGTTTTCTTACTGTAATGGACTTATGTTAGAAATACAGGCGAGGGGACAGAAGGCAGAAAACCACACTGCCATGTGTGTACCTATGCAACAATCTTGCATGTTCTTCACATGTACCCCAAAACCTAAAATGCAGTTAAAAATAATAAATAAATAAATAAATAAATAAATAAAATTTTAATTTAAAAAAAAGAAAAAAAAAAGAAATATAATAGAAAGATATCAGGAAAGTCCACAAGTATCTGGAAACTAAATAAACCCCATCTAAATAACTCATGTATCAAAAGAGAAATTTGTACTTTAAAATGAATAAAAATATAAATATAACATATCAGTATCAATGGGATGCAGCTAAAACAGTATTTGGAGGAACATCTATAACACTAAATGGCCTGTAGTAACAAAGAAGAAAGATTTTAACTCAATGTTATAAGTGTCCAATTTAAGAAACTAGAGAAAGAGCAGCAGATTAAACCCAGAGTAAGTTTATGACATGAAATAATAAAGATTAGAACAGAATTCAATTAAATAGGAAGAAGTAAGAAAAACAATATAACGTAGTTCATTATTTAAGAAGATTAATAAAATTGATAAACCTCTAGTCAGACTGGTCAGGAATAAAACATAGGAGGTAAAAATGATCAATATTCAGAAAATTAGAGAGATGACATTACTTCTAATTCTACAGATACTAAAAGGATAATGTGGAAATATTTTGAACAACTTTATGCCAACAAATTTGATGATTTAAGTGAAATGGGAAAATTTCTTGAATCACCAAAACTCTCAAATCTCACTCAAAAAGAAACTGAATTTGAATAGCTCTATATCTGTTGAAGAATCTGAATTTATAGATAAAAGCTTTCCCACAAAGAAAACCCAGGCCTTGATGGCTTAACTGATGAATTTTCCTAAATATTTAAGGAAGAAATAATATTACAGCTATGCAAACACTTCCAGAAAATTAAACAGGACAAAATACTTTCTAACTCTGTAATTTCCAAAATACTTACAGACTAATGCGTCCTATAAAAATAGATGCAAAAATTCTCAACAAAATATTAGCAATTTGAATCCAACAATATATAATTAGGATAATACAGCATGAGCAAGTAAGGTTTGGTTTGGAGATGCAAGGTTGATTTAACATTTGGGAACAAATTGATATAATTTACCATATTAACAGACTGAAAAAGAAAAAGCCTTATGAGCTCAATAGATGCAGAAAAAGCATTTGAAAAAAATTCAACATTCATTACTATTAAAAACTTTCAGCAAATTAGTAACAGAAGAGACCTTTTTCAAGTTGATAAAAGTCATCTACCAAAAACCCGTAGCCAACATTATACTTAACCATAGAATATCAAATGCAATATCCCTCAGATAAGAAACAAGACAAGAATGCCTGCTTTTTACCACCTCTATTCAACTGGCCAGTGTAATAAGGCACACTTTCTCTTTCTTACCCCTGCCAAAAAAGGGGCATCCAGACTGGAATAAAAGGGGTAAAATTGTCTCTAGTCATTGATGACATATTTATGTATAAAAGTTAAAAATATTTTTAGAACTACCAAGTGAGGTTGGCAAGGTTGCAGGATACAAGCTCAACATACAGAAATAAATTGTAGTATTATAAACTAGCAACAAACAGAAATTTCAAGGAAATAAAACAATGCCATTTTCAACAGCATACAAATATAAAATACTTCAGGATAAATCTGACAAAAAAGTATAAGTTCTGTATAATAAAAACCATGCTGAGAGAAATTGTAAAAGACCTAAATACATAGAAAGTTATACTGTGTTCATATAATAATATTGAGAAGAATCAATATTATTCAGATGTCAGTTATTCCTCAAGTGACCTAGAGGTAATGCAATTCTAATTAAAACTCCATTAGGCATTTTTTTTTCTGGTAGACCTTGATAACTTCATTCAACACAATCCCAATTAAAATGTCAGTAGGCTTTTTTCCCCATAGAACTAATGTGTGGACCTCAAATTCATTCAGAGATGCAAAATATCTAGCATAATTAAAAGAGCTTTATTATATTAAAGAAAATAGTTGGAGGATTTACACTACTGAGTTCAAGACTTACATTAAAGCTATAGTAATTAAGACAGTATGATATTGGCATCAAAATGGACAAGCAGTCAATGGAACAGAGTCCAGTAATGACACAGGTACATGTAGTCAATTTATTTTTAACAAAGGTATAAAGGCAATTAAGTGTAGGAAAGACAATCTTTTCAGCAAATGCTATTGAAATAATTGTATACTCCCATTTTAAAAATTAATTTTGATTCCTATCTTATACCTGTACAAAGTTAACTCAAAATGTATCATAGATCTAAATGTAAAAGTTTAAATTATAAAACTTCTAGAAGAATATATAGGAGAAAATATTTGTGAATTTGGATAGCACAAGGATTTCTTAGGAATGATACCAAAAGCACAATTCATTAAAAAAGATAAACTAGACTTTGTCAAAATTAAGACCATTTGCTGTTTGATAGATACTCAAGGGAGTGAAACTACAAACTACTGACTGAGAAAATATTTGCAAATAAATACATCTGATAAAAGATTTATGTCCAGGATATGTTATTAAAACTCAATAAAACTCAGTAACCACAACAGAAAAAAAGTCTGATAAAAATGGGCAAAAGATATGAATAGATATTTCACTGAAGAAAATATATGAATGGCAAATAAGAATAGACTCTTAATATTATTATCACTCAGTTAAATGCAAATTAAACTACAATGATGGCTGGGAATGGTGACTTAATACCTATAATTCCAACACTTTGAGAGGTCGAGGCGGGTGGATCACCTGAGGTTGGGAATTAGAGACCGGCCTGACCAACATGAAAAAACCCTGTCTCTACTGAAAATACAAGGATTAGCTGGACGTGGTGGTGCATGCCTGTAATTCCAGCTACTCAGGAGGCTGAGGCAGAATTGCTTGAACCTGGGAGGTAGAGATTGCGTTGAGCCGAGATTGCACCATTGCAATCCAGCCTGGGCAACAAGAGCAAAACTCCGTCTCAAAAAAACAAAACAAAACAAACAACAGCAAACTACAATGAGACGCTAATATCCAAAGTTTTTTTTTTTTTTTTTTAAAAACTGACCTTAGCAAATGTTGACAAGGATGTAGAGCAACTGGAACTCTGATACACTGTTGTCTAGAAAGTGAAATGGTACAACTACTTTGGAAAATAGTTTAGCAATTCCTTTAAAGTTAATCATATACTTGTGATCCAGGACTTTATCCAAGGGAAATGAAAACATCTGTTCATACAAAGGCTTGTACGCAAATATTTATAGCAACTTTATTTGTAACAGCCAAAAGCCAGAAATAATCAATGACAATCAACAGATAAGTGGATAACTGTGGTATATTCATATAAAGGAATAAGAGTCACTAACACAAGTAATGAACTATTGATATATGTAACAACATGGATGAATCTCAAAATAATTAGGCTAAGTGATAGAAGGTAGATTTAAAAAATTAGCATAATACTGTGTCTTTGTTTCTTCTGCCTTAACAAAGTACCATAAACTGGGTACTTTATAGACAGGAGAAATTTCTTACAGTTCTGAAGGCTGGAAGTCCCAGATCAGGGTGTCAGCATTGTAGGGTTCTTGTGAGGGCTCCATTCCAGGTTGCAGACTGCTGGCTTCTCACTGTAACCTCACAGAATGGAATGAATGAGTTAGCTCTTTGAAGTATCTTGTATAATGGGTGCTAATCCCATTAATTATGTCTCTGCCTTCATGACCTATTCACCTCTTAAAGGCTGTACCTCCTAATACCATTAAAAAGGAGGTTGGGATTTCAACATATGAATTTGGAAGTTGGGGAGACACAAGCATTCAATCCATAGCAGTATGATTCTCTTCATATAAATTTCTAGAAAATGAAAACTGATCTATAGTAACAGAAGGCAGATCAGTGGTTTGAGGGAGCGTTGGTGAGTTGCAGATGGCAGATAGGGCAGAATAGAGGGAGGGATTATAAAGGAGTACAAGGAAGCTTTTCATGTGGGATAGATAAATTATCTCAATTACCTTGTTGGCTTCAAGGGGTATACAAAGCTAATGAAAGTGAACTTTTTAAGTACAGGCAGTGCTCAACTTATGACCATGGTCAGGACCGCGGAACGGTCGTAACATGATTTGGTCGTAAGTTGAGTAGGCTATATGTACAGTTAAAATGGTGCACGCGGAGATGGTAGTGCTGCCAGAAACTGGTCCTCACTGTCGTACACCGAGCTGGGCAATGTTTGTGCTGCCAGATGCGGAGCAGTTGTGGCTAGCGATTGTGGTCATAAAGTCAAATGATCATAAGTTGCATAGGTCGTAAGTCGATCAATACCTGTATGTGTGGTTTACTGCATGTCCCTCAGGAAAAAGGTTGAAAGAACTGACACCAGAGAAACCAACATTCACCACTGGTGCAGTGCTCTAGAACATGGGTATTAGAGGTGGACACACCTGGGTTCAAACCCAATCCTGCACTGTGGATACTACTTTTTCCTGTAAGTCTCTATTTCTTCATTATAGAGGCTCATACTGATGAATTAATATTATATTCAGCATACAAAATGGGGATAATAATGCCTCTTCAACAGGGTTGTGGTGAGGATCAGATGCTCTAATATGTATAAATAGCATGCGTCATAGTAACTACTCAATCATCAGTCATTTTTATTATTATTAGCACATGTTTGGAAAACGAAGGGATAATTCTTATGAAGTGTGCTTTTGGCTCAATGGGAGACTAGTTCAGTGTGTCAAACACAAATGAAAAGACCCATGAGGTTGGTTTCTCACTTTAAGTGATCTTGCCACATTCTGAAATTGAGCCTGTTCACTTCTGCTCAGCAATAAGAATGCCTTGAAGCTTTGTTTGCAGAAAAATATGACATTATTCTTATAACAGATAGGAACCATTCCCTCTGGAATCTCTGCATTGCTCCCTCTGTCTCTAAGATTTCAGGAACATAAGTTGTAAACAAACATCTCTGTGTGGCTAATTCCAGTCAGTTGAAAATGAGGCCAGCTTCTAGATACTAGGCTGGAGACCATGATTCCCCCATTGCACTAATCCTGCCTTGTTCCAAAAGCAACATCCTGTAAGAAGGGGTTTGTGGATTTTTGAAAGCAGCATTTAATACAGGGAAATGCCTGTTAGTTTAAGCCCAACTTACTGAGTCCTTGTGAAGGCCGCCTGTACTTTTACATTTTAGAAATTGCAGTGCTCAGGATAGTGCTTTGACGTTGTGCTGGATTTGCAGGAATGATGGTAGTATATCATTGAATACTATTTATCTTGGGTATGTTGTAATCAGCTTTTGATCCTAATACCAAACTGCTATAGAGGAGGGGGTAAACCTATACTATTTTTATGACTGATGAAGCTGTCTTTGCATGGTTGTTTACAAATTATTCTGTAATTTAATGCCTTCAATCAGAGTGTTTTTAAGATCAGTCGGCAGAATTTTGTAATGCTCCCATCAGTTGGAACTCTTGCATTATTTTCCACAGATAATTGGACCAGTGGCACATATGAGAGACTTCTTAGTCCACATCAAGATGGCAATGATTTGACTGTGTCAGTTACAAGGAGACTTCGTGCTCTCTGGGATGACTAGACTGAGGACCCTGTGAGAATAAGAACCAGGCTTGACTGTTTATGATCCTATCCATAGCAACAAGCCCAGAGCTTGGCTCTTTCTCAGTACTAAATCAATATCTATTCAGTGGCTGATTGATTGCTGGAGTGCTACTCTCTCAACCATTAGAAAAAAACCCTGTCTCTGTATCATCTGTCTACTCATCCATCTATTATATCCTTTCCCCTGTTAAAAATATTTTTTCTGTATTCTTGCATTTAATTCTAACAACTGTGTGAGGGAGACTATTATTATCCACCTCTTACAGATAAGGAAACTGAGACACAGAGAGGTTAAGCAATTTCCTGAGGTCACACAGCTGGTGAGTTTGGGAGCTTGTGTTACCTTATTTTCTATGCCTCAACCTCACTGATTTTTTACAAGGACAGTCTTTTTTCTAAGTCCAGGTCTTCGCAATGTGGGAAAAATTGGAATAGGATAGATTTTCTCTTTTGTACTTTTCCTAACCTCATGATTCTAATCCAAGTTGAAGACAGAAAAGGTGAAGGCCCAAAGAAATTTAACTGTGTGTGTTTGCATGTGTATATATATGCATGTGTGCTTGTGTGTGTATGCATAAGGGCATGTGTGTGTGCCCTGCCTGGGCATAATGGAGAGAGGGCAGAGAGAACCAGCAAGCACAACCTCAGAACCCAGCGAAAATTTGTAATTACTCTGTCTGGAAACACAAGAATAAGACCTTTCTGCATTTAAAAAATTCTGTTCACGTATTTTAGGTGATGGCATTCCCCTGAAGAAGATTAAAAATATAACATAGCTAAAAATTATCTTGAAGCTGAGAAAAACTATTTAACATTTAATAACAAATTTTGACCCTTAAGCATTAAAGTATGTATCAGTGACTATACATACTCAAACTGATTTTACTTTTCTGTAGCATTAATCATGGTGACATTTGGATTTTAAGGGAAAATAATTAGGAGAAAAGCAGAAATGGGAGCCCTGATCCATGTTCTACTTTTTGAAACTTCTGTGAGTAAATTTTTTTTTTTTTTTAACAAAGATGGTTTGGTTTTGCGAATGGCATTATTTCAATAATGAATAATTCAGAGAAGCAGTCAGTGAATGTTAGCTGAAGACAGGAAACATATCTTTGAATTCCTGTTCATTTTATGGGCCTTTGGAAGCAGCCACCTATCTATATAAAGCTTTCCAAGGGAAAAATGGGCATCATTCTTAGGCTAATGGGAAATAATGGTGTGATCAGTGAAGCTCTTTGCTTGGAAGCCAGCAATAGAGCTGAGCCACCTGAACCTCTCCACTTCACTGCTCTGGTATCTGGACTATTATCAAATGGCAGCTTTCACAGGGGAAATCAACAATCCACCTGAAGCTGTGCTAGTCTCTGGTGTGTGGATCTAGAAGGAACACACAACTGAAAACTGATAAAGGATCATTTCATCCAGCACACCAGGGAAGTGCAAATTCTGCCTTGCTCTGCTGTTTCCCAGTTTCTCCATGTCCAGGATGAAAATACTTCTGCCTTCCAGATTCTGAAACTGTTAGGCAACTGTGCTCGCTGGAGGAGAGCTGATGGGGAATTGTGTGTCATCAGTCAAGAGGCTTAACCATCCTCTCTATTAATTTGGGGACAGAAGACTGCTTCTATTTAACTGCCCCCTACCCCAGTTGGTGCCACACCCTTTTCAAGGATTTTTCTTGCATTTTGTTGAACACACACATAGGAGCAGATACGCCTACGCACAGGTGAATGTACAGAAGTGAATCAAATGAACCAGGGTCTTTTTCTTTCCACATGCCCACTGCCTCCACCTTTGCTTGCAAGTTCGTGAAGACTTGGCAGGGGCTTTTGACCATGTCATGGGCAATAGTAGGGGACATTCCAGCTCCAACACGAATTCTCCAGTTCCATGTGACGTATACATTTCTGTAGACTGTGATGGTTAATTTTGTGTTAACTTGGCTGCTTTAAGAACGTCCAGGTAGCTGGTAAATTATCATTTCTGGATATGTCTGTGAGGGCATTTCTGGAAGAGATTGGCATTGGAATCAGTAGGTTGGGTGAAGGAGATCTGTCTTTATCAAGATCAAGGGCTGGGCGGTACCAGTCATCCTGAAATACCCCTATTGCTCCATCCTTCTGGCAAACCAGTGTGAGGTCTTCGATATTTTTCAAGTCTCAACAACATATCTTCGACTTGAGGCACCATGGTATGGCAAGCAATTCCCATTCTTCCCAGGAACAACCCCCATGCCATCTCTTGATCCACTAGTTTGGCCCAGCAGGCCAGTTTTCTTATTGACTTCTTTTATTTTGTTGTTGTTAAGATTCTTTTTTTTTTTGTTTTGTTTTTAATTGTACTTTGGGTTCTAGGGTACATGTGCAGATCATGCAGGATTGTTGCATAAGTACATACATGGCAATGTGGTTTGCTGCCTCCACCCTCTCATTACCTATATCTAGCATTTCTCCCCATGTTATCCCTTCCCAACCTCCCCAACCCCCGCTGTCCCTCCCCTACCCTCCCCCAACAGACCCCAGCATATGATACTCCCCTCCCTGTGTCCATGTGTTCTCATTGTTTAACACCCACCTATGAGTGAGAACATGTGGTGTTTGATTTTTATGGACTTCATTTCTATCCCTGCTAAGTCACTTCTTCCACATACATTTAATTTCATATATATACCTAAATTGTTGGTGATTTTAATTTTCTTCTTTATGCTTTGTGTAATATACAAGTGTTTTCTGATAAGACATTTACAATTAGAACCTCCTCCAAATTCTCCAAATATTAACCACCAACTACAACCTACCTGTCTTCTATGATTTAACCTAACTTCCCTTTCTACTATGAAGCGTATCCTTTCTTGGGGACCAACTGGATTTTGTATGCCATATCTACCGTAACACTTATTTATTCATCCATTCCTCCATTTGCAGCAATTATTCACTGAGTGCCTCCTATGAGCTGGGCCCTGTTCCAGAACACTGTGTGGCATATGTTGTTTACATTTCTGCTTCTCCCCTTGTAAGCCTTGAGTTCCATGTGAAGTATATATTTCTGTAGACTGTGATGGTTAATTTTGTGTTAACTTGGCTGGTTTAAGGACGTCCAGATAGCTGGTAAACCAAACACCTCATGTTCTCACTTATAAGTGGGAGGTGAACAATGAGAACACATGGACACAGGGAAGGGAATAACACACACTGGGGCCTGTCAGAGGTGTGAGGGGAGGAAGAGCATCAGGCTAAATAGCTAATGTATTCAGGGCTTAATACCTAGGTGATGACTTTATAACTACAGCAAACCACCATGGCACACGTTTGCCTAACAAACCTGTATGTCCCGCACATGTACCCCAAAACTTAAATAAAATTTTAAAAAAAGAATATTTAGAAGAGGAGCCCACTGCTTTTAGAGAATAATTATATGGGTGGCCCACATATGTAGGAAAAGCTTTTAAGTACCATCAGGGATCTCACCCAGACCCAGTTTCAAGGAGCAGGGGAAGGCGGGAAAGGCGCTACCTCCAAGGAACTCATAGTCTAATATAAGTGATTCTTAGTTTCTGGGGTACAATAAGGAACAGATGCCAAAACAGCCAACATGAATCTCTGGGGCAGAGGTACATGGTTAAAAACACATTTTTAAATGCCCATTTCTTTTTTTCCTCTAAAGTCCTTGTCCTTTACTGGGCAAGGGGTAAGGGAAGCAGACAGACCAGTGGACACAGTAGATGGGTGTGTGAGACAAAAAGCTACCCGAAAGCCAGCCAACCCACACTCCCCTGAAATGGGTGCAAATGCACTTCAAACTCTGGGCATTGATTATACACACAGCCTCTTCCAGGGATAAAAGAAGGGTTTCTTGTAAAGCTTCTTGTTACCCTCAACTACGGAGGCAAGTTCTGAGTTCTGGTTTTCCTAGGACTCTAGTGACAAAGATCTCTGGAGTAATCAAGCATGGTGGAGTGGCAGGGTGAGGGTTTCAAATGGAAAAGTAGGAGAGGAGTCTTGCCCAAGCCCTGTGACAATGCCAGTGCCTGTGTGTGGCCTCCTAGCCCAACTGGAAACAGACAGAGAAGGATGTACATGGTGAAAAGATATACAGGTATTTAGAATTAGCCAGCTGGCCTCCGTTTAGATGATCCCAATTTTGTGGGCAACATCCAAAGCATCGTAATCAGGAGTCAGTGGATCACACGTCTTCTTTCCATCAGGCCGGATCAGGGTGTGGACCTTGACCACATCACTGTCATAGAGCTTCCTCACAGCCTGTTTGATCTGGTGCTTGTTGGCTTTAACATGCACAATGAACACAAGTGTGTTGTTGTCTTCTGTCTTCCTCATGGCAGACTCGGTGGTCAGCAGAACCTTGATGATAGCATCGTGGTCAAGCTTGTTTCTCTCGTTTCTCGCTCCTCCGAGGATGTTTGGGTGGCCTTCAGAGTCGCAGTGTCTTGGGCTGCAGGAAAGTGGGTGATTTGCGGATCTTCTTTTGTGGTTGTGGACACCTTCAACACTACTTTCCTGGCCTTTAAAGCCTTCGCTTTGGCTTTGACTTTAGGAGGGGCAGGAGCGTCCTTCTTTGCTTTTGGCGCCATCTTGTGAAAAGTGCTAAAATGCCAATTTTCAATACAATCTTCAGAAGGTGAAGTTCTGCCAAGTGTCAGCTAATGATATTCATAGAAAAGCGTGCGGGAGCAATGGGTTATAAGATGTGTCATTCCCGGCATGGAAGGGAGAGAGAACATGAGAACAGATTAGATGATAGCATCCATTTGCAGTTGGGACAAGAGGAAAATGCTATTTTGAAAACCTTAGAAGTTTATGACAAAAACAAAGCCATCTCTGGGAGAGATGTTCTTTTCGTTTTGGGGGTCCCTTTAGTGAGCCCCTTTGGTCATGCAGATGGAAGTTAGGGACCTGCCTCTTGTTACTGGGAGCACCTTTCTTATATATTAAATTTGGGATTTTTGTAACCTTTAAAGAAGAGATAGTCAAGGTTTTCACATTCCTTGTTTTGTCAGAGATGGAAGCTTGAATTGCCTTTAGGGCTCAAAGCTTCCCACCTTGGGGGAAATTATTATTTGATGCATTTGGCTGTGCAAAAGATAAAACTACAGTCTGAGTCTGGAATGGGTAATGAGGCATCCCCTGCCTAAGGATGGTGACTCCATCAAGAGTATAGCAACTCTGTAGAGATTTTATCGCAAACAGATTTGCCTTCAGGGAACAAGGACATGATCATAGAATTTTTTTTTATGGGGACTATGAATTAACTCCAGTGACCTGGCTGCTGCCTCTGGGATAAGGGAAAGAAGGCCATTGAGGATCCCCAGTGAAAATATTTGGTCCGTGGGGCTGTGATGCCTGATTCTTTTCCCACTCATGCATTGAAATCTGTTATGTGCTCCTTAAACTTTGGAAACAGGTCTGCAATTGCAGTTTGAGTAAGGTTTTTGCAGCTGGGCACTGGGCAGATTGCAGAGAGCTGGAGTAAAGTGACAGAGCAGGTAAGAGTCGACCAGGTATGACAGATGGGAAGCTGGGGCAGCAGGCCAAGGTGGAGCCATGGCATATGGATGCATTTCCCAAGTATCTTTGGAAACACTTGTTGTAGCTTTGTGGGAGGGGCTCAGGTCAGGATTACTTTGTTATTATAGAAAATTGAATGGTAAAAAGGAAGAAAGGGACAGGGAGAGATTTGTTGAGGATACAAAATTACAGCTAGATAAGAGGGATAAGTTCTAGTGTTCTGTACCTCTGTAGGATGAATATAGGTAGGTACACATTATGTAGTTTCAAATAGCTAGAAGGAGAATATTGAATGTTTGCAACACAAATAAATGATGTTTGACATGATGGATATGTTTTACTTATACTGATTGGTGATCAGATCAGTATATGCATCAAAACGTCACTATGTACCCCATAAATACATTGTTATTACATCGGTTAAAAAATTAAAAAGTTAGATCCAAAAAAATAATATAAATAAAACGGGTCTCTAGAGGGCCATAAAACTTAGTTTGCAGCGTTGTCCCAGGGCTCCAAGGTACCAAGAGGAAAGAGTGCTGGCACTGTAGTATTCTCCTTAGGCTGCCACAACAAAATACCATAGGCTGGGCAGCTAAACAGAAGTTTTAGGCAAGAGAAAGAAATAAAAGGCATCCAGACTGGAAGAGAAAATGTCAAACTATCTCTGTTTGCAGCTGATATGATTCCATACCTAAAAAATCTCATAATCTCTGCCCAAAATCCTTGATCTGATAAGCAACGTCAATGTTTTAGGATACAAAAATCAAGGTACAAAAATCGGTAGCATTTCTGTACACCCCCAGTGTCCAAGATGAGAGCCAAGTCAAGAACACACTCCTATTCATAATAACCACAAAAGAATAAAATACCCAGGAATACAGCTCACCAGGGAGGTGAACGATCTCTACAAGGAGAGCTACAAAGCACTGCTGAAAGAATTTAGAGGCAACACAAACAAATGGAAAAACATTCCATGTTCGTAGATATGAAGAATCTGTTATTAAAATGGCCATTTTGCCCAAAGCAATGTACAGATTCAATGCTAGTCTTATCAAACTATCAATATCATTCTTCATAGAATTAGAAAAAACTAATTATAAAACTCATATGAACCCAAAGAAGAGCCAGAGTAGCCAAAGCAATCCTAAGCAAAAGAACCAAAGCTGGAGGTATCACATTACCTGACTTCAAACTATACTTCAAGGCCACAGTAATCAAAATAGCATGGCACTGGAGCAAAAACAGACACACAGACCAAGGGAACAGAATAGAGAGTCAAGAAAATAATGGGACACATGTACAACCATCTGATCTTCAACTAAGTTGACAAAACACAAGCAATGGGGAAAAGACTCCACCATTTTTATTTAATAACTGGCTATCCTTACACAGAAGATTAAAACTGGACCCTTTCCTTACATTATCTGCAAAAATCAACTCAAGATGGAATGAAGTCTTAAATGTAAAACCTAAACTATAAACACCCTGGAATATAACATAGGAAATACCATTCTGGACATAGGCCTTGGCAAAAATTTCACGACAAAGATGCCAAAGGCAATTGCAACAAAACCGAAGATTGACACATGGGATCTAATTAAACTAAAGAGCTTCGGCACAGCAAAAGAAACTATTAACAGAGTAAACTGGCAACCTTACCTACAGAATGGGAGAAAATACTTGCAAACTATGCATCCAATGAAGGTCTAATATCCAGAATCCATATGGAACTTAAATTACATGCAAAAAACCTCATTAAAAAGCAGGCAAAGGACAGAAACACTTTTCAAAAGAAGACATATGTATGGCCAATATGTCTATGAAAAAAATGCTCAACATCACTAATCTTTAGAAAAAGACAAATCAAAATCACAATAAGGTACCATCTCACACCAGTAAAAACGGCTGTTAAAAAGTCAGGCCACATGTGGTGGCTCACACCTGTAATCCCAGCACTTTGAGAAGTCGAGGTGGGTGGATCACCTGAGGTCAGGAATTTGAGACTAGTCTGCCCAGCATGGTGAAACCCCGTCTCTACTAAAAAATACAAAAATCAGCCAGGCATGCTAGCATGCATCTGTAATCCTAGCTACTAGGGAGGCTGAGGCAGGAGAATTGCTTAAACCTGGGAGGCAAAGGTTGCAGTGAGCAAAGATCATGCCTCTGCACTCCAGCCTGGGTGACAGAGTGAGACTCTGTCTCAAAAAAAAAAAAAAAAATAGATGCTGACAAGGTTGTGAAGAAAAGGGAACATAGGCCGGACGCGGTGGCTCAAGCCTGTAATCCAAGCACTTTGGGAGGCTGAGGCGGGTGGATCACGAGGTCAAGAGATCGAGACCATCCTGGTCAACATGGTGAAACCCCGTCTCTACTCAGGAGGCTGAGGCAGGAGAATTGCTTGAACCCAGGAGGCGGAGGTTGCGGTGAGCCGAGATCGCGCCATTGCACTCCAGCCTGGGTAACAAGAGCGAAACTCTGTCTCAAAAAAAAAAAAAAAAAAAAGAAAAGGGAACATTTATATACTGTTGATGGGAGTGTAAATTAGTTCAACCATTGTGGAAAGCAGTATGGTGATTTTTTCAAAGAACTTAAAACAGAATTACCATTCAACCCAGCAATCCCATTAGTTAGTATATACCCAAAGGAATATAAACCATTCTATCATAAAGTCACATGCAGAATTTTGTTAATCACAGCACTATTTACAAAAACAAAGACAAGGAATCAACCTAATTGTGCATCAGTGGTAGACTGGATAAAGAAAATGCACATGCGCACTGTGGAATACTATGCAGCCATAAAAAAGAATGATATCACGTTCTTTGAAGCAACATGGATAGAATTAGATGCCATTATTCTAAGCGAACTAATGCAGAAACCGAAAACTCAATATTGCATGTTCTCACTTACAAGCAGGAGCTAAACATGGAGAACACATGGACACAAAGCAAACAACAGACACTGGGGCCTACTTGAGAGTAGAGAATGGTGGGAGGGAGAGAACTGAAAAACGATCTGTCTGGTACTATGCTTATTACATGGGTGACAAGATAATCTGTAAATCAAACCCATGAAACACAATTTAACAAACTTGCACATGTACCCATGAACCTAAATGTTAAAAAGCATTTAATTATTAAAAATAAATTAAAAGTCCCAAACAAACAGGAAACATGTGTTCTACCAGTTCTGGAAGCTGGAAGTCCAAGATGGAAGTGTCAGCATGGCTGAGTTCTGGTGTGGGTCTTCTTCCTGGCTTGTGTCATCTCGCTGTGACCTCATGTGGCCTTTGTTTGGTGGCTTACATGAGAGGTGGGGTCACAAGCTCTGGTATCTCTACTTATAAGGGCACTACTCCCATCATGAGGGTTCTACCTTCATGACCTCCTTTAAGCCTACTACCTCCTAAAGGCCCACCTCCAAATGCCATCACATTGGGGATTAGAGTTTTAACACCTAAGCTTGGAGGCACACAAACATTTAGTCCGTATCACTGTCCGAAGGAGGCATTGTGGAATAGCTGACTTCTCAGCTCCCAGATTTAGGGAGTTTTTTGGCTGAGCCCAGCCGTTTGTCTTTCAGAGGAATATGAACACTCACTCAGAACTGACCCAAGCTGATTTAAGTGGACCTTTGAAGACTTGCAGAGCAGGAGTTTGATCTGGCTTAGCAGCAATAAAAATGATAAATTATCAGGACCTTATGTGTATTGAGTGCTTGATGTGCTATGCACTGTACATGTGTTATCATTAAATCTCCATGACTGTCCCATGAGGGGGGCATTGTCTTCTTCATACAATAGATGGAAGATGGGTGATTGGGGAGATGCTGCAGGCTGCCTGGCTCCTGAGCAGTGGCTGTGTCACTTGGAGGCTGAGATCAGTTTCAGGTGAGCTTACCTAAATGCTCAGGATCTGGAAAAGTGAACCAAGAGTAGGAGGGTCCTAACCCCACACCTGGGGCCAATTCATCCATACTTAAGGTCTGAACTCTAGGTTCATGACCCCCTGCCAAGACCCATGCCATCCCCATCTTCTGTCCCCACCACCAACCCCCTGTCATGGTGTCTGTCCAGGCTAGCTTCTTGCTGATGTGAAGGTGTTCACTTGGGTGGGTTTAGCCCATGCTTTCCACAACATGAAGCTCATCTAGGTGCGTCTGTCTCCCAGACTCCACAGCTGTAGGGTCCCCATGCTCAGCATAGCCCAGGTCAAGTTTGCTCCTGCATAAAGAATGATCCACAAAGCACCTTCCAGCTCCTGCATGAAAACAACAACAAATCACAGTCCTTACTTAAGGATATTGTTATAAATTGGGTCCCTATGGTGCCTCTGTGGAAAAGGCCAGTTGGCAACTCATGCAATACAGGAGCAGATCTGCACTTAGGATGCTTCTTGCAAAATTAATGGAGCTGGTTAACAGAGATCTCCATAAAATATAGATGGCCACAGTCCCCAGGGTGGAAATGGAAAGTGATCGCCCCTGCTGCAGTATGTGATTTATTGAAGGCTATAAGTTCACAAGATGCTTTGCAGAATGTGTAAAAAGATGAGGTTCCTGGCCCCAAGGACTGCAAGCCTAAGATGGAAATCATTGAGTACTGAAGTTCAGACTGACTGCAACCTGCGATCGTTATCAAGAATAGACTTTAGGCAGACAGGCTAAAGACAGCTGTTCATTTTGAGGAAGTGTTTAAAGGAGATTAAGAATGATGATCTCTGAAGAGGCAGGATGTTAACTTAGAGCGAAACAAAAACGTATGTACATCTCAAAGGCCTTAGAGACAAGGAGCTATATTAAATGTCAAATTAAAAGACAAGTCATCAATGATAATAAATGCCTGCATCTGTTAAAATGCTGCAGAAGCCTGCCATAGGCTTGCTGAGACATAGATCATTTCGGTTCTGATTAAATTACCTTGGTTATATCTTCTCTGGGGGCAAAAGCCTCCACACTTGGAAAAATTGTGGCTAAACCTTAAGGTGAACTCTCTAGTCTGAGATAAGAATTTTAGGGAAAGAAAGGAGCAGTGTTTAAACACACATATCTGAGCTGTTGTACTTAGCCTGATGAATTATAAAATATCCCTACCATCCTTTCCTCACTTCCACACCATCTCCCTTCTAGAAGCTTCAAAAAATTAAACTTGCACTTAAACATGCACCATCTGATAGATGCGACACG
Source organism: Saimiri boliviensis (assembly GCF_048565385.1). Taxonomy (NCBI): domain Eukaryota; kingdom Metazoa; phylum Chordata; class Mammalia; order Primates; family Cebidae; genus Saimiri; species Saimiri boliviensis. Next base: position 104,617,328 of record NC_133460.1, read on the forward strand.
TGTCTGAGTGACATCGTACAATCTCAACGTATGTCAGTTATACTATTATCTGTTTAAATCCAGGTTTCCATCTTGAAAGCTGTAGTTTTTCTGACAGATTCATATTCAAAATTGCAGGTTGGGCTGACAAGCTATTACCTCACCCCAGATGAAATATCTGCTTGTATGTACAAAAAAGGAAAAAGAAAAGCTTATTTTTCAATGCTCAGAAGAGCACATTTTCTTTAAAGAAAATGCATAGGTTCTACGCATTGCCCATCCTGCTGTGCTGACCTTTTTGTCTGCAAGAGTCAGTGGAATCAGGATCATTAATATGTTTCAAAAGCTGCATGGAAATGGCTCTAAAGGAGAAGGTGCTAGCAAGTGGTTCCCATGCGTGCCTCCCCACGTGCGTGCATCTCGGCGGGGCCTCCTTTGAATAGTTCTGCAGGTGGTTTGGACACCGCTCAAGAGTCCCCTTGGCTGGCAGGCAACTGATCACTAGTCAGAAATAATTGCTTCTCCTCCTTTCCCTCTCTTTCCCCCCACCTCTCTCCCTCTTCTTTAGATATTACATTTGAGGGGCGAGTTGGCTGTGGCCTCAGGACTCAGTGGAGTACAGAGTACAACCGTAGGCCCTCCTTAGTACTTCTTCACTTGCTTTTTAGAGGGTACTGGAGCACAGTCGCTGAGCACTTCCTCTACTGGACCTTTGGATCTGAGCCCCGGGCAGGCCTCCCTGGTAAAAATGGGTTTGACCACATAGAGGACCTTTATTTCCTAAATCTAAGTGGCTTGGCACTCCCAGCAGTCCATGGGGACTTGTCACTAGAGAGAATGAAATAGCAAGAGAGAGCCCTGTTTGGTCCCCACACTCAGGGCTGACATGGCCTGGCCAATGTGTGGACACAGTAGACCAAAGTCCTTCATCTTAGAGGGGTGAGAGAAGAGACCTCTCACCCGCAGCTCTTGCCTGTGACTGTGGCACTGGCCTTGCCCTGGAGGCAAAATACTCCATCTAACAAAGGATCCTCTCCACCAGGCAGGCAGCGTGGAGTGGGATGGAGAAGCCTTGAGATTCTTCCAGTAGAGGCCACTTGAAATCATCCATATATGTTCTATCTTCTAGACAACTGCCCTTTTTTGAGTGTCTCTTCTACCACGCAGGAAGGCATCTAAGTGTGAATTCACACAAATCTAAAAATCAAAACAAACAAAAAAACCCCCCAAGACCACACAAAATTTGGATACTATATGTTTTAGATACTGTTATGGCTTATAATTATTGAAGTCAAGATGTTTCTAACATAGTAGAAGAGTTTATAGAATACTAGATGCTAATTTCTATTTTCCCTTTACACGTGTTAAAAACGTTCTCTCTAGCCCCGTAGTGTGTTTTCATGACATTATTTGAGGTTGTTTTGTCAAGATTGTTTTCAATGGTAAACAGCTACATTTTCTAAAAGCTTCAACTCAAATTAGTTTTAAAATCAAAGTGAAGACTTTTTTTTTTTTTTTTTTTTTTTTTGAGTTTCCGTCAGTTAAGTGTTTGTGAAATTTCAGGGATGGATTAGTGGCTAGAAATGTGCTGTATTTTTTTTTTTTTTCGCCTTGCTTTCCTTCCACTTTTCCTATCCAGCCAGGTGGTGGCTGTGCCTGTCCCATGCTGGGACACTGGCCAGAGCAGGTTTTGCCAAGCCCACCAAAGGCTCCTCTAACTGCATGAGTTTCCTATTGTAAGGCCGGTTGCCTAGCCGGGAGGTTGGGCACACCCACCTCTGTGCCCGGCACCAGACTCGAAACCTAGCTCTGCCGCATGGCTCCCCTGGAAGGCTCCAGCTGATGCAAGACTCCTGGCCGGCTCTCCCACCGGAAAACCCGCCCAACAACCCGCCAACCAATAGCAGCCCACCCCGTCTCAATCCTGCTCCCCTGGAGTCAATCAGCGCACCCAGCTGTTGCTTGTTCCTCCTAGCCATAAAAATCCCATGCCCCAGGAAGTTGGTTCGACTTTCCTGGCCCCTTTCCCTGGGACCATGGACCTTCACCTGGGAGCTGGTCTCAGTTTCCTCATTTTAAACTCGGCGATAAACCTTACACCTATCACTGCTGTAGCAAGTGACAACAGACAGAGCAGCTGAAAACAAAACACATTTAGTATCTTACGGCTGTGGAGACCAGAAGTCCCATACAGGTTGTGCTAGGCTAAAATAATTTGTTAGCAGGGCTGGCTTCTTTGCAGAAGCTCTAGGGGAGAACCAATTTCCTTGCCTTTTCCAGCTTCTAGAAGCCACCTCTCTCTTGATGTCTCCTCCTTCCTGCTTCAAAGCCAGCAAGGGTGGGTGGGGTGCCTTTCACACTGCATCTCTCTGTCATCTACATCTTTGATTTTTAAGTACTTGTGATTAGATTGAGCCCAATTCTGGATGCTCAACCCCTTCTCAAGGTCAGTTGATCCATAGCCTTAGTTGCAGCTGCAACCTTTATTCCCCTTTGCCAGGTAAAATGACATATTGTGTGTTCTGAGATTAGGATGTGAACATCTGTTTTTTTGGCTGGGGGTTGTTATTTGCCTAGCATAATGACCTCGGCCTGTCTTTTGACTCTGTGTCCTGTATCCTCTGCTCAGCTTAACTGAGCGCCAGGTGATGGTAATAGGGGTGTGGCAGTGTGGGGTGCAGACCTGGGCCTGTTCAAACTGCATGGGTAATCTGCAATGCCAAGGGCTCTTTGCTGAACAGTGAGGACTTCCCTGTGCTAGCCACAAGTCAGTAGTGCAGCCTAGCCATCTATTCCCAGAGATGCACACCATCATTTACGTAGATTATGGAAAAGGCACAGCAAATATTCAGTTTATGAAGTACAGGCTGACAGCAATTTAGCCCAGGAGAATAATTGACTTAACTCTGCATGACCAGGCCTGGGCATCCCCTTTCCCACATACAGGAAAATCTATTCTTGGCTGAAATTGCTGTTTGATTTTTCCTTCCATATTCTTATATTCCTGAAAGTGACAAATAGTTTTCTGACAAATACAAAATTTCTCTGAAATCCTGCTGACTGCAGCCTGATTTTCTTCTTCTTGTACATTGACGCGACTGCCCACAGCATGGATTGATCCAGCCTGTTTACAGCGGGGTGAAGTCATTGATTTTAACTAAATCCTCTTTCTGGAAATCGGCAGAATGCATCCATTTTGGGCTCCCTACCCCATTCTCAGAACATTAATCAATTCGTTAAGTAATTTCTTCCAATTTATGGGCCCCAATTAGCCTCTCTCCAGAGACCCAGAGAATTGAGATGTACTGTTCATTTTCAAAAACTTTGAATCATTAATTTTGAATCCTCATGTCCAAAGTTCGGGGAACTTACTCATTAAGACTTCAGATCATTTTCTAGTTGTTTCCTTTTGCATCACATACTTCAGTACTTACAGTTAGTGGGCAAAGTGCTTTTGGCTAGAATCTTTCTGTTGAAAGGGGCCCTGGAGATCACCTGGCTCTTCTTGTCTCCACCATTGCTGGAATTCCCCTTCTTTTCTTTTTTTTTTTTTGAGACGGAGTTTCGCTCTTGTTACCCAGGCTGGAGTGCAATGGCGCGATCTCGGCTCACCGCAACCTCTGCCTCCTGGGTTCAGGCAATTCTCCTGCCTCAGCCTCCTGAGTAGCTGGGATTACAGGCACGTGCCACCATGCCAAGCTAATTTTTTGTATTTTTAGTAGAGACGGGGTTTCACCATGTTGACCAGGATGGTCTCGATCTCTCGACCTCGTGATCCACCCGCCTCGGCCTCCCAAAGTGCTGGGATTACAGGCTTGAGCCACCGCGCCCGGCCCTGGAATTCCCCTTCTGATGTTTTTTCTAAGTCAGCGATCCTCAAACTTTAATGTGGATAAGAACCACATGGAGAGCTTGTTTAAACAGTGTTCTGGGACCCTGATTCTGATTCAGGTGGGTCAAGGTGGGGCTAGATAATTTGCATTTCCCACAAGCTTCCAGCTGATGTCGAAACTGCTGGTCCAGGGAGCCTGTATCAGGTAATGCTGCTCTAAGGCAGAATTTTGGGGGGCAACTGTGGAAAGAGAAGTTTCTGTGGCCTATTGGGAAGGAGGAACAGGTCAGGTAGTTTCACCAGGCATTTTAGTACCACAAGTATTTTGCCAAGATAGCTACTTATGGGAGATTCTAGGTAGAGACACAAGACATTGGTCTCCCAAGAGAGTGGGAAATGAAAATCAGAGGCAAGCTAAAACCCCAGAACAACAAAAAGAATAGACAGGGTGCATGCGATTTTTAGCTATGCTCGTCCAGTTTCTCTATGATATGCAGAAAGAATTTCTGAGCAATATATCTGGTTACTTCTTTAAGTTTCTTATTTGAGTAATAATGACCACACAGACTATTTTTTTCCACCACTGTTCACAGCTTTCCTGTTAATCCAACTCACTTAAGTTCATGTGTGTGTGTTCCTTTTTTCTTTAGACTTTTTTAGCGAGCATATTTTTAGGAAACCGAACTTCACTTGAAACTGAAACTACCCTCAAAAAAGTCATCTCCAAGGTAGGTAAAATTTTAATTGGCTTAATTTTCAGAAGTGCCTTAAAACTTGTTCTGTCACGAATGGATGTCAGTGAGCAAGGAAACCCCTCCAGGTTTGTGATCTCCTGCCTGTACATTCCATTTCTTGTCAGATTTTGAAAGCTAACATTGTTTTGCCATGTTGCTAAGGGAGCAATGACTTTGATGCAATGAAACTCTTTCTAAAGCTTAATATCAACAAATATGTATGATATGCTCATGCGAAATGTCAAATGCTTTCAGCATTTAGAGAGGGTGGTATCCTGATTTTTTAAACACTTAAAGTATGACTTATAAGTGGATTTGTAAGGATGCAAATATTTATAGAACATTTTATTTGCCTTATAAGGCAGTTCACCAATGGTTTTCCCTAAGTAGAAAAATCTCCTCCCATGACTTAAGATCTGATTTATTTTTCAACAATTGGACACTATTTGTGGGGATGAAATTATTATAAAAAATGAGGAACAGGCACAATAATGATCTGAGAGGTGAAGTAAACAGAAAATCATAATGATGAATTTGCTGAGCGCCAGGTTTTCAAGCTTTTTCATTGTGTTTGCCATGACTAAACACTATTCTTTCTTGCATAAGAGTTTGAAGAAAGAGGTAAAACCCAAAAAGAATCCCAAGGGTGATTCAAAGGCTAGAGCAGGAAGGTGCTGGGAAATTTGCAAATGATTTGGCGATATGATTAGGAATGAGTATAGAAAACAAGAGGGAAGGAGAAGAGGGTGGAGAATTACACAGAAGACTACAACTTGATAAACTGCCACAAAAAGTAATGGTCTATGCTATAAATGATGCATTTGAAATGAATTTTAGTTTTCTTTCCACAGCTTCTTTTAAAAGTTGTAGTTTGTTACCTTTAAGCATAATTCCAGATTTTTAAAGCTATCTCTAGAAGGCTTTATTTAAATTCCACGAGAACCAGGCCAGGAAGAACCAAGCAGGATTCTTTAGTTCTAGTAATGACTTCCTTAATTCCCCACTGAATCACTTAGAGCTTTCTTTATTATTTCCTTTTATTTTTTGAGCAACCATGTCTGAAACAGAAAACTTTTTCTGGGCTTCAAATATTTAGTGGCTGTGATATAATTCCTATTAGAATGTTAAATGCTCACTTACCCCTTTCTTCTCAGCTTTCAGAGTAAATTATGACTGCCCACATGTTCTGGGACCAAGTGTTTTTGACTCGCAGCAGGATGATAGAGAAGCTGTTATCTATGCTTGATTCATTTCGTGGCCCAGCAAGGCCACAGGTGCCTCACCTTAGTATTGCTAATTCCAATCACGCTGCAAAGCCGTGGACTGGGTGTCAGTCTTGCTTATTAAAGAGAGCCAGAGCATTCCTAGTGCAAGCCAAGGGGAGCAGCTTTAGAGACTCTTAGGACACAGGAAAAGTCATCTCTGATGCTCTCATACCTACTTTTATTTCCTGAGGTTTTGTCTTAAATCCATTTCCCCTCTTGCCTTACTTCTCCCTCCACTAGGGAGCATCTAATGTGCTTTGAGTTTCATTTCAAAGAGTGTTTTCTCTGAGATGTCAGCAGTCCACCCAAGAATAATTATCCATCCCTGGGTCACCCTACAGTTTTCACACATCTTTCTGGTGTGTGATAGCAGCAGCCTCATTGTTTTTTGTTGTTTGCATTTCTGTATTTCCAGTTCCCAGCACAGTGCCTGCCAGGCGATATCTATTCAATGAAATGTTGAGTGTGCCCCTCTTCATCCGTGTTTCACATACACAACAGAGATCTCCACATGCCCTTTGACCTGACCTAGGCCAATGTGTGCAGGGCATACACACCCAAGTTTCAACTTTTCATTCAGATGCATTAGTGCTCTATAGGCAGAGCCCAAATCACTTATACAAGGACAGAATGCTCTGGAGTTAGACCTGGATTCAAGTCCCACCTCTTTCTTTTGCCATTTAACCTTGGACAAACACTCTCCTATCTAAGGCTGTTTCCTCTTCTGGGGCAGAAACAGCACCTGCCATGAGCTTGATATGGGGATTAGCACCTGTCACTGGCTTGATGAAATAATCCATGTAATATGGATGATCTTAAAGAAAAATGGCCATTGTTATGATGGATCTAGGTGAATCCATCACTGACAGTGAACAAAAACACCACAGAATAAAAGTCAGCCAGAACACAGCAGTGGCAGCATCTTCAGCATCAAGAGTGTGTCATTCTGAGCTAGGGAATAGGATGGTTCCATGGTTCCTCTTTACAGGAAAAAGTGTAGAGTCATAAAATGCCAGATTGTTGAAACCAGAAAAGAAATCTGTTGACCTCAGGAGTCCTTCCGCCAGCTTTGCAGTTAACAAAATTGAGAACTAGAGAGGAACAGACATAGCTTTCCTAAGATCACCCAGTGAATTAGTGGGAGAAACAGGAAAATGGAATCTAGAGCTCATGTCTCCCCTGTCATTGTTTTTCCTCAGAATTTATGGTTCTTTGGCCTAAATCCAAATTATTTTGAGATCCCCTATTGTATTAGTCTTTTCTTGTACTGGTATATAGAAATATTTGAGACTGGGCAATTTATAAAGAAAAGAGATTTAATTGACTCATGGTTTTGTAGGTTGTACAGGAAGCATGATTCTGGTATCTGCTAAGCTTTTGGGGAGGCCTCAGGTAGAAAGCAGAGGGAGAATGAGCACCTCACATGTCTGGAGCAGGAAGGGGGGACATGCTACATGCTTTTAAACAACGAAATTTCATGATAACATACTCATTGTCATGAGAATAGCACCAACAGGATGGTGCTAAACCATTTGTGAGAACTCTGTCCCCATGATCCAATCACCTCCCACCAGGTCCCACCTCCAACACTGAAAATTATAATTGAATGTGATATTTGGGTGGGGACACAGATCCAAACCATATCACCTGTAGACCTGGATGTCTATGAACACTGGAAGTGAAGGGAAATCAAACTTAGACATTTCTCTTCCTTCTCTAGACTCCAGTTCATTACTTGATCTTTCTTTCTCTAAGACACTTGGTCTACCTGTGCTCTGGTTTCTAGTATGAGAAATGCCATGGCTCCTTTCAAGATGCTTTGTCTCCCCCAAGAGCCTCAATGCCCTTGGTAGCCTCAGTGACCTTTAGTCTCTTATATGCCCCACAGACACTTACCATCAATGCACCCAAATGTTAGCTCAACGAGCGAGTAAAAGGCATGTGAATGAACATTGCTCTGACCTTGTTTTGAAAACAGCCCATCTGACTTATGTTAGTATTGCTTTCATATCTTATATAACCTAAATATAAATTATTTTATGTCTAATCCTTTTTTAAAAGTAGTACTGAAATCTTGTACTTTTCTGGGAATTTGGAAAAACAAGGAACGGTGGCCCTAAATTAAGTGATGTGTAAATTTAGATTTTTTTTAATGATTACAAATAATTCTTAGCATGTTTCCTTTTCTTTGAAACCAAATTTATAGAGAGATTCTATGCTTTTCATTTCTGAATGATTAAGAAATTTATCAACATTTGGATCTTGTTTGAAGTTAAGACTATGACAGCTTAGCAGCTTAAAGAAAGGACTCTGGACTCAGACTTACTCTGTGCAGATGCCTATGCAGCCTCTTACTCTCTGTGCAATCTTGGGAAGCTATTTAAACACTTCCTAAGCTTTAATATCCTCATCTGTAAAATGAAATAATAGGAGGTATTTCATAGGGTGATTGTGATAATTGAATTATGAATGCAAAGTACCTGGCTAGTATCTGTCACACAGTAAATATGCAATCAATATTAGCTATGATGATGATCATAATGCTAAAGCATATTACTATGTGTGCAAGAAAAAAGTGCCTTTGAATAGAAAACTTATTCCCAAAAAGTTTTTCCCAGAGATTTCCAGCAATCTAAGAAATGATTTCCATCCTTGTGTTGGCTTTATATCCCATTGGCTGAGGTGGACCTGTTTCTCAGAATTCCTTGCCATGCCTAGTTCTGGGTTAGAGTGGGCCATGAGAAGAATTTGCATAAGATTTAGAAACAGAGACTGAAGTGGTGTCCATTGTGCACTGCAGATCAGTATAGAGGGCATCCAATGGCCTCTCACCTTGTTGCTGGCTCACTTTATTGGCACAGGGCAGCAGTTAAGCCCACGCCTCCTTTAGCTCCCACCAGACCTCCTCCACCAACTTCTCCAGGTCCTGGGGCAGGTACGTGTGAAATTTCATGGCAAGGGACACCATCTCCTTCTGCTAGTGACTGTATCATCAGGTTACTGTGGAGAGTGGCAGTCACACATTCCAGTTCATGTTGTGGGTTCCAGTTTGTCCTTGTGTGATCTACAGAGTTTCTGCAGTTTATGTCTTGTCCTTGATCTCTCTCTGTCTTCACGTCCAGCTTTTCTTCCTGACCTAATTCCTGCCACCCCATAGTGACATCAAACTTATCACCAGATGCAAGTTGACAGCCTTTGTAGACTCCTTCACCTGCTTCTAGTTTCATAGGTGACCAAGTAGTTGCTGACATAGAATAGTTGAGTGAAAATAGGAATACAATGGTTTGGTTGGTTAGTTGTAAGTGCATTGGGGTGGAAGCGTCTGCAAATTCTTCCAGACAACATAAAATGCTTAATGACAGGCCACCAAAGGACCATGTGACCTGAGCAAGCTGTTACAAACTTGGTGTTGTCTGAGCTACTAAACCGTAAGTTTGAGTGTATATAGCAGAATTCCGTTGTCATTTGATGGGATATATAAGTAGTTTATATGGGGTTGAGCTTGAGAAAATAAAGTGTATCAAGAAATTCACACTCATGCAATTTATTGGTTTGACTATGCCCACATCACCTGGAAGCAGCTCACCTGATAGATGATGAATTGCCTTTTTGAAGATCCGGTTGCAGTGATAGCTGGGTGAAAACACCTTTCAGGGCTAGGTTCATATGCTTTAAATCGGCTACCAGTATTTGGGACTATTTTTCCCCATAACGTTTTTTGGTCTGGGGATTAAAGAGTGAATATGGGAGTGACTACTCTCACTCTTAAGCCTCCTGACCCAATAGTGGGATTTTTCTTCTTATCTCTGAGTCATTGGGTCTGCTTGCATAGAGGTCTTAGTTCCCAGGAGACACAGCAGTTGTTCAGTTAAATTGGAAGCTGAGGCTGTCAGCCAGCCAGCCAGCCACTTTCAGCTCCCCATGTCAGTGAATCAGCAGAAAAAGAAGATAGTTTCTCTGATGAGGGCCCTGATGGATCCCATCAATATTTGCTTCTTTGCAGTATGGATAAGGAGCACCTCTTAGTACCTTTTAGTATTTCCAGGTCCTGTGATAAAGTCAATGGAGAGAGAACTGCAATGAGACAGTTCAGCCAGGACTTCCAGTGGCCCAGATCCTTCAGAACTGAAGGTTTAGGTCATCTCCCCAGACAAGAAATCATGATCAACTGATGTGCTTGCTGAAGGCAAAAGGCATATTCAATAAGAAATGAAGGAAGATAGTTATACCAGATTGACTACATGGCCATCTGTGGAAACTATAATCATTATGAGTATTTCTTCCTTATTTCGATAAGCCTATATTTTGCATGTATTAACTGTGTTTCTTCCCTCCTTTCCCATTCCCCTACTATCTTACCTAAGATGCATTAATAGTGGTTAATTTTTTTTTTGAGACAGGCTTTTTCTTTGTCACCCAGGCTGGCAGGCTGGACTGCAGTGGCATAATAACAACTCACTGCAGCCTTGACCTCCAAGCTCAGGTGATCCTCCTACTCTCCAGGGTGGCTGGGGCTACAGGTGTGTGCCACCAAGCCCAACTAATTTTTTTTTTGTAGAGATGGGGTTTTCCCATGCTGCTAAGGCTGGTCTTGGCTTCCTGGGCTCAAGCAATCCACCCACCATGGCTCCCAAAGTGCTGGGATTACAGACATGAACCACTGCACCTGGGCTAATAGTAGTTAATTTTATATCTCAGTATTTAAGTTATAGATATTCAAAAGGGGAGTTTGACTCAGCTAGACAAGGGATCAATGTGACTCAAAAATGGATAAAGGGTCTCTGTATCTTTTGGAAAGCATGTTTTCAGGTATACATGTGAGGCAGAAGAATTATTTTGCTGTCTTTTTTATTTGGAAGTTAAGCATAGCTAGCAGAGATGTGTATAGATGCCAAATTGACAAAGGATAAACTGTGGTAGCTTTATTATTGGTCAATTTTTCTAAGCTAAGCCTATTTATCACCTTTCAAGAAATGAGATAAAATTATTCATTAAGCAGTCGCAGGTGACTTTGCAATTTAAATGAACAAATAAAATGAAAGTTTGAAAAGAACAGCACTAGTTTTTTGCTGGAGTCTATCATCTATTAGGAAAAGGAAAAATCTTGATTCTGATTAATAGGTACCCAGAAGATTAAATGAAACCTGATCAGTTAAGTTTTGGCAAAGGAAATTGGCTTCAGTGCTTTGTGGATTGAATGGAGAATTGTTTCAGACATCTTGGAAAACCAGTGAAGCCAACCTGATTCCTTCTGGTTAGAAGGCTGAACAGAAAACAGTTTAATATCCAGCCATTGGAAGCAAAGTCAGGGCTGTGGCTGAAACTAGCAATAACCATGTCACAGAGGCTCAGAGCAGAAAAGGTGCAAAGGAAGCTCCTCTCCATGCTTGGTTGAGCTTTCCCAGGTCTTCTAGGGAGGGGATTCCTAGAGGAGGATTCTGGAGCCCTCCAGATCTCTCACTTTGAGGATGGAAAGTCAAAAGAAGGTGGAAGTATTCACTAGACATTTTTCCTGTCTACAGAATCTTCTATAGAGACAGCTTTATGAAGTCTTCCTTCTGGTAAGCCTCAGGGAAACTTGATCATAAATGCAACAATTCATATGCAAAACAACTTGCTCTGGGACATTTCACCTGCCTTCTCCAACTGTTGCTCATTTTGAAGGGCCTGTTTAGCAGGTACCATCTGCTGGCTTCCAACACCTTTTTGTTATCTGTGCCCTAAGACTTTAACAATCTCAAAGCCAACCAGAAGTAGGTGTCACTTCTTTGTACTGAAGCCAGGAAACAGCTGGATCCCAGTAGTTCCCAATGATCAAAGCATTTCAAGATATTTTGATTTGTACAAGATCTCATGACGTTACTTTTCATCAAGCTGAATAGACACAGATATGAATATAGCACAGGTATAATAGTCTTTTATGATCTAAATTTGAAAAATGATTAAATGGTGAGCCCAGGAATACAATGGGGTAAGCTTAGTTTAATTGACATTCTTACCAACAAATAATGTCTGGAAACCAACTAGCTGAATATATAAACTGACCAGAAACTACCCCCTGCCTTCTGTTTCATTCATTTAACAAACTTAAATAGTACTTCCCATGTATAGTTACTCTGTTCTGTTTAACAAATACTCTTCCCTTAATCCTCAAAACAGGTCTATGAATTAAATAGTAACATCATTGCATGTACAGATGAGAAATCCAGAGAAATTAATAAACTTGCCCATGGTCATACAGCTAGTCAGTGGTAAATCTGGATTTAAACCCCGGCTTTCTGGTTCTAGAATTCATGTTCTTCAGATGAGGAAAAGGAGCAAATGTTAATAAAAGACCGTATCAAGAAAACAGAAAATATACTTTAAAAATAAGCTATTGCTTTGGGGGGAGTTCACTTCCATCTGTTTCCTTTACCAGCTATGGTATCATCATCTATGGTATTGATTATTAAATACTATTATTATGTTAGCCAGTATTGATTGAACATCTACCATGCACTTGCTCACATGACCACACTACAACAGCTGAGTTCCTTATCATCTTTATCCTTCTTTCACAGATTGCAAAATTAAGCCTCAGGGAAAGATGATAATTTGCCCAAAATCACACAGACAGGAGATATGAAGAGTCATGGTTGGAGACCCTGCCATACACATAAACTGCATGAAATTGAAGAAAAAGTACAGTCATGAACTTTCATACATTACTGGGACAAATGTTAGAAAGAGAAGGACTATTTGTTTTTGCAAGAAGCACTAACTAGAATGGTGGCCTCACGAAAGGAGCGAACTCCATTTCACTGAGCCATAGGCACTGGGCATGTACAAAGTCCGGGGTCTCTCATAGAGCATGGGTCTAAGGGGTAAGAAGCCACCACCTCTGCAGATCACCACCTGCATTCTTGGCTGAAATGGTTGTCAGTGGCATCATCATTTATTCATTTATTAGTCCATTCATCCATTCATTTGACATTTATGGAACACCTTTCATAGAGCACCAGGTAAGGTATCAGGCATTGTTGGTACCTGCGTATACATCTCTTTTAAAAATTGAATTAGATAATGCAGGTGTATCAGTCCATTATTGCATTGCTATAAAGAAATACCTGAGACTGTGTAATTTGTAAAGAAAAGAAGTTCTGCAGGTTGTACAGGAAGCATAGCGGCAGCTGCTCAGCTTCTTGGAGGCCTCAGGAAACTTACAATCACGGGGAAGGTGAAGCAAGAGCGGGCATATCTCATGACAAAAGAAGAAGCAAGAGAGAGTGAAGGGATAGGTACTACACACTTATAAACAACCAGATCTCTTGACAACTCACTCACTATTACAAGGACAGTACCAAAGGGGATGGTGCCAAACCATTCATGAGAACTCCATCCCTATGGTCCAGTCACCTCCCAGCAGGCCTCACCTTCAACATTGAGAATTACATTTCTATATGAGATTTGGGCAAGGACACACATCCAAACTGTATCAGTAGGTAAAAGGCTTTATGTAGCACTTGGCCCATTGTAAGTGCTCAGTAAATCTACCCATTTAGAAGTGCCTGGAGGGTGTTCCCAAATTACACATGTCCTAGGTCCAAACAATATTAGACATCAACTGGAACTTCAAGACCTAGTCACAACAATTTCTCCAGGGGCAGGTACTATGATCTTTTCCCTTTCACAGGTAATTAAATGGAGGCATAAAGAGGTCAAGTAACGTGCCCAGTGTTACACGGCTTAAGGAAGGACACATTCCCATAGCTGATTGATGCAGGGCAGAGATACCCTTCTCAGCCTGGCCAATCCTGCAACTCCAGGGATTTGTGAAATTAAATGGAGATTCACGAATAGATGAGGGTGATGAAGCTGAGTTACCCTGAAGTTCTCAGAGAGAACTTAGTAGAAGGTTCCTGAACCTTGGCTGCTGCCTTTCCTGGAGTTGCCTTGGGTTCTGCCCTTCCCAAGCCCTGGCTGCTCAGTTTCATCTTTGCATCTGTAAGCTCCTTACTATCCTTCTAGAAGCTCTCCCCAGTTTGTTTCTTAAGTTAGCCCGAATCAGATTCTTTATTTGCAAGCACAATAATTTAAATAAGTATACCTCTGTTGAATCAGAAGTTTGGAGGGATGTTTTATATTTGGAAAAGGCTGCTGGAAGGACTACACCATGGTTATAAAACACTGCCCAAAATGATTGAGAAACTCTACCTCATGAATATTTAAAGACTCTTGACTGAAATATGACATCTCTATATAAATGGAGTCCAACTAATTATTTGGAATGAAAATAGGTTGGCCTTGCAAATGCTCTGCATCTGTACTTTGGTTGCAAGTAATGGATGTAATTTAATTTACGTGACTCTGTCCTTCTTAGAAGGAAATGCTCTTTGAATCAATAGAATTTAGCCTGGCTGTGGCCTGACCATCACAGATCATAGTCCAATCACCACAAAGCAAAACAGGCCTTAATAACACTTATTTAGAAATAAGATTCATTGGCTGCAGCAGGAGCTGTTACAGCAAAATAATGCTTTGAGGTTAAAAATAAAACCTGAGGTTCCAGGAGATAACTTAGTAATACACTACATAGAATATATGCAGATAATTAGATGTGTAGTTTAGTAATGCATTGTGCAGGTAGATTTCTGTGCCTTAATAAAATATAGCAGTGCTGGACTACATAGGTGGTGTGGCAGAATCATTTATTCTTCAATATCCATTGCATTGCCCTACTCTACCACATCCTTCCCAGCTTCCTGGAAGTTAGGTCATAAGTGAAAGTGGTAGGTTTTTCTTCAGGGTTGGAGCACTTACAAGCTGGTAGGCAGTGCTCCATCTCTCCTATACCCTGCCTTAGCCACCTGGCAGCCATGTGCTAAGATGGCAATGTCACTTGATAGAACAGTCTGGATTGCTGAGCCACTACAGAAATAAGAATCACCAGTCCACGAAAGACTTTGCAGAAGCAAATTGCAAATTTTTAGGTGTCAAGCCCTGGAGAATTTGGAGTACATTGAAAAATTTTTATTATTTGGACCACTGCCTGCTATCCTGAATAATATGGTAGACAATCTATTTTCTAGGTGTCTAAACCTTGGCACTAATGATATTTTGAGAAAAATTATTCTTTGTTGAGGGGAGATATCGGTCCTGTGCATTGTAGGATGTAGCAACATCCTTGGCTTCTAACCACTAGATGCCAACGACATACCCCCTCCCCAACCAGTTGTGATAACTAAAAATGTTTCCAGACGTTGCCACATGTCTGTCGAGGACAAATTGCCCCTAATTAAGAATCACTGCCCGGGATAATAAATGAGTTTGGTATTTATTGTATTATTTCTACTATCTTCTTCTCTGTACTGGGTAAGATATTAATATTATTTAGGCAGGAGAATAGGGTCTGGAGGCAAAGAACATAAGGTTGATTCACGCTGACTTCCTAGAACTAAATCACATAGAACCACTTCAGCTATGACAGGAAATATCCTCTCCATTTACATAGGGTGTACACCAAGTAACCAATGGAAACCTCTAGAGGGTATTTGAATCCCACAAAACTCTGTAACAAGGCTCTTGAACCTCTATGCTCAGGCCTGCTCTCACCCTGTGAAGCGTACCTTATTTTCAATAAATCTCTGCTTTTGTTGCTTCACTCTTTCCTTACTTTGTTTGTACATTTTGTCCAATTCTTAGTTCAAGATGCCAAGAACCTGGACACCCTCCACCAGTAACATTATATCCTCCTCCATGGCAGAGCACAGAGAACACTAGATTCAGTGAAGATGCCTAGATATAAAATTAAGAGCTTGGGCAAATCACAAATCTGTTGCTGGGTTCTTTGGTTACGCGTGTAAACCAAAAATCAAAATTCTAAGTCCCCCAACTGATGGAATGGACCCTCCTCTCAGTCAAGGGGATCCAGTGAAACCTCAAAAACTAGTTTAAACCATGACAGGAAGGGGAGGAGGTCAGGTATGCCTCATTATACCTTCCCTTTGGCATTCAGGCACAACTGACCAGCATTAACATTAAAATAGAGATCTTAAGACTGATGGAACAGACCTGTAGCAATAAAATACCAAATTCCAACCTGCCTCTAATAAAGCCTCACATGAGGGATAGCAGGGTCCTGAAAGAAACCAAAGTATTTTACCCCAAAATATATTCCTTTGATATATTTTGAAATGGCCCTGCAAAGCCATCACTTGTCGGGGAAATTGTGTTTCTATAGAGAATCTTCTGCTGTTTCCAGATCTTTTTCTGATACTGAAGAGATTGGCTGAGAATCTACCATCGTTTAAGGATCTGAATAGTAAAAGCCATTTACTGCCTATAGGGGTGGCCACCTAGGAGACTTCATCTATGTAATAAGAACCTTGGTTTTCATAACCCCTTAGCTTAACCCAGACACTCCTTGCTATTGATTCCAAGTAATTAGATAATAACTCTTTCAACCAGTCCCAATCAGAAAATCCTTGAATCTACCTATGACCTGTAAGCCCCCTGCTTTGAGTTGTCTGGCCTTTCCAAAGCAAACCAGTGTATGCCTCACATGTATTGATTGATGTCTTACGTCTCCCTAAAACCTGTAAAACCAAGCTGTAACTCAAACACCTTGGGCACATATTCTCAGGATCCTCAGGCTGTGTCATAGGTCCTGGTCCATAACGTTGGCAAAATAAACTTCTAGATGGATTGAGACCTATCTCAGATACTTTTTGGTTTACATAAGCAACAGAAACTAATAGATTAACCGAAGCAAGAAAATGATTTTTTAGGAGAGTAGGAATGTTAGAGAAGAAAGGGGGATTTCAGCAACCAGGCAGGCCAATCAAGGGCTCTCAGCAGTAGATACTGTGGGCTTTTTCTTGGTTCCAGCAGCTTTCTGCCTTAGCATTCTCTGCTTGGTTTAAATTTCTGGAAGACGGAGTCTGATTGGTTTTTCTTAGTCACGATGCTCTCTTTTAGCTTAGGGAGGTGGTGGTGGCAGTGGTGACAGTAGAGGAGGTAGCAGCAGCAGCAGCAACTGCTGAGTCCTATGATTAACAGCCTTATTAAAATCAAATGGATGTAGGAGGCAAACTTTCCTAAGGGAAAACGAGGCATCCATATTAGGAGAGGGGAAGGGAGGCTGGTCAAGCAGAAAGACCAGATGTCTATTACAGGGCCTTAGTTCCCATAACTTTAAGGTGTATACCATAATATCTGCCCTGCTTTATTTGCTGTATTTTGAGAATCAAATGAGATGAATATAAAAGCCATAAATATAAAAAAGGAACCTTGAGATGTCAGATGAGTGTGACTTGGGGACTTGTGACAAACAAGGCTGCTGCCATGTAATGATAAGGCAGGCTTCTGGGACATGTGAGAGCTCTCATTCCAGTGGGTGGTTAGCCAGGAGCTGATGATTTTAGATGGAGTTTTAAGGGACTTTGGGCTCTTTGAGACATCTCTAGAAGTAGTAAGGAACAAGATAAACTTGTATCTGTTCTTTCCCTTCTCAGGACCCCAACATTAGACCAGAGGACAAGGTTGTAGGGAGGTCAGATCATGCAAAGCAATTCTTTTGCCTCTTCTCTTTAGAAAATCACTATTTCACCCTATTCTGTCTCCTTTCCTCCTATGGAGTAGAGTATATACATGTTGTTATAGCAAAATAAGAGATTCTTAAGAAACACATATTACAGTCCTTTTTCCTTTTTAAAAAAGGAAAAAAACCAAACCAAACCAAAACAACCAAAAGTACCAGCAGAAGGAAGCTAATTTAAACCCAACCCCATGCCCCGAAAGCTATTAAAACTAGATGAATTTGCAAGAACCTGAATTCAGGGATCAGGTTGTGGGACTGGAAGGTAATAGCCTCTGCAGAGTCTGATTTTCGGGTCAATGCAGAGCAGAGATTGTTTATCTGAAATTTGTTTAACTTAAGACTTATAGTGTGTTCTATTATTTCTTGACAATGATATAATTAAATAAATCGAAGTTTCCATCATTGTCTCCAAGGTAAGAGAGCATAAATCAAGCTAGCATCAGCTTTTCCCAAATCCTAAATGTATTTACATTTGTTTGGAATGACCACTTTGATTCAATTGTGCTCTGTCACTCATCAGTAATTCCATCAGTGCAATTTCATGTGCATAAATCTTGAGCTCTGGGGAGGATATGCTTTGTAAATCCACTTAGCTGTAAAGACAGAACATCACAGTGAAAGTGCGTCGAAGGAACAGTGGCAAACATCACACCATGGGGTTTTAATTAATTTAACGTTGAGGCAAAGAACAATTGTTAAAAGAAATCATATTCAAAATGCATTTGGGTCTGGACCTCTCTGAGAACTAGGACTGGAAGATACACCCTCAAGCCTTTCATTCCTCAGACTCAGGCAGGAAGCTTGTTGAGAGAGAGAGAGAAATGTATCTAGGAAGAGACGAGAGAGCTAATAGTTTATATCATTCATTTTACCCTTGGGTGACTGGGGTCATTCAGTTGCTCTTTGAATGAATATCTATGGATGGCCAACTGTGGTGTAGGTGCTGTGAAGCAAAAATAGGATATCTGCCCTGAGGAGTTTCCAGTTTAGTGGGACAGATCAATACTCACCGAAAAAACCATACAAATTGTCATTGCAACAAAGGTTGTGAAAGGATAAACTCATAATACGGTTGGAAATTATAATGGTGGAATTGATTCATTGAGGAGGTCATGGGTGACTTCCCTAAGGAAGACAGGATTGAACTGAAATTTAAAGGAAGAGTGGGAAATAACTAGGAGAAGGGATTTGGAGGTGGGGGTGGAGAGGGAGGCTGTGTTTCTGGGTTTCAGATAGCTGGTGAGTGTGCTATGAGATGAGGCCCAGAGGCTAGCAGGGCCAGGCCATGCAGAGCCCTGTAATCCAAGCCTTTATCCCATTAGGGGGTATTAAGTAGGAAATGATGTGATGAGATTTTCACTTTTGAAAAGGTTACCTTGACATAAGAGCCACACAGGATGGGACTCAGTAGAACATCAAGTATCCAGTTAGATAAGAGGAGATTCAGGAACACGGCCATCCCAACCTGGCTTGAGCAGCTGAACACTAGAAGGAACAAGATGGGAAGTGAACCTACTTCTGAGGCAGTGGCTGGTCCAGGCATAGACTTCCTATGTACACCTGCCCAGGAAGTAACCACAGACTAGACTAGGGAAATAGCTATATCTGGTGAGAAAGGAGATTTAAGAAAGGAGGGCTGGCTTTTTCATTCTCCCTATTTTAATTCTTGTCTCAGAGAAGCCATGGCCTGTCCCTCCTCTAGTTCTCTTCTGATGAACTCTATTTCTATTGTGCATCTAATGCTCTTATTTTGTAATAGAAAATGCAAAAAAAAAAGTTGGCTATTATTACAGTGTTTCAGGAGTTCAGAAGAACTGACCCATTCCTATGGTGAGCAAATAACTCTTTTTGAATGAAATTAAGGTGGCTTTTGAGCTGAACATTGAGAGATGCTCAAATGGAGAAGCTAAGAAGAGCCAGGAGACTACCAGGAGATGGCAGGACATCCACAATTTAAAGAGGAAGCAGTCTGAGCAAAGATACAAAGTGAGATGACTTTGTCTTTGAAACGGATGGTGGTCAGACATGAGACTGAGAGGTAGGAGGGTTTTACCTAAGAACACAGACTATGCATCCAGACTTCCTCGGTGAAAATCTCAGTCCTGGCACTTCCTAGCTTTGTGACCTAAGGCAAATTCTTTTACTGTTCAGTGGCTCAGTTTCTTTATCTTTGAAATAGAAGTAAGATCAGATGATCTACTTTGTAAGGTCATGATGAACACTAAATTTAGCACATGGTAAGTACCATGAAAATCTGCACTATTATAGCAGTTGGAGGTCATGTTACAAACACAAGTGGAGGCTGTATCATGAAGAGGTCAAAAGCTAGGCTGCAGAGTTGGCAAATATTGGGGATTTTCCAGATATCATTCTGGTTTTGATAGCTAATTTAATTCAAGTCTGGTTGGAGATATGCTTTTAATGACTTGAATCCTTTTAAATTTATTGAGACATTTTGTGATTTGAGGATATTTGAAAATGTTCTGTGTGTATTTGGGAAGAATGTGCATTCTGTCATTGTTGGGTTGAGTGTTCTATAAATGTCAATGAGGTCAAGTTGGCTGATTAATGTTGTTGAGATCTTCTATACCCTTACTGATTTTCTGTCTACTTGTTTAATCAATTGTTGAGAGGAGTGTATTAAAATCTCTAGTGATAATTGTGGACATGTATACTTCTCCTTGCAGTTCTATTGGTTTTTGTTTCCTGTATTTTGGATCTCTGTTATTAAGGCATACCTATTTAAGGCTGTCACATCTTCTTGTTGAATTAATACCTTTATCATTACAAAATGACTTTCTTTAACTCTGGTAATATATATATTTTTTGCTTTAAAATCTATTTGCTCTACCTGTTATTTGATAGTAATGCCATTCCAGCTTTTGTCTAGTGTCAGTTTGATATAACTTTTTGCATCCTTTTACTTTTAACCTTTTGGTATCTGAACACTT
The DNA here is from genome assembly GCF_048565385.1 of Saimiri boliviensis. NCBI lineage: Eukaryota > Metazoa > Chordata > Mammalia > Primates > Cebidae > Saimiri > Saimiri boliviensis. Next base: position 104,637,667 of record NC_133460.1, read on the forward strand.
AAAGCATGTTTCTTATACACAGCATATAGTTAGATATTGCTTTTGAAAATCCAGTGTAATGGCCCTGTACCTTTTGATTTGAGCATTTAGGTTATTTCCATTTAATGTGATTATTCACATGATTGCATTGAAATTTGTCATTTTTGTGGCCTTTTTCTATTTGCTCCTACTCTTAACTGTTTCTTTTTTTCTTCTTTTCTTGACTTCTTTTGGATTAATCGAATACTTTTTACTATTTTATTTTCCCTGTCCTTATTATCTGTAATTCTTCTTTTTGTTTTCTTGGTGCTTGCTTTAAGGTTTATGGTATATGTTTTAACTTACCATAGTTTATATTCAAGTAATATATCAGTTTACCTATAGTGTAAAAACTTGACAATAGTTCGTTTCCATTTCTCTTTTTCTAATCTTTGCGTTACCTGGTCATATATTTTAGTTTTACATATGTTACAAGATCCATGATACATTATTATTTTTGTTTAGCTATCAATAATATTTTAAGAAATTTAAACAATAAGAAAAAATATCTCTCTATACCCAGGATGTTACCATTTCTCGTGCTCTTCATTCTTTTGGATAGATTTATATTTCCAACTTGTATGATTTTCTTTCTTCCTGAGGAAATTTCTGTAACATTTCTTGAGTGTGGCTTTGCTGATTATAATTTTTTCTATTTTTGTATGTCTTTAAAAAAGTGTTTCACGTTTGCTTTTCAAAGATAGTTTTTGCCAGTTGACATTTCTTTTTAGTACCTTAAAAATGTTCCTCTACTGTCTATTTGGGTGATGTTTTTAAATTAAAAATCTGTAATTTTTAGTTCTGATCCTCTATATTTAAAATACCTTTTTTTTCTCCCCTCTGGCTGCTTTTAAAATTTTATCTTTCTCACGTGTTTTTGAGCAATTGGATTATGAGATACATTGGTGTAATTTTCTTCATTTTCTTTGTGCTTGAAGTTTGTTTAGATTCTTGGATCTGTGGGTTATAGTTTCCATCAAATTTGAAAAATGTTAGCCATTACTTCTTCAAATACTTTTTAGGTTTCCCCTTCTCTAGCCTGTCTTTTTTGATCTCCATTTACTTATTTGTTAGACCATCTGAACTTTTCCCATGGTTCACTGATGCTCTGTTAATTTTCAAGATTTTGTTCTCTTTGTGTTTCATTTTGGATATTTTCTACTGTGATATTTTTGAGTTCATTAATAGTTTTTGTTATACCTAATATGCTAATCCCTTCCTAAACTTTTTAATATCTGACAATGTGATTGTTTAGAGATGGTGTCTTGCTGTGTAGCCCAGGCTGGCCTCAAACTTTTGGGATCAAGTAATCTTCCCACCTTGGCCTCCCCAGTACCTGAGATTACAGGCACGTACCACTGTGTCTGGCTTCTATAAATTTGATTCACCTTTGTACTGTGACAGAGTTACGTAACTTGGAAACAGTTTGATTCTTTTGGGTCTTACTCTTGAGATATTTTTAGGTGGGAACAGAGCCATGCTCAGTCTAGGGCTAATTATTTCTTACTACCTTAATAAGTCTTTTTGTGTGCTTTATCAATGTTCCATGATTCTCGGGGTTTTGCATTCTGACTGGGAGAGACAGACATATCCTCAGTTCTATAGAAACACTACTCGCTGTTACCTCTAATCTTCTCAGGTTAGAAGCTTCTCAGCTTCTTCCACTAGCCTCAGGAAGTTTCTTCAGACACGTTTGCTGAGCAGTATTCAGCTGCATATATGAAGGGAGCGCTCTGAAAATCTCTGAAGTTCTCTCTCTGTGGAGCTCTTTCCTCTCGGTACTCTGTCCAGTGGACTCTGGCTGCCTTGGTTTCTCTGGACTCCCAGCTCTGTCTCCTCAATTCAGGGAGTCTGCCGGGATCTGTCCGGTATCTGCAACTGGTATTGTAGCCTGGAAACTCACACAAGGCAGTAAACTGGACCAATTGCAGGACTCATCTTGTTTGTTTCTTGTCTCTCAGAGATCACTGTTCTTCATTGCCTGTGCTTTGAAAACCATTATTTCCTACGTTATATTCATATTTGGTTGACTTAGGTAGGAGGGTAAGCCCTCTTATTATTCCTTCTTGATCAGAACTATAAGTTTTGGACTGCAAAGCTTAAATCTTATTGTATAGGCAATGCAAAAACATTAAACTAGGGGAATAATGATCGCTCTGGCTGTCCAGAAAGTAGCTCTAGTAGTGTTCAACTGAGGAGAAAAAAGATTGGAGAGAGGGAGGCTCATGCAAAGCCATACATGAGCCAATGAGGATCTGGAGAAGACATGAATTTGAGAAGCTCTACAATCTGGGTATAGAAAGTGTCCTGAAATAAAATGCAAAGGTTCAAGCTTGTGCAATAGAAACATGATGTAAAGTACCATTGGCCTACCAAATTTGAGTCAGTGGATTCAGTCATCTACAGCTTGAGAATATGAAAAAATTGATGCTTGCATCTACACTGAACATATACAGACTTTTTTCTTGTCATTATTCCCTAAACAATGAAGTATAGCAACTATATAATAGCGTTTAGAATGGATTAGGTATTATAAGCAATCTAGAGATTATTTAAAGTATACAGAAGGACATGTGGAGGTTGTATACAAATATTACACCATTTTTAATATAAGGGACTTGGGCATCTGAGGACTTTGTTATTTGCAATGGGTGGAGGGGGGCACTGGAGCCAATCCCCATGAATACCAAAGGATGACTATAATATGTTATAAGTCTGTAGCATTTTGTGTGTCTCTGCCAACACAAATTGAAGGCTGGGTTAAGGCAAAGATTTTTGTTTCCCATAATGCCTCTCAAACACTAGGTGCCAAATACCCTCAAAACTAGAGTGTGTGGGACTCATTAGAGGCACCCCGAAAGGTCCTGCAGAGTCTGAGGCTTCAAATCTGTGGACTTAGATAACCTCAAGGACTTACAAATGACTGTTCTTGTTTGGACAACATTTGAGCATAGTTCCCATGTGAAATCATGATGTTTTATTCATGTGCACTTGGAAACTTTGTGAATAGCAGAGAGTATTTTAGAATTCTAGAAAGCAGATCTCCACATGTGCTTATCACAGAGCCTTTGAGTTTTCAAGTCACTTTGGAATGAGAAATTTTTTCTTCCAAACCATAAAATCTAAATACAACTGGGATCTTTTCATCTGAACATTGTATTTCCCCCAAGTTACTGGTATGCCTAATGCTAAAATAATATATTTAGGATAAGAAAGTAGGCCGGGCGCGGTGGCTCAAACCTGTAATCCCAGCACTTTGGGAGGCCGAGCCGGGTGGATCACAAGGTCGAGAGATCGAGACCAACCTGGTCAACATGGCGAAACCCCATCTCTACTAAAAATACAAAAAAGCTGGGCATGGTGGCGCGTGCCTGTAATCCCAGCTACTCAGGAGGCTGAAGCAGGAGAATTGCCTGAACCCAGGAGGCAGAGGTTGCGGTGAGCCAAGATCGCGCCATTGTATTCCAGCCTGGGTAACAAGAGCGAAACTCCGTCTCAAAAAAAAAAAAAAAAAAAGAAAGAAAGAAAGTGAAGTACGGAATAAAAAAGCACAAGATATAGTTGAATAAAATCAGCCTTGAGAAAATGTACCATTATCATTTGGAAGTTGAGCTTAAATGGAATCTCTTTAAACTTGGTATGGAAATGCTTGTTCAAGGAATAAAGATCAGAGAATATTAACAGGTTTGTGTCAGAGCAAGGCTATTAGAAACCTCTGAGCACTCACTGCCCTGAGGGAGCAGTTCTAGTCCTAAAAATACTCTTTGATGAGGAATGAGTGGGAATGGTGGGAGTTAGCACCTATGGCTGTGTGCTGGCTTCCTCTCAGGATGGGAGGCTGGGGCCAAAGTTATGCCTTTACCTCGAATTCCTTCAGGCTTGAGAATGACTGGCAGACCATCTCCCAAGATTCTTACTGATAATCCCATACAGAGATCTCAAGGGAAAAAATATAAACCCATTTACATGCAAACCTTTTCCAAAGCGAATGTTGATTAACAACAAAAAGTGATCTTTCTAAATGCTTAAATTTAGGAAAAAATGACTGTTAATTCTCAAGCTCTTGAGTACACTACAGCTCCTGGATCACTGATTTTATTATGGAGGAGTGGGTGAACAAGGTGGCAGGAGAAAGGAGGAGGAATAGAGAATCTGAGTAAATCAGTGAGATGAAAGTGTCACCACCGAGGTGGTATCTTCTGATGCTAGTATGGTAAATTGGCTCCCCCATTTTTTATATTGGAATATTAACTCCTCTTCCTGTCTCTGTTGATGCTTTTGGAAACACATGTTTGAAGGCTGGCATGGCAGCTCATGATGGTTACAGCTCTGTCTGCTTAAAAGGTCTTTCTTGTTTAGGGGAGATCCTGTCCCATCCCTTATATCCCTGGTAGGGTGAGTCAGGATTCCTTATCCCCACCCCTGCCAGAGGGAAGGGTATGTGACCCAGGCTGGCAATTAGGAATTGCTTTCCTCTTGCAAAGAATGAGTGGTGAAGGATGGGTACAGGACTGAAATAGGACCACTGGGCTTCTCCCTGGGATGGATGTATAGGCATTGGGCAGAGAGAGTTCCACTTTGCACTAATGGAAACTAAGTCAAGTTGCTGGCTACACAGAGTTGAAGGCAAGAAGGATGCCACCACAGAAATGTGGCAGTGGAATCAGAGCCTGTCTTTGCAATTTTGTTAAATACCCAAATGAGGCCTGTTTCATGACAGATGGAAGATTTTAGAGATCAATGATTTTTTCCATCAGCTTCGTGATTGCAGTCACTTATGTTTGATATGAGTATGCTTTCTATCACATGGATCATAGCTATCATTCAATTCCTTTCCAGACCTCCTGTCAAAATAACAAATGACCTGTATCAGAAAAGTGCCAGCTGGCAGAGACCATCAGCCTAGAATTTCACCACTAGCAGAAAGGGTAGTTGCAGGGGGGACCTGCTGTTGTTTCTTTCTTCCTCAGGATTTGGGTTTTTCTGTGGAAAAGTATCCACTAACATCCTATGTATATGGATAGTTCTAATAAGAAGCAATCTTCTTAAGCAATTGGCGAAGTTGGATGAGAATTAGCTACTCTTCCTGTGACTGACTGTTCTTTATAAATTGTGTTAGCTAGGAAGAAAACAGAAATCTCCAATTTCTCAGTGGCTAGAGTTGAAATCATCCTATAAACGCAAGATTGGCCAAATCTATTACAGAGCAGAGTAATGAGTGAGATTGTTTACAGTTTGGTTTCAGTTTTGAGTTTGTGTAGGGATGTGGTGACCACAGGCTGAAGTTTTTGCTACTTCAGGGAAAGAGAACCTGTTAGGGATCACCAGAAAGACTGTGTGTTACTGGAGGGAAGACATGGCTTCATTCCCTCCCCATGCTCATCGAGACTATGAGCTTTGCTCTGTTCCCCAGGAATCTCCTTTTTCTTGGTTGATTAAGCACTCCTGTGGGAAGCCTCTGAGGGTACAAACCAAGTCCATTGTCTACAAATAGTTATGGATAAGAAAGGTGGATTCTTCTCTCATATGTATGCACACACACACACACACACACACACACACTTAGGCCCACATTGGAGTTATTTTCTCAGTGCATAGCAGCACGGGGATGAATCAGAGAATTTAGAAGATGTCATTGTTTGGTCATAAGGAACAGAAACACAGCCAAACTAACTTAAACATAACACAAAATGAAATTTATAGGAAGAAAACTGGACATAGACCACAAAAGCCTAGGTGGGTATCTATAGGAACTCAAACTAGGAACTGGCATGTCAGGGCCAAATTACCTTCCACGTCTCTCTGGGGTTCGGCCTCTTATCTTCTCTCATTTCTGCAGTTTCCAAAGAAACAGAACACAGCCTCATCTAGTCTTAGCCTTGTCTAGCGTTCAGCCTCCTCCTCTGAACCTTTTACCAGTGCTTGTTAAACTGGACCTATGAGACCTCTGGGCTCTGCAGGGGTGCCACAGGGCATCCCCAAATACTCAAGAATTTATCTAAACCAGCAAAGATGAAGACCATCTGGAGAATCCCTTCCTCTCTTATCTTGGCTTTATCAGTTAGGGTTCTATGTAAGAGAGACATTTGAAAAAGAAGTTCTTCTGTTTATTTTGTCCTTCCACAGAATTAATATTGAGAAGAATCAATTAAAACAACAAAAGAGTAAAAACTCTAAGTTGTGGGATGATATTTTGGATAATTGTACTTTATTGGGTGGCAAATGAGCTAGTTGTTTTCTTTACCTTGAGAATGGGTTTCCTTTTAGTTTTTGGGACAAAAGAGTTCATTGGTTTTCTGGCTCTCAAAATCTGGGACAAGATGTGTCTAGAGCAGGGGTTGGTAAACTCTGGTCCTCAGTCTAAATCCTGTTTTAATTGCTGTTTTGTCATTAAAGTTTTATTGAAAAACAACCATGCCCATTAATTTACGTATTTTTTATGGCACTTTTACATGACAATACCAAAGTTGAGTAGTTGTCACAAGGACCATATGGCTTACAAGCTTAATACACTAACTATCTGGCCCTTTATAGAAACTTTGTTGACCCCTGGACTAAAGAGATAAGACAATAACAATTCTTACCTCAGTGGGTCACAGAGTGATGCCTCAGATGGCTCTGGAGTCAAAAGACAAGTGGTGGAAGAGTCTACAATGAGGAAGTCATTTAGAGACCCAATATGTCAATCTCTTGGTGGGATCTGGTCATGGACTTCTTTCAAAGAATATTAATAAGCCAGGCTCCACCCAGGTGATTTGCCATATCAAATGTTTTCAGTCTGTGCTGTGGTTCAAATAGTTTGACAAGAAATAGATAAGCCACTGGGGGTGTGAATTATGATGAGGTTCTGGGTATAGCCTATTGTGACATTGTAAACTGTGGATTAAACAATTTATTCTATTACATGTTGCTGGAACTGCTGAGTAGTTCTAAGTTAAAATCTGACAAAAACCGAAAAGAAAATATCTGCTTGACAAATAATGAGAATACAACCTATAGGCAGCAAACTGCATGATTCAGAAAAGGATTTTGATATTTTTATTTTCATTCCAGTATGAAGGAACACACCCCACTTGAGGCTGACAGGAAGAGCCTATCTTGGTTTCCATTAAAAAGTATAGCCACTGCTGTTTTACATTGCCCCTTTGGAGATGCTGCCAAAGGAAGTGCAGTATCCAAGGGAAAATGTTTTCTTGGCCACCTCTTCCTTCTGGCGCCTGGTTAGCACCCCATTCCCTTCTTTCCAGTGAAAGGGAGTCCCCTTTATCCAGTTTTTATCTCTATGCCTTCATCTGAATTTGATGGGCCTCTCATCTTATTAACTGTTTTTCTAAATGTTCCTATAGTGGTTTACCTTTTAAATTGTGCTCTTTAAAGAAAAAAAAAGCAAACGTAACACTTGAAGAAAACTATTAGCTTTTATGACTGATATGGTTGGCTGTGTCCTCACCCAAATCTCAAACTGTAGCTCCCATAATTCCCACATGTCATGGGAGGGACCTGGTGGGAGGTAATTGAATCATGAGGGCAGGACTTTCCTGTGCTATTCTTATAACAGTGAATAAGTCTCAAGAGATCTGATGGTTTTACAAAGGGCAGTTCCTCTGCACACAGTCTCTAAGACATGACTCAGCTCCAACTTTGCCTTCCACCATGATTGTCAGGCCTCCCAGACATGTGGAACTGTGGGTTAACTAAACCTCTTTCCTTTTGAAATTACCCAGTCTTGGGTATGTCTTTATTAGCAGCATGAGAAGAGACTAATACAAAGCCCACAGTAATGCCAGTGATAATGATATTAGTTATAACCTGGTAGCCATCATCTACTGAACATCTCTGATGAGTAAAGCATTTGAAATACTTTATCTCACTTGAACGTCTTATCAGCCCTGGGGGGAAAATACAATTATAATTACTATTTTGCTAATGAGGAAATTCAGGCTTAGAGAGATTGTATAACTTATAATAATGTATGTATTCCACAAATATATATTGGCTGTCTGCATGCTCCTAGCATAGTGCTGGGTCTACCACCCTGAGCATATATCCATGAAGTATGGAGTCTGTACCCCAGTAATATAGACAGATAATACACAAATAACAATAAAAACGCATGGTTCCAAAGTGGGATAAGTGCTCAGGAGGCAAAAGACAGGGTGCTGTGAAGAACAGTAAGAGGCTACAATTAATACATGGCTGTCTGGCCCCAAGTTTGTCCAAACTCAAGTATGTCTCTGAGGCCTGTGTTCTTAATTGACCTTTCTGCCCTTCCTCCCTCTATGGTATAGCACAGACTAGAGCTGGATGGATGGGACTTTGAGATCTCTGGGCCTGTCCGATGTATCTTGCCAGGTGAATTTCTCAATTGTTTACTTTTGTCTTGGTCTTTTTTTTAGGTATGGAGACCCTACAGTCTTTCCCAGAAGCTTTCTCTACTATTTTTTTCTCTTTCATTTTTTTAAACATATGAGCAAGCCCCTTCTTTCTTATATTCTTCCCTCCTTCCCTCCCTCCCTTCTTCCCTCTATTCCTTCCATCATCTGTTTATATTACTTTGTTTTTACCAAAAATATAATTTATTCAATAAATATTTATTAAGGATAAATATTTGGTAGAAATATACCAAATTTTTATTGGTAACAGGGCTTAACAGATTGTTCTCTGTAAGTTCTTATTGACTAAATGAATGTACTGGACTTAAATTTAAAACAGACAGGATTCCTATCCTCAAGGAATTTACACTGGCTAAGCAGAAAGATACTAATGAGGAGGGTGCCCTTTGGGTGGTTCTCCAAAAATTCTACACTGCAAAATTCTAACAGATTGGGTTTGTCTCACAATTCTCTGAAGAGCTCACTTCAATGGTCCACAAAGCTCTGATTTGCAGTTTGCTCATTAACTATGTCTCTGGATTTCTTGATGCAAAAGAAGGAAATACATTCAAAGCTCAAATAAGGCTCTGCAGGTCATTGTCCAGGATGGATTTACTAGTCTATTCCAAGTGGCATACATTTATTATGATGGCAGTGAGCAGAGTGATGATGAAGGGGGAAAGGGGGTGAGCGTATAATGTGAGATTTCCTCTGCCATGTGCAATGAACTTGGCTACACAGTCAGTGCCCCCAGAGTCAATAATTTCCATTTGCATCATCAGCATTCCAAAGAATTTGAAGATATCCATAGATGAGCATGTGATTTATAGCCTCCTCCATAGAAAACTAATTCCATTAATAAAATGTGTGTCCCTTTCACTCTAGATCTACACAGGTCCCTGCCATTCTTTTTCATGCTACCCTCTCTTACAGCCTTGAATCCTTTCCTAGGGCTGCTGGAACAAATGACCACAAACTGGGTGACTTAAAACAATAGAGATGAATTCTCACACAGTTCTAGAAGCAAGAGGACTGAAGTCAAGGTGTCAGCAGGGCTGTGCTCCTCTGAGGGCTCTAGGGGAGGACTCCTCCTTGCCTCTTGCAGATCCAGAGGGCTGCCTGCAATCTGTGGCATTTTTTTGTCCACTCTGATCTCCTTCCCTGTGTGTTTCAATGTCTTCACCTCTCTCTCTGCTTGCAAGGAAACTAGTCATTGGCCTTAGGTATCACCCAATCCAGTATGAACTCATCTTTACTTGATTACATCTGTAAGGACCCAATTTTTAAGTAAGATCATATCCACAGGTACTGTGGGTTGGCACTTGGATGTGTATTTCTAGAGAGATATGATACAACCCACCACAAACCTCATGCCTCCAAAATATATCTGGAATCCTTAGACTTCTCACTAGCTCCAGTGTGACGACCCTATCCTGACCACCATCTTCTCTCTCGGTGACTGCAGGTCTCCGGATGGGCCACACTGCATCCTCTCCTACCCCTGATGGTCACTCTCTACCCAGCAGCCAGAGTCATCTATTGGAAATGCAATTATAGTGTTTCTTTCTGGGGAAAACTAAACCAGAACAACCACCAGGAATCACCTTCCAGTGGCTTCTGGATGCTCTCAAAGTAACACCAAGTCTTTATGTGGCCTCTCCTGGTCTCCATTGCAGCCAGCCACAGTGGTCTCCTTCCCATCCCTCAAATGCCTGGCACTTCCCCCTGTCTCCAGTTATTAAACTTGCCATGGCTTCTGCCTATGAAGCTCTGCATGATCTTACAGGGGAGGCTGCTTCTTTTGTCCAGCTCTCATCTCAAATGTCACCTTCCTGAGAGAACATCATCCCTGGTCTCCTGTTCTAGAACATTTGTTCTGTTCCCCAGTTCCCCACGATGTTCCTCTTGTCCTCCACACACATGCCTTTCTGCAGGACCTTATAATTGCCTCAATTTTCTTGTTCATTTATTTTAATGAAGTGTGTCTATCTCTGCAGCCCACTAAAATTGCAGTCCCATTAGAGCAGGACTGGTCTCTCTTGGTCCCTTTATGTCCTCGGTGCCTGCACAGTGTCTAGCACTTACTGGGTGTCCAAAAGTCTTTGTTGAGTGACTGGATGGAGGGAGGTAGTGACTATCTGTAAGTTGATGACATTTGGTTATCTGATCTAGACTGTGGGATATTAAAATAAGGCAATTCAAAGCAGAAGGGGTGCTGTTGGCAGTGAGCAGATTGGCCAGTGAGGGGAGAATCCAAGAATGGTGACACATGCCACCATCAGAGCTCAGATCTGTAGAGTGATCTGGGGACATTTAGTGTAGGGGCAAACAAAGTGAGCCTCTTAATAGCTCATGCAAACCTGGCTATCGTGAAGGGACTATCCCAGGTCTCCTCCACCTGTGAGCACAAATGAAGCTACATGGACAGCAGGGACCCTGACCCCTTGCTTACATCCTCCTCTGGTTCATGGTCCCTGTCCATCCTCTCCTGGCCCTGGAAATGGGAGCCTCTCCCATGGAGTGTGTGGTGATGTTGAGGAAGGAGATACAGGCATCTAGGATCACCTCCCCCTTGACTTCCACACTGCATTTCAATAGAAGAAAAGGCTGGCCGACTGGTGCCTCCTAAATCACCTTCCTGTAAATAGCAGGCATGGTGTGGGGGAATCTCTATGGAAGACATTGTTTTTACTTAAACAAGACCAAAACCCCACCCCACTTTCCCATGACCAAGACCCTATCATATGTGATTTCTAAAACTGTAAACCCAAGACCCTTTCACTTGTAATTTCTAAGGCTGTAAACCTAAGATTCTTTCATGTGTAATATCTAGAGTGTAAGCCTATATACAGGCAGAGCTTCTCTTTGTTAGGGGAGCTTGGTCATTTAGACAAATTGTCGCCTGGCTCCCAGCCGTTATAATAATAATAAACACTTCTTCCTTCCCAGCTTGCTGTTCGAGAGGTCTGTTTCTCATGGCTGCTCCTGCTTCACTGTCAGTGAGATCTCTGGCCCTGTGCCAGGGTGCTCCTTCTCGAAGCTGCTCAAACCACCTTGAGGGTCTGTACCCTGCTGGGTCCCCAAAGGCCCTTCCTTCAGCTCCAATAATCACAGAAAATATTTCGTGGCCCTTGCTCTGTGCCAGGCACCATTCTGAGTCCTTTATGTACATAAATGCACCTCATTTCATCAATCCAGACACTCTCCCCTACCCCCTTCATTTTAACATCTCTAAAACTGGGATGCATCTTACAATGATACCACAGACCCAGCTGAATAGGGACTTCAACCCTGCCAACAACCCTCTGAAGTGGGTCCTCCCCTCAAGAGGAGGCACAGGGAATTTAGGGAATCTCTGGTATGTACCCTACTGAGCTGGCATTCAGCCACAGTCTAGAACCCAAGCTCTTCACGGCTGCACATAATACTTCAATGTCACTTAGACATAAAACCACATCATTATCCGTTCCTCTCTTTTGTCCATTGCCTTTGGGACCAGGGAACTTAGAGCACACACCCACAAATAAGCTCTTTCCTCCTTTGTAGCCCATTTAAAGGCCTTCTTGAATAACAACTTGGGTAGTTATACCCTCAGAAGGGTCACAAGGTCAACTATTCCACAGACTCTGAACCCAATTTGGTTCAGTACTTTTAGCTGTAAGAAAATAATCTCTTGACTACAATGACTTCACCGGAAGACACTCATTCTCTTACTTACCTAGAAATTCAGGAAAGGGCGGGTGGGAAAATGGGTTCTATCCAGGGATAACTCAGTAGCTTAGAGATGCTTTCAAGGATTCAGGTGTCTGCTCTCCTTGGGGTGTTATCATGGCTCCTGATCAGATAGACACAGCTACGTCCAGAAGAGAAGTCATCTGTTTTTATTTAGACTAAAAACAAAGCAAACTCCCTTCACCCCCAACTTTTCCACAAGTTCTTTAGAATGTTCCATTGGCCAAGTTTGAGTCATGCTTTCAGGCTGTAGTTGCAAGACAGGCTGGGGAAGCTGGTGCCTGGCCATATTAGTCTGGACGATGGCAGATGTGCTTCACCAGCCAAGGAGTGGGTGAGTTGGTGGGGAGGGTTACAACAGTGCCTGTGAGTCCTGCTATCAACTGGCAAATTTCGTGCAATCAGAGATGTTCGATGATGCTGAACCTGAATATCAAAAATAGGTTAATTGAGCTCATTATTATCAGTATAAGCATCCAGGGAAGCAGGTACTATATTTTAGAACATTTTCTCTCTCTATGTTTAAAAACAAAAGCTTTTGTGTATGAATTTTCTAGAAAATCCACTTTCATAGAACCCTTCATCCTCTGATAATTCCATTTCAATTAGGCCTGATTGTAAGTGAATAACTTGCTCTTCTAATTGGCCAATCATACCAAAGAAATCTTGGTAAGTGATTACAGATTTTGAGCTCTGACCAATTTATAATCAGGCTGATTATCAAACAGGTTTACTGAATTGTTTTCAGGGTCCTTCCCTATGTCTCCCTTTTCTCTTGCTTTTTCTGCTAGAGTAGAAAAAAATGGACAAAATCTGAGATTTCATTAATGTCCAGACATTTATAGTCTGGGCAGAGTATTGGTGGGATGAAACACTTGAAATTCATGATTTCAGAGAGTTTTTGGGGCTTATTCTTGGTAGTTGAGTAAAATATTATTGTTTTTTCTGTGATTCTTAGATCCTTGCTATCAAATTCACAGAACTACTGTATTTTGGAACTGAAAGGCCCATTAGAATTTCAGAAATATTTTCATTTTTAAACAAGTGATTCATGGTACATTAACAATGCTTTTTATTGGTAGAAACTTTAACTTATTTTTATTAGTATGGAGGAAACTGAGACACATGATTTGTTTAAAGTCACAAGCAGTTACTAGCAGAAGTCTGTAAACTTAACTGCAGCATGCTCCCTCATCCTACTGGGACAATTGTAACAAACATAGTTGTGATGACTTCTTTGTTCTTTCTCTCATTTCCTTGTTGTGGTCTGTGAGGAAATTCATCTGAGAAGCAGAAACACTATGACCCAAATAGTATTTAATTATAAATGAGAAGAGTCACAGTGGCCTCCTGCCAATAAAACTCCTTTGCTTTTAACCTTTACAAATGCAACAACCAGAATAAATGATACTCCTGATGGGCCCTCGTAATCACATTTAGTTGCCTTTCTGACCTTATCTTGAAAAACATTATAAAGGCATGTTTTCTAAGTATTGTGTACAGGGCATGTGTAGGATATAAGGTTTCTGTCAGAAACCACTTGAATCATCTTTAAACAATTGATGTTCAAATATGAACTGTCTGCTTGGAATCATAAATATTTACAAAGCTGACATTTGATTATTTTTTATGAAAGCAGAGAAAACACTTCAGCTGCCATTTAGACTTCTGGAGAGGTGTTTGCTTTTGTTTTTGTAGATGTGTTTGGGCATTCCTTGTTATTGATTGCCTTTCAGGTCAGTTTTAGGAACCTTCTATCTTGCAGCAGCATTTGTATGCCTTAACATCTTAGAAAATTGCAGATTATGATCAGAGTCACAGAGTAGTTTGATAGCTGGGCCAAAAGCCAAAGAGCCAGGAAGTGGAGTAGCTGAATTGAAACCAGGTGGTCTGTCCTCTGAGTCCTTCGTTATTATCCACTATGCTACACTGCCTCCCATTGTATCTGCTGTAGTCACTATCCACCCAGTGACTAACTGCTTTTGTCAATATTTGACCAAGCATTTGCAAATCCTACTGTGTTCTCTTGCCACCTCTGTGTTGTGGTTGGATGCCCAAGTGCTGAGGAAGACAGGAGAAGATTGAACAGGAGAGGGCTGTGAACAACGGGCCCCCTAACGTCCACCAAAGAAGGCTGGCTCTAGAGACCTGGTCCTCCGTGCATTGGGGCACAGTAGTTGTAAAGGGTCATCATCATGAAGAATGAAAAGCCAGGGATGTGCTGGAGCTGGCTTCTACTGGCTGGATTCCCAAGTCTACATTTAGTGACTTTGCATTAGTAGTTTGAAACTGGCCACAGTTAGGAGCATTCATACCACAGACACTGGTAAATTCTACAGATGAAGATTCCTCCAACCCTGGTCCCTCCCCCTAGCCAGTAGTTAAACATTTACTAACACACCCATGGAAAGGAGTGAAAGTCACAAAAAAATCAGTTTAAATTTAATTCCTTCCCAATCAGCAGGATGCTCCTGTTTTGAGCCAGGCTTCCAAATCCTGCTGAAGTCACCTCTTGGGACCACTTAGGCTTATTTTCCCCTTCTTAACCAACTCTGCTCTCCTCTGTCTTCTGAAATTCCATTCTGAACATGCCTCAATCCTTTCTCATCTCCATACGGATACTTTGTCCTAATTCTGGGCTCTCCTCTTGGCTGTGGTAGCAGCTTCCTAACTTGTGCCATTGGACAGAGTATTGCTTTGCATAGCAACTGTCAATTCTTACCTTAACCCCTGGGATGATCTTTCTGAAACACAAGGTGGATCTAATGCCAGGCACCTATTTTAAAAGAAACACCCTAGCCTGTTGTTGAAGACTTGGCCACAATCTGTTTCCCACTCTTTCTTTCCAGCTTCATCTCAGGCTGCTTCCTTTGCCTCATCTTGCATTTTAGCCTCATTGAGCTCTGCTGCTGGAAGGGAACCCTGAGTCCCCATAGCATTTTGTGCAAGCCATGATGATCACGCACACCCCATTGTATTGAAATCTGTGCATTCTTCTATCTTCCTCTGATCTGTGGTCCTCAACCACAAGGAAGATGTCTGAGTCCATGTAGTAGATCTCTATTGATTTGTTTGCTCATCACCACTCCTCATTTTTTTTTGGAAGGGGAGGAATTGTTTATCTCACCCCCACCCTATTTCCATGGTTATAAATGTCAGCCTTTTGAACCTCCATCTAAGATGATGTAGGACCTTGGCTCAACATGGACCAAGTAATGTCTCCTTTGGTATCTTGGACCTGGAAGAGAGTAGAGCAAAAGCAAACGTCTTTTCTTGGTGCCTGGAATGTAAGACATAAGATTCAAAGAACTGCTGATAGCTGTATTCTTCTGATATGTGGACTGAGGATAAAAGAAGCCAGTCTTCAGTAGAAGACATCACCTGCTGATGCGTAGTGAAGTAGAGATTGGGAAAGAGGGATTTCTGGATCACCTCTGTTCCCGAGGCTGGGCTGCCCTTAAGGTGTTGTGTTATTATGACATCTTTCCAATAAAGAGCCTTGTTTGCTTAAGCTAGTTTGGATTGGGATTTTCTAGTATCTTCTGCAAAATATTAAAAATAATGCCTCCACCCAACATAGCCACATGCTAATCCCTGAAACCTATAAACATATCACATTACATAGCAAATGGAAATTACGGTAGCAGATGGAATCAAGGTTGCTAATTAGCTGATTTTTTTTTTTTTTTTGAGACGGAGTTTCGCTCTTGTTACCCAGGCTGGAGTGCAATGGCGCAATCTTGGCTCACCGCAACCTCCGTCTCCCGAGTTCAGGCAATTCTCCTGTCTCAGCCTCCTGAGTAGCTGGGATTACAGGCATGCGCCACCATGCCCAGATAATTTTTTGTATTTTTTTTATTAGAGACGGGGTTTCACCATGTTGACCAGGATGGTCTCGATCTCTTGACCTCGTGATCCACCCGCCTTGGCCTCCCAAAGTGCTGGGATTAAATTAGCTGATTTTAAAGTAGGGAGATCATTCTGGATTATCTGGGAATACCCAATATAATCATAAGAATCTTTAAAAGTGGCAGAGGGAGACAGCAGAGAGGTTGGAGTGGTGTGATGTGAGGAGGATTTGACCCACTGTTGCTGACTGTGAGGATGGGAGAAGGACCATGAGGAAGGCAGGGGGCTCTAGAAGCTGGAAAAGGCGAAGAAACAGACTCACTCCAAAAGGCTCCATAGAAGAGTTATTACTCACAGCTAGAAGAAACACAGCCTTGCATGCCTCGATTTTAGCCCTGTAGGACCAGTGTTGGGATTCTGATCTGCAGACCTGGAAGATGATAAATTTGTGTGGCTTAAGCCATTAAATTTATTACAGTATCAAAAGACGATTCATATACTCTAGCAACCTTGCAGCCATTAAGACCATCTCTGCTTTTTATATCTCAAACTTTACAATTCCCTTCTATGAACACATTTCTCCATTTCTGCTCTTTGGTCTTAGCAAGTTTCTTAATTCCTTATGTTCTTCAGTCTCTGCTTCCACACACACATAACTCATTTTCCTCCTAACTATGCAAATCTTCTAGCTGAGTTGCTGGCACATGAAAAGCATCCAATAGAGTAGTAATAGTGGTAGTGGTTTTGATTATTGTTATCATACTAAAGGGATTTCTTACTTACAGATCCTAGAATAATGCTTCCCTTAAAAGTAGTTCCTAATGAAACATTGGTGAAATTGAATACAAAATATGTTAGCAAGAATATAAAAACAATTCCTTGTATTTTCTGGCAAGTTTTAATTAAGGAAAACTCTAAAATATTAATTAAAACTAGCCACCTCCCACTGATTTTAGTTAAAATTTTAAGACAGCACAGCATGTATGACTCATACCTCCATTTACTTCTTTTTGAGAACTTAAGCGTTTGATTTTTATCCCTCTTCTCAGGCTTTTCACCTTTCAAAACCAAAGGTATCAATTTTAGTCATATGACAAACTGAAAACCATTTATGTTTCTCAAAAGATGAGATGAACCCGTCAGCACATAGATATTGTTCAGTTAAGAACTTGTAGTTTACGTTCAGGTGAGCAAGCTGTATGTCTTAAGACCTTCCTATTGATTTTAATTTTATTTTCTTCAATATTTTGAATGAACAAGATGTTCCATAACTTGAGATTTAGTATCTTTGTCTTGTCTTGAGTTTTTAACTGCCTCCTGAAGTCTATAAGACATTTGTCATTAATGTGGGACCTGCCATATTAAGAGTTTGTGAGAACTCAGAATGTAATTAAGTGTTGTAAATAGCAATCAAAGTTTTAAAGTAAAATCAGCATTTTGCTGAAATGTTATTCAGAGACCTGCATGAACATAGTATAAATGTGATTAGCTTAGTTTGCCTGGGTTTTGATGAACAGACTGCAGGAATGAGGGGACACTTGGTGCCGTTTCTAGCCAGACTTAGGAGCCAGAACTCAAATCTCAGTTTGACGTTCACTTGTGGCCTTCAGTCAATTACTTGACTCTTCATTTTTATGGTTAAAAAAAAAACCTGTGAAATGCTTCAAATATGCAAAATAACAAACTTGCCTTCCAGCTTTAATAAATCTTAATATTTTTTCCTATTTGCTATGGCTCTTTTTTGGGAGGTAAGAAGGAAAACATTGCAGATCTGTGTAAACCTCCTGTCTCGCATGCCTCCGCCTGCCCCACCCTATTCCTCTCCTTCTCTCAGTGGAGTAGTTTCCATCATAGAGTTGATATGTGCCACCCTTATGTCTTAAAGAATGAATTGCACGTGCTTTTAAACTTCGCGTAAATGGTATCCTACTGTGCGTATTTTGCAACTTCCCTCTTTACATAATGTTTTCGAGGATTGACCATGCCAATGTTGCTTTTAGTCGTTTGAAATGCTTTGCCATTTTCCATGAGACAAATATATGACAGCTTATTTTTCCATAATTGTATCCATAGATTTTGAAATTATGTTCAGTGAGAAGCAATGGTGTAGTGAACATTTTTGTGCATAGGCTTGAGGGAGAGTTTTTCTAGATTAGAAAAGTAGAAAGGAATTGTTGGGATTTAGTGTATGTGCATCTTGAACGTTCCCAAATCTTGTCATATTGCCCTCCAAAATGATTGGCATAGCAGGTATGTGTGACAGTCTTGTTTTCTACATTCTTACTGTTTTGGTGGTCCCCAAGATTACTCCTCAGTTCAGCAATTTCCTAGAAGGACTCACAAGACTCTACGAGTTATTACCCACTGCTAGGATTTATTCCAGCAAAAGGATACAAAGCAAAATCGATAAAGGAAAAGGCATGATGGACCAGGCCTGGGGAGACCAGCTTCCAGAATCCCTTCACAATGGAGTGGTACAGAACATGCTGATTCCTCCAGCAACTCACTGCAGCAAGTGCTGTGAGTTTTCTACCCAGAGAAGCTTGTTTGAGCCTAAAGGTCTGGAGTTTCAAATGGAATCTGGTCATACAGGTACATATTGCCTTTGTGACTAGCTACAGTTATTGAAACTCCAGACCTGCAGAAGGAAAGCAGGTGTCTGCCATAAACTACAGAATTTGCATAAATTGTCTAAATAAGCTGGTACTACCAGCTTGTAGTATACTATGCTCATGCAGGCCTCTGAATTACATTTCAGCAAAATGCTGATTTTACTTGAAAACTTTGGTTGCTGTTTACAACACTTAATTGCATTCTGAGTTCTCACAAACTCTTAATATGACAGGTCCCACGTTAACGACAAAGGTTATAGATAGACTTTGGGAGGCAGTTACAAACTCTTGAGAACACAAAGCTACTAAATCTCAAGTTATGGGACCTCTTGTTATTCAAAATATTGAAGAAAATAACATGAGAAGCAATAGGAAGATCTTAAGACATGCAACCTTGCATCCATAGCCTTATGGTTAAAGGCTCCAAGGGTTTAAAATGCCCTCCCTGTTAGTAGCATAGGGAATAGCTCAGTTCCCAGGACCCAGCCAAGGGCTGTCACACAGCCGGCCCCACTGAGGATACACAGGATTTGAGCAATCAGGCTTGCTGAGTTCATTATTTTGCACATTTATCAACCTTATATTTTCATCATAAACTTTTAGTCAACTTGATGAATGTGAAATTGAACCTCATTTGTATTTTAATTAGTATTTCCTTGATTACAAGTGTGGCCAAGTGGGTTTCTTGTCCTCTGACTTAACTGTTCATCTATAATGCCCATTTTTCCATGAAAGTTTTTCTCACTTTTTCTTCTTGATTTGCAATTCTTTCCACATTTTAAATATTAAATCCCTTGTTGGACTTATGTGTTACAGGCATCTTCTTGTCTCTAACTTGCATTTCTTTTCCATTCCTAGCTTACTAAGTTATTTTTCATCAATGAAGGCTAAATTTTCTTGAATGGTTTTTCTTTAGTCATTGGTGGATCAGTCTCTTGCGGCTGCTGGAACAAATTGCCACAAACTGGATAACTTAAAATAACAGAAATTTATTCTCTCACATTCTTGGAGGCCAAAGTCTAAAATCCACATGTCAGCAGGACTGGTTCCTTGTGGGGGCTCTGTGCAAGAATCCATTCCATGCTGCTCTCCTAGGTTCTGGGGACTACAGGCAATGCTTTGTGTTCCCTGGCCTGTAGCTGCGCCCCTCCAGTCACTAAATCTATCTTCACATCACCTTCTCCTCTGTGTCTCTTCCATGTGTGTCTCTTATAATGACACTGAAATTAAAGCCTACCTAGATAATCCAGGATGATCTCCTCATCTCGAGATCCTGAATTATGTACACAAAGATACTTTCTCCAAATACGGTAACATTCACAGTTTCAGGGATTAAAATGAGGACATATCTTTTTTGGGGACCAACAAGTATATGCAGCCCACTATAACTGAGATAACACTACCATTTTTTCATTTAATCTGTTATTGTAGTAGATTATATTTAAAGATGTTCTAATGTTGGCCCATTTTTCTTTGCACTCCTAGGATAAATTCTAGTTTGCCCTATTTTTTAAAAACACATCTCAGTGCAACCTGAAGGCCCTAATATTTTAATTAATTGTTTGTGTATATTTGATAGAGTCAAATTCAATTTCTTTCTTTTTTTTTTTTTTTTTTTGTTTGAGACAGAGTCTTGCTTTGTCAACCAGGCTGTAGTGCAGTGGTGCGATCTCTGCTTACTGCAATCTCTGCCTCCTGGGTTCAAGCAATTCTCCTGCCTCAGCTGTCCAAGTAGCTGGGATTACAGGTGCATACCACTGTGCCCAGCTAATTTTTTGTATATTTAGTAGAGGCAGGGTTTCACCATGTTGGCCAGGCTGATCTCGAACTCCTGACCTCAAGTGATCTACTCTCCTCAGTCTTCCAAAGTGTTGAGATTACAGGAGTAAGCCAAATTTAATTTCATTATGTTACTATTTAACATTTTTACGTCTGTGTTCATAAATGAGATTAAATTATGGTTTATTTTCTTGCCTAGTTTTGATTCAAAAGTCTCATAAAATGAGACCTTGCCTCTTTTCTAGTCTCTGGAATAGTTTGTAGAAGATTAAAAAAAACTTAGGGCTGGGCGCGATGGCTCAAGTCTGTAATCCCAGCACTTTGGGAGGCCGAGGCGGGTGGATCACGAGGTCAAGAGATCGAGACCATCCTGGTCAACATTGTGAAACCCCGTCTCTACTAAAAATACAAAAAATTAGCTGGGCATGGTGGCGCGTGCCTGTAGTCCCAGCCACTCAGGAGGCTGAGGCAGGAGAATTGCCTGAACCCAGGAGGCGGAGGTTGTGGTGAGCCAAGATTGCGCCATCGCACTCCAGCCTGGGTAACAAGAGCGAAACTCTGTCTCAAAAACAAACAAACAAACAAAAAACTTACGTGTCTAATGTGCTTTACCTTCCTCAGGGTCAGTTTCATCACAGGTCAAGTGAGGATTCTGCTGGCACCAACTTTGTGACTTGCTGAGATTTAGTGAGATGAGCCATGGTAAAGGATGTGGCACACAGTGAGTGCTCAGTAAGGCCGGCCGTTGTTACTAACGTTGACACCTGTTTTGAAGAGCCCCTAACTTTGCAGTTGTTGGTGCTTCCTGAAACTGTCCTCTTTTGAGATTTCTCTGAATTACTTCAAAGCCTCACAGTGAGAAGCATCTGGAGTAGAGGCGTAACACTGAACTAGAATGTCAGACAATCTGGCATGGTCATTTATTGCCTGGGTAATATTAGTCAAAATACTTAACCGCTCCTTTTTCGTTTTTGAAATAAAAAGAAAATCTCTTCTGTTTCTTGTGCAGGGACAGCATGAGTTTTTTTTTTTTTTTTTTTTTTTTTTAAGTTCTAGAGAGATTCTCTTCTGAAAAAAAAAAAAAAAAAAAAAAAAAAAACCAAACAAACAAACTCAAAATTCCCGAAAGACATTCTACGAGGAGTTGCTGCTCTCTGTCTCAGCCGATCCTCTCCCAGCCTGAAGTAAGAGACGAGTTGCTTTGTCCCCATCTACTCAGTTCCATCCATTCAAGCAAAGAACTTACCTTACTTACCTCAAGACAAAAATAATTTGTTCATTAATGGGCCAAGCAGATTTCATTTATCTTTCAAGTATGTCCAAGTTTATTAGGAACAATATTCAACATAATAAGGGGCATCATTTATTGAGATCTTATTCCATTCAGGACACCATGCTGAAGTCACTACCTGCATCCCACCAGCATGTTGTGAGTCTGCCAATATTTAGTTATATTCATTTTCTGGACGAGGACACCAGCACTTGGAGAGGTGAAATAACTTGGTCAGGGTGACAGATGCATGGACATTTATTTAATCCTTAAACTCATTCCCTTATTCTGACCAAGCCACAGACTTGCCAGAGATTAGCTGATGGAAATCCCAGAAGGTCTCATTCAGAGAAGAGGAGACTGGGAGCCTGAGTTTCTCTAAGAAGCCAATGTGAGCTGGAGTCGATCCAGGTGGTGGCTGAAACATCATGGGACCTGCTGGGTGAAGGGACCGCTGTTTGGTCACTGTTTGATCACAATTTGCTATGCATCCCTTGCCATGCAGAGCATTCTCATATATATTAACTCACTTGATCTTCACAGCTATGTTAAGGAAGTATAAACAACTAAGCTATCTAGAAGGATCCAAAGCACCAAGTTCAGGCTATTTGCCCCAAGTAGTCATTGCTTGCCGTAAAAAATGGGGAGGGGCAATAAAAATGTTAGCATACTGTTAGTAAACATGACTACACTTAACTAACTGCACTTAACTTTGTTAGAAGTTTGACACATAAAATATGACTACGACTGGGCTGTCTGCTCCAAAGGTCAACAGACCATCCCCTGGGATTCTCCAAAGCTGCAAGGTCTGATTAATGAGCCTCATTAGCCAGGGTAATTGGGTGTCAGGAGAGCTACAGCTTTTGCCCCGATGGGAGTAACAGACGCCAACCGAGACGTGCTGCTCAGCCCTGTTATTGATGAGGCTTACAAAAGTTTTAAGGCGCTTTCAAAACCTACAACCTAACTCTTCTTTGGGTTGGTTAAAGAAGAAATGAAAACAAATCGGACTGTCAGTTTGGGTAGCTTTTCACAGCTGGTGTAAAGGACTGAGAAGTTGTTGTCTCAGTCATAGAAGCCTTCTCCATTGAGTTTCTTAACAATGGTAATGAGGAAAATAAATGTGAGAAGAATGTCTTAGTAATGATACATATGACATCTCAAAGCCATTTTATCACAGAATGCCAGGATGTTCAAGAACCTGACACTAGTGCTTCTGGGAGGCCATTCTTCAAGGAGCAGGTGACATGTTAATTGCTATTTGTTTAAAATAGCACCTTGCATTTAATCTAATTTCTGGAGCCATCTGTTTGGCCTTTTGGAGTAGCCCACACATAATTTCTTTGAGATCAATGCTATAATGACATCAGTGTTTCATCAAAGATGGCTTCATAAGTGTTGAGTGAATCTAAGTTTCTGGCAGTAGTAGACCACATTTGACTTGGTTTTGTGTTACATTTCTGAAATAGAAAAACAGTCTAGATTGCTGTTTGTGTCCAAGATGGGAGCTGGTACTACCTTTGATACAAAGATGTGGAACATGTGTTTCCTGCCCTTCAAAAAGTTGACCATCCAGCATATATCAGGACAAGGCTTCTTGTCATATGCCACTGGTGTCTGGTTGGCTAGTTAGTCATGGCTGCCTGGAGTGCTCTGTGGAGGAAAAAACCACTGTGGCAAAAACCACTGTGATCAAAGAAAACACCTATATGGGTGAGTTTGGTAGGAAGAGGTTGCAGTGCTGCATATTTTCCATCTCTGTTTCAAAGAGCATAAATAAACATAATATCACAAGTGTCAAGGAGCACAGGAAAGATAGAAATAATACTTGGTGGTTGTTCACATGAGGCTGGAAATATCTTCCTTTCCAGGGCCACTGGCTGTTCTGTCCACTGTGGACAGACCCTGTGGGCGCCCTGGGGGAGGAGGCTTGTGTCACACGCAGTCCAGCATCTGTGATGGCAGCTGGTCTGTGGAGATGCTCCTGAAAGTCCAGCAGAACTGCTTTGTAAATGACCACACATCCAGTTTCCTGAGGTTGATAAACCTCAAATACTCCCTGGTCTTTGGAAACATTATGGAGTTTATTGCATATCAGAGCTTGGCTTTTAGATTAGATGAGGGGGTTTTGTTTCTTATGCCCATAAGGCAGCTTTAAGAAGCTTCCAGGTTAGTGGATGGGGCTGGGTTAGAGACTTCTCACAGCAATAAGCTTACCACACCACCCAGCATGTGGAATTCAGCACGAGACTGACTTACACCGGACAGTGATTTATTTTCAGAATGGCACAAAACTTACATACATGCTGAAATTAAGTGGCCTCTTGCTGGATTTTTTGTTTCTTCTCTCTCTCTCCCTTCTTTGCTTGTGCCCTGGGTATGTACTTATTTTGCTCTTGGGTAACACAGTCCTATGATTTATGGTCATCTAGAGCTTGTGCCCATATTCACTACAGGCTTTACTGGCTCTAGCTCTGGTGTCTGAAAAATAGGCTTTAAAGAAACTCATGCTGATGCCATTCCCAGTGGCTTATTTGCTCTGACCTCATAGGCAGTAGAGAGATCATTAGCAGAACCAATGGAGCAGGCAGGATGAGAGGAAATGCTTAGTATCTGGAAGGAGCTGTCATTCTACTGACACCTCTGCTTTCAGAAGCATGGAGGCTGCTAGAGTGGGGCATCTCCTGACAGTCCAGTGGGTTTCTTGGTGCTGCCCCACCCATGATTGAAGCTGTCTTGAGTTCTTATAAGGCCTTAAGCAGCCAACCGGTCAGATTGAAACTAGGCATTAGGGAAATCCCTTGGCTCTAAAGAATTTTGGTTGTAACACTCCGAAAAAGGCAAATTTGTCCCCCTATTTATCAACAAATCTAAGGAGCCCCATCTGCCACCACATCCTTCAATAAAAAGGTTATTAGTAGCCTGTACCTCTGACACCCATCGCATGAGGGTACACAGTGTTTTCCTTATCTAGTGAACACCTATCTGGGTGAGGAGAGGCTAGCAGGGCTGAATTGAGATTCCTCCATACCTCTGACTTGCTTTCCCAAGCAGTGTCTAAAGGCATGTCTCAGCTCTCCTGTTCATTGGTAAGTCTTATGGCAGAGATGCTCATTCAGACCATCAGACCCAACACGTTTCTTGCCTGTATGTTCTGTCCTGGGCTAGATATTAAACATTTGAACACAGCCTCTGCCTCCACTGAGAAACAGTCCAATAAGGGAGAAATTTATGACTCGGTACGTCAAGGGCTGTCTTAGTGGAGTCATCCTTTCCTCTTCTCTTTCTCTCATATTTCATTATCTTTCCTGTAGGCTTCTAACCAAGGTGGTGAATCTGACCACTTCTGCCCGAAATCCACTGTTGTCTCTCAGTTCACATTAGAATGGCCAACCAGGCTCCACATGCCTGTTCCCTGAAGTCTCTTCCAGATGTCATGTCCTGCTCATGCACTCTGCTCCAGCTAAACTTGTCTCTTGTCTTTAGCCTATCTGAAATGCTTGGAACCAGAGGTGTTTGGGATTTGGGATTTTTTGGAGGGGAATATTTGCATTATATTTACCAGTTGACCATCCCAAACCCAAAATCCAAAATAGTCTAATGAGAGTTTCCTTTGAGCATCATGGCATTACTCAAAAAGCTTTGGATTTGGGGGGACATCAGATTTGGGAGGCTCAACTTGTATCTGTTCCTCAGCCAGGAATATTTGTCCTCTACAAGTGAGTAACTCCCTCTTTCAAATTTGTGTACAGATGTCGCCTACTCTGTGAGGTATACCTGACCCATTTTACTTTTTTAAATTTATTTTTTATTGAGGTAGGATACATACACACACACACACACACACACACACACACACACACACATATATATGTAACTTACCATCTGTACCATTATTAAGTGTACAGTTCAGTGGCAGTAAATACATTTATATTTTGCTTTTCCCCCCCTCATTCTCCCTTTCCCCTTTCTTCCCAACTGACTCTGCTACCTTCCCACCCTTGTACTCTCTGTACATCTTTTCCTGCTTTATTTTTTTTCTCATGGAATTTCTCACTGTCTAGTAGACCAACATACATTATTTTATTGTGGTTTGCTTTTTGAGCTTCACAGATATTGGAATTTTTACAAATAGAATGTTTGTGGCAACCCTACCTTGAACAAGTCTGTTGGTGCCATTTTTCCAATAACGTGTGTTTGCTTCGTGTCTCTGTGTCACATTTTGGTGATTCTCACCATATTTCAAACTTCGTTATTATCTTTCAATTATTATATTTGTTACAGTGATCCATCACTGGTGATGTTTGTTATTCTTGCAGTTGAAAACAAACCATGTTCATAGATGACAGACTTAATAGACACATATTGTGTGAGTTCTAACTGTTCCATAGACCAGCTGTTCCCCTACCTCTCTTCACCCTCTTCCCTGAAACACAACAATATTGAAATTAATAACTGTAGGCCAATTAATAACCCTACAGTGTCCTCTGAGTGTTGTGTTCGAGTGAAATGGAAGAATTCTGCCTCTCTCACTTTAAGTCAAAAGGTAGAAATGATTAAGCTTAGTGAGGAAGGTATGTTTAAAGCCGACATAGGCTAAAAACTAGGCCTCTTGCACCAGTTAGCCAAGTTGTAAATGCAAAGGAAAAATTCTTGAAGGAAATTTAAAAAGTGCTTCTCCAGCGAACACATAAATGGTGAGAAAGCAAAAGAGCCTTATTACTGATACGGAGAAAGTTTGAGTGGTTTGGAGCGATCAAACCAGCCACAACATTCTTTTAAGCCAAAGTCTAATCTAGAGCCAGGCCCTAAATATCTTCGATTCTGTGAAAGCTAAGAGAGGTAAAAAAGCTGCAGAAGAAAACTTGGAAGCTAGCAGAGGCTGGTTCATGAAGTTTTAGGAAAGAAGCTTTCTCTATAACAGAAAAGTGCAGGGTGAAGCAGCAAGTGCTGATGTAGAAGCTGCAGCAAATTATCCGGAAGATTTAACCAAGGTTACGGATGGGGTTGGCTACATTCAACAGATTTTTGTTGTAGGCAAAATACCCTTCCGTTGAAAGAAGATGCCATGTAGAACTGTCATAGCTAGAGAGGAGAAGTCAATGCCTGTGTTCAAAGCTATGAAAGACAGGCTGGCTCTCTTATTAGAGGCTAATGCATCTGGTGACTTTAAGTTGAAGCTAATGCTCATTTTCCATTTTGAAAATCCTAGAGCCCTTATAAATGATGCTCAATCTACTCTGCCCTTGTTATATAAATGGAAAAACAAAGCCCGAATGACAACATACCTGTTTAGAGCAGGATTTACTGAAAGCTTTAAGCCTACTGTTAAGACCTTTTGCGCAGAGAAAATATTTCTTTAAAAATATTACTGCTCCTTGACAATGTACCCAGTCAAGTGAGAGCTCTGAGGGGCACAGACAAGGAGATAAATGTTTTCATGCCTGCTAATACAGCATCCATTATACAGCCCATGGATCAAAGATTCATTTTGACTTTCATGTCTTTTTATTTGCAAAATACATTTTTTAAGGCTATAGATGCCCTAGATGTGATTCCCTTGATGGATCTGGAAGATCAGTTGAAAATCTTATGGAAGGGATAACTATTCTAGATGTCATGAACAACATTTGTGATTCATGGGAGAACGTTAAAATATCAACATTAACAACAGTTTGGAAGAAGTTGATTCCAACCCTCATGGATGACTTGGAGGGGTTCAAGGCTTGAGTGGAGAAAGTCACGGTAGATGTAGTGGAAATAGCAAGAGAACTAGAATCAGACGTGGAGCCTAAATATGTAACGGAATTACTGTAATCTCTTAAGAAAACTTGAATGAATGAGGAGTTGCTTCTTATGATTGAGCAAGGAAAAGTAGTTTCTTGAGATGGAATCTACTCCTGGGGTAGATACTGTGAAAAGTTTTGAAATTATAATAAAGGATTTGGAATATTTCATCAACTTAGTTGATAAAGCAGTAGGTTTTGACAGGATTGACTTCTAATTTTGAAAAATGTTCTACTGAGGGTCAAGTGTGATCAAACAGTATCACATGTTAAAGAACTGTCTTTCATGAAAGGAAGAGTCAATCCATGTGGTAGACTGAAATTGCCACAGCCACCCCAAACTTAAGCACTCACTATCCTGATCAGTCAGCAGCCATCAACATTTAGGCAAGACCCTCCACCAGCAAAAAGATTATGACTTGTTGAAGGATCAGATAATTGTTAGCATCTTTTAGTAATAAAGTATTTTAACTAAGATGTGTACATGTTTTAGACATAATTCTATTGCATACTTATAGACTATAATATAGTATAAACCTAGTTTCTATATGCACTGGAAAACCAAAAAAATTATGACTCACTTTATCGCAACAACTGCTTTATTGCAATAGTCTGAACTGAGCCCAAAATATCTCTGAGGCATACTGTAGTATATTTTACTTATGTGGTTTTTTTTTTTGGCTATTTTCTCTAGTTGAAATGTAACCTCTACAGGGCAGGGATTTTTATTTGTCAGTTTTTGAATATATCTAGGACCTAGAGTGTTGCCTGGCCCATGGAAGGCCCTCTGTGAATGTTTGCTTGGTGAATGGATGCCTGCATGAATGAATGCCTGAATGAATATATTAGTGCTCAGAGCAGAGAGCAGAAAGTGACCATTTTAAGGTGATATTATAAATGTCTGAAAGGTTTCAACCATGAGGAGGCTACTTCTGGGCTGGAAGTTTTTCAGATGGAGAGTGAGGAAGGAGAATAATTGGGCTGCTTTTCATGTAGAAGGAGCAACAATTATAAAGTCACAGGGGTCTGGAAGAGTGCATTTAAGAGAACACACTTATTAATAACAACAATTTTATGACATCAAGGTATGCCTGTTCCCAGACTGTTTATTGTAAGTAATACATCATATTCTTATAAAATAATCTGATGTTTTGTAGGCATGGTAAAATCTGAGTCACAGTTACTTTGGTTTGCAATAGTGCCCTGAAAACCAAATTCCTATCAAAAGATTGAAATTTGAAATCTGAAATTGTGGGGATATTCTCGCACATTCCTGATAGATTTCTGAAATATTCGAAAGTGTAAATGTATAAAGCTGTGTAGCTAGAAATTCAGAGACTCAGATTTATTTCTACTGATTCTATCTTACAGGGAAAGGTAATGAAAATGTCAGTGGAGGTAGCTGGTTGGTAGAGATCTTACCACCCTTAACCATGATGTATTTCAGAGAGAATGAAAGCTGGCTGAGTTTGACAACTTCCATTCTGCGTCTCAGAGAACCGTAATAAGGTATCCCATGAAATGCTGGCTTGATCTTTCACTCCATGGGAATTCAAATATTTGAAGTAACGCTCTTCAAATTTCAATGAGCCTATAAAGAAGGTTGAATAAAGAATAAATAATTCTGTATCTGAAATTTTAAAAACAACAATAGCAAAATGCTACAGCAAAGACATGGTGTAGCATATAGAAAAAGCATTAGATGGTTGAGCACAGTGGCTCATGCCTGTAATCCCAGCACTTTGGGAGGCCGAGGCAGGTGGATCATGAGGTCAGGAGTTCAAGACTAGCCTGGCCAACACAGTGAAACCTTGTCTCCATTAAAAATACAAAAAATAGATGGGTTTGGTGATCCATGCCTGTAATCCCAGCTACTCAGGAGGCTGAGGCAGGAGAATTGCTTGAACACAAGAGGTGGAGGTTGCAGTGAGCAGAGATTACACCACTGCACTCCAGCCTGGGTGACAGAGCAAGACATTGTCAAAGAAAAGAAAGCACTAAGTTTTAAGTTTGAAACCCAGGGTTAAAATACTGGCTCTATCCCTGTGACCTTGACCAAATTGCCTTACATTTCTGAGACCAGGTTGTCTCAGTTGTAAATGATAGGTTTGTTATATGAATAAGGCCCAACACAGGCCTCAAAATTGTTAGTAATGTAGGAATTTGGAAGTTATAATTCAGGCAGACGTGTGAACATTTTATAAGTAAAAAGGAAGTTAAATCTAGAAAATGTGAGTCAAAATGATGAAAATGTAAAGATTACAGGAAGAGATGACAGTGACTACAGAACACTGTTTTGTATTTTCTAATGTTATTGATGAAGTTGGTATTCACTACAACACTGCGGATTCACTTGGGGTTGAAAAGGGATGCCATCTGCCTTGGCGGGGAATCGAGTCATAACTCATTACTGTTAGAATGAGATCATGAAGATGACATACTGCCAACATAAGGAACACAGTCACAAAAGCGGCAGAAAAATGGCAGTTTACGAGGGAGCCTCAGTTTATAGGAATGGTTGAGTGATTATAATATTGGGGCTCAACCTTTATCCCAAACCCTGCACCAGACATTGGCTGAGAAAAACAAGAAGGGAAAAGTTGTATCTAAGGGAAAAGGCAGAAGCACTTGATCTTTGACTGACCTGTTTTTCGTTACCTATGTACTAGACAACTCGTCATCATCTTTGGCTCAACTCTTTTCTATGTTTGGGGAATTCCCTAATTTCTGGGGTTTAGGAGGAGGGAGAATCTCCTGGGAGGGGATGACAAGCCAGGTCCTCCCTCTTGAGGACCCTAACAGCAGAGAACGATCTCTGGCTTCATCCACTTCCTTTGTTGCCCAGGCAGGACTCGAACTCCTGAGCTCAAGTAATCCTTCTGCCTTAGCCTCTGGTGTAGCTGGCACTACAGGTGCATGCTACCACCCTTGGCTATTTTGTTTCATTTTTTGTTAACATTTTAAGTTGACACATTAGTGTGCCTATTTATGGGGTACATTGTGATGTTTTGATATACACAATGTATAGTGATCAAGGGTAATGAGGATTGGGTTTTGATTGAATGTAATTTGCAAGAGAATGAGTGGCTGAATTTGAGCACAAAATGAAGCAGAGTATGCAAATGAAAGTACTTTGCAAATTGTAGGGTGCTAGAAAAATGTGGGTTCTTTTTAATTTTCTACCTTTCAGGGTTATTTACAGACTAAATGAGACAGCGTATATCTCACATTGCTTTGTGGATGCTATCAAGTGCTGGCAAATGTGTGGGAGAATGAATGGAAAACTTCATCAATTTCTGGGATAGTAAACTGGTGCTGCTATTTTGGAGAGCAATTTGTCAGGCTTAAGGAGAAATTGAATATGCACATCCTCTACGGCCCAGCAGTTCCACTTCAAAGGAAATTTCTTATATGCAGAGAGACTTGTACAAGGATATTTATTACAGCATTGTTTGTAATAAGCGAGGGTTGGAAATAAACCAAATGGCCAATGATAAGAATTGATAAATGTGGTAAATGCATAAAATAGAATGTCACATAGGAGTTAAAAATCATCATTTATTCACTAATTAAGCAAAGGACAAAAAGCCTCAACAGGAAAAAAAAAAAAGACAAAAGACCTGAATAGTCACTTTGCCAAATATTCAATAGACATACAGAAAGATGGGCAGGTTCATGGGTTGTCAAGGAAGTTCAAATGAAAGCCACATTTTGCATGTACAACATTGGCACAAGTTTAAGTCTGATGATAACAAGTCCTGGAGAAGTTTGAAGCCACTGGAAAACCTGTCCTCTGCTGGGGGGGAGGGAGTGAATATTGTGGCAAGCCCTTTGGACAATAATCTGGCATTATCTAGTGAAGCTGAAGACGTGTTTGCTTGAAACCCAGCAATTCCCCTTTGTGACGTCAAGATGCTCCTGCACATATGCTTAAGAACATTTGTGCCAGCTTTGTTTATAATAGCAAAAACCTGGAAACAACCCAAATGTCTGAGGATGGGGAATGGATAAATAATGGTGTGTAGTTATGAAAATGAATACACAACAACTACAAGCCTCTACTGGGCATAATGTTGTGGAAGAATATGTATAATTCCATTTACATAAAGTTTAAAAGCATGCACAACTAAATATGTTATTTATGAGTATATGACATATATGATAAAGGCAAAGAATAAATAAACAAAGGTGAGGAAAGGCGAGACAATAATCAAGAGTTTGGGATACTGGTTACCTATTGTGGGGAAGGATGTTGGGGTCAGGTGGGACACCTTTGGGATTATCCTGTACTCACAATCTAACAGCAGGAGGTAGGTCACCAGCTGTTCTTATTAACTTCAATACTCTTTATATATCCTAACACTGATAAATCTTAAACATGTTACATTGAATGAAAAAAGTCAAAAGTCAAATGAGACACCAAGCACAGTCCTATTTGTGGAGATAAAATAACCCATGTGATTAAAGTATTCTTAAGGATACCTCTCTGTGTAAATAAAACCCTATAGGGCAGCTACATGTTAAATTCATTTGCCTGTGCACATACAGTGGAATGAGAATGGGATTAAGGATTGAGTGAAGGGGAGGGCATACATTTCAAAATATTAAAGATGAAAATGAGGCTGTTTGTGAACTCCTGATGCTTGCATGCCATGAACTGACTTGAGGTGGCTACATTAATCAACTCATTCTCTTTCCATGCATCTAATATCCCAAAGGGAAAGAAAGGTTGCTTTGCAAATTAGAATAGTCAAAATCAAGTATGAACCATTAAACATGTTTTGCTTGCTGGTAGATTAAGGGTCACACTGGATATATAGTAGAGAATAAAGCTATTTGCTAATTTGTCTTGAATCTTTAGTCAAAAATCTGTCATGAACTAGGATATATTCTTAATTTCCTTCTTTTCTCCTCTTTTAAAATAAATGAGTTATAAGGGATCTTTGGGTTGATTTAAAACCACCACTAGCCATTATCACAGCTACTGACATGGCATCTTTGCTGTTTACACTGACTTTTCGCTGTTCTAGACCCAAATCTGTCCTTTTTAGGCTGGTCAAAAATTCAACACCAGTATCTTCATTCTCTTTGCAAATTGTAGGGTACTAGAAAAATGTGTGTTTTTTTTTTTTTTAATTTTCCACCTTTCAGGTTTATTTACAGACTAAATGAGACAGTGTATATCCCACATTGCTTTGTGTATGCTATCAAGTGCTGGCAAATAAAGTTCATTCTAAAGAACTTTAAAGTGACTTCATAATGGCAAAAGTGATAAGGCAGAAACCTGAAAACAAAAACAAAAAACCCTATAATAATTGAAATGAAAAAAATAGAAGTGTCCTTATTTTCAGAAGTTATATAGCTGGAAAATCCCAGTGAATTAATCAGAATGAAACTAATAAGGCAATTCATTCAATGAGATGGCCAGATAGAAAATGAAGAAAAAAATATGAAAGACTTCCCTATGTGTATGTGCATACCTTAGTTAGAAAGCACAAAGGGGAAAAACACCATTCATAATAGTCACCCTTTCTGGGGTGCTGGGTTCAAGGTCTCTCATGGAAACAATCCCATTTGTTTTTGGCCCTCGCCCCCTCACCGTGGGCTGCACCCTGTCCAAAGGGCTCTGTGGGGACAAGTGTGCCATGGCACCTCCTCTACTGCCCTTGACACATTTTTCTTTTTACAACACTTAGGATCTGCAGCCCTGCCTGTGACCCAGAAAGCTTTAACGTTCCCCCTCTCAAGGCAGTGCCAGCTCCTCAGAATTATCTCCAATCACATCACCAGTTCAGAAGGCTCTGTGTTTGTATCACTAAAGGGCCCATTTGGCTGATTTTCCCAGAAAAATGGAACAGTCTCCTCAAATGGACTATTGAATTTTTTTCCTCCTGCCAAACTGAAATGGCTTGCTTAGAGCTCTTAAATAACTGACTTTTTTTACCTTTTCAGCTTTGAAGTTTCTAAAAGCAACAGTTCTGAGCAAACTTCTCTATATAATGGTAAAAAGTCATGGCTTCTGGGGCTGGGAATTGACTGGAAAAAGGCAAGAGAATTTTCTGGGGTGATGAAAATGTTCTACATCTTGTCTTGGGTGGTGGTTCCACAGGCGGATATAATCATCAAAAATTATTGAATAGAATATTAATGATCTGTACATTTTATTGAATGTCGATCATACTTCAATTAAAAAGTAGCTGTAGTTCTCAGAAGTTAGGATACATCAGAATTGCCCAGAGCCTTCATAATTATGCAGAGATTTAACTTTGAAGATTGTCAGTAGACCATTGATGGGTAGAGGAAGCTCTGTTTTTATCAAGCATCTGCAGGTGGTTCTCTCATCATCCTCTGGGAAACGGACTTAGGTTCTGAGTTTCAGCCTGGGCGCTCCAGACATGGTTCTCAGAGTTGACAGGCTCCTGTGCAGTTTGTAAGCATCAAGTAGTCTAGCTTCCTCTCCCCACTGCACCCCTGATCTTATTGGGCACACATCCACCTGGCAGTTTCTATGGGCACCTTCTAGTGACAAAGGCTCAGAGTCTTTGGCCACCTCTACTCCAGGCAGAACACAGAAGCACAGCTAAGTCAGAGAAATGGAGTTGCCTGCAGGAAAGATGATGTTGATTTGCTTTAAATTTCTAGAAAATGCTGATGCCTCTGCAGGTATCCCCACCTTTCTTCTGAGATGGGGTTTGAAATTTGCTAACAATCTCACTGCAGAATCACAAGGCTTCCTAACTTCTACTTCACCCTTGATGCATGGCAGAAATTTCTACAACAAGAGTCACTGCTATAGGCTAAGATGGAGTTTCTTCCCGTAGATCCCCGTTAGAATGCAGAATAACAAAGTAGAAAAGAGCTTCAGAAATTAGATGCAGGATCAAATGCCAGGGTGACTAAAAGAAAAATAATCAGCCTGGAAACATAGTGAGACCTCATCTCTACTAAAAATATAAAAGTTAGCTGAGTGCGGTGGCGTGGGTCTGTAGTCCCAGGTACTCAGGAGGCTGAGGCACAAGAATTACTTGAACCCGGGAAGTGGAGGTTACAGTGAGCCGAGATTGCATCACTGCACTCCAGCCTGGGCAACAGAGCAAGACTCTGTCTGAAAAACAAACAGATAAACAAACAAACAAAACAAAAAAGCAAAAATAATCAGGGTAAGAAAGGAAGTGGTTTGCTATACAATGGACCAGTAACAGGGCCTAAGAGTAAAAAGAAAGTGCAGATTAAGTCACCCTGAATATACACCTATCGAGGAATCATACCTGTTTTGGGAAGAAGAAAAGATAGTAAAGTAAAACTGAAATCTGTGTATCCCTGGGAGCCAAGCAGGTAATTCTACTAGGGATCTCCATTAGATATCTATTGCTATGTAACAAAGCACCCCAAAACTTACTGCCTTAAAAAATCAAATATTATTTCTTAGTTTCTATATGTTGGGAATTCTTGAGCAGCTTAGGTGGGTGCGTCTGGCTCAGGGTCTCTCACAAGTCCTAGGCTGCATCCAGCTGGAGGCTTGACTGGAGCCGGACAATCCACTTCCAAGGTGGTGCAATCACATGGCTGTGGGCAGGAGGCTTCAGTTCCTCAGCAAACAGATCTCACCTTAGGGTTGCTTGAGTAATCACAGCATGGCAGGGGGCTGCCTCCAGAACAAGTGATCCTAGCAAGAGAAGCAAGGAGGAAATCACTGTGTCTTTTATGATGGAGTCTCAAAAGCTACACCCCATTATTTCTTCCTCCTTCTATTTGTTAGAAGTGAGTCCTTAAGTATAGTGCACGCTAAAGGAGAGGAGAATCAGGCTGTACATTTTGAAAAGAAGAGGATCAAAGAATATGTGGAGATATTTGAAAACTAATATAGGATCTCACCACTTCACTCCCTATGAAGACACTACACACACACAAACACAAATATGTAAGAAGAGGAAATTTACCTATGCTTTAGAGGGAGAGGTAAACATTAGCAGGAACCCTTAAACATCTTACCCTCATACATGTTATTATTCAAGTCAATAGAGCCCCTTTATTATTAAAGATATTTTGAATTAGTTTTCTGTACCCACAGATGACAAAATTTTAACTGCTACGGAAGGCAGTGTGTTAGGAGTATCATGCAAGTACGCAAGTAGAATGGAGCAGAGAGATGCAAGCGGCTTCTGCCTGAGAAAGGGATCCCATCCCAACTTAATGGACAAAGTCATGATTAGTCTAAAGCCAGTTGTGGCGATTCCATTATCCTTGTCATGTAGTTGGCTTAGGTCAGTCGTTCTCACACTTGAGCATCAGAATCAGCTCCACCTAGGGTTTCTGACTCAGTAGGTCCAGGGTGGGCCAAGAATTTGCATTTTTAACAAGTTCCCAGGTGATGCTGCTGCTGCTGGTCCAAACATTCATACTGAGAACTGCTGGTTCAGGCCAATGAAATGGTAGAGTGGGTAGATTTCAAGGAGGCTCCTGGAGAAGATTTCCTAGGGCTTAAAGAGATCCAAGGAAGAGGCAGGGTTGTGTTTGCATGTCTTCTGCTATCTGATGTTTGTGTGTGAAAATGTACTTCCAGGAGCAGTGGTCCTGTGGCTAAGAGGAGTGAGCCAACAAGCTAAGGCTGGCAGAGCAGACAGAGGCCTTTGATAATGCTGAGTTTTCCAACTGATGAGCCCTGAAGCTTTTTACAAACCTGATGATTTTTACAGCCACGCTTGTATAGTCAGATGATAAGTTTTTCTATTGACCACGTCATTAGGAATCAGGTTTTCTGTTTTCTCAGCTGGAAAACAAATGCCAAACTCACTCACATACAAAACGTTAAGGATTATAAAGCACGCTGTCTTCCAGAAAGCAGCACAAATTTACACCTCCTCCAGCAAAACATCTGAGCATTTTCTCCACACTGTTGTCAACACTGGGTAATGGCGTTTAAAAAAAAAATCTCTACTAGTTAGGTGAAAAATGGTATCTCTGGGTGTTCATTTGCATTTCCATGATTACATTGAGCTTGAAGATTTTCTAATACACATTCTTCCTGAGGATGATGAGGCTGCACTATAACATATCTCCATGATGATCACCATTCATTGCTTTTGTTCACTCAGGTGGGACTGAAAATGCGTGGCTTAGGCTGTCAGCTTGGGTACATTGTTGCACTTGGCAGGAGTTGTGTTGGGACAGAGGCCTCAAATCTATCCTGATAAGTGGCAAAGAGAAGAACCTTATCCCCAAGTTTTGTCTTATACCTTTGGATCTCTTTTGCTTGAGAAATGTCCCTGTGTGGTTGTCATTTCTCTCTCTACCAAAGTGGTCAGAAGTGTAAACTGTGCTGACACAGGCTTCCTTTCTGAAGATGTTTGAAAATGCAGGGGAAAATCCTCAGGCATTTCACTGCTTTATAAAGCGAGATGCAGCAGATGACTGAGGGCTGGGTGCTTGTCTGTTTAAAGATCATTACTCACAGCAGGCTATTTGTGTCCGCCTTTACGTCTAGCATCATATATTAGAGTGATCGAGCTTTAGAAGTAGTATTTCTGACCAGGGTAGGTGGGGTCACTTGGAGCAGTTTCTACCAGTTCCTGAAAGCTAAGAATTAGCAGGATTCTTGCTCAAAGTCTGCTCATGTTATATTCTTTCCCTATTTATGTTTGCAATTGGAGGCAGCTTGGAAAATAAAAAAATTCTCTAAGAAATGTGGTTCTTCATTGGAAAGGCCAAAATGTCGGGTTGAATAAGCCACAGTGTAGGCATAAACTGTGTTTTCTTTATTAATCTGACATACATACACACACACATACAGTCTAGCACTCACTCATATACTCTATGCTCAAAACTATATGTTCAGAAATGAAAGTACACAGCCTTGAATTTGGACATATCTTATTGCTATGTCATTCAATGAAATCTTTATTGGCGTATTGATGTGATGCTCCCTGGCTATTCAAATAATTAAGTTATAGAAATTTTCGATGACAATGGAAAACTGGGACCTCTAGCCTAGGTAAAAATTGACGGCAGTTTATTGCCTAAGGATGAAGGCTAACGACTTGGCTGTTTCAAGAAGGCTTACAGAAAGGCATTCCTTGCTTTTATCATGATTGAGAACCCACATGTCTGCTGTGTGAACCAAAAATTCTGAATATGTTGAGACTTCTTCAGTGGCTCTGTCTGGCAAGTGTGACTCACATTGCCCAAGCACACACAGGTGTATAAAAGCAGCAGTCTTTATTAATTTAGATTAAAGAGTATCCATGTGAAGAGGAGTCAAGCATTTGAATCCTATAGCCAGAAGGTTCCCTCCCCAGGTGAAGGTTCAATGAGAAGCCAAGTTATCATCAGAAACGTTGGGTTTTCATTCTTTCGAGGAGGAGGTGGACTAACTTTAAAGAATCCTATATGTACCCCAAGAGGAATTCCAGTCTCAGTTACTCAACTTTATATAAGCTCCTTCCTCATCCGTCATCTTAGCCTTTTTTTTTTTCTGGGCTCCTTTAGGGAAAATCACTGGGAACCCTGATATTTGCATTGAGCCATACCTATTAATTCAACAGCTGAACATCAGTAGCTTATTGTTGGAAATAGTGCTTAACAACAGAATCTGTGCTTTGTCTCTATGTATTAAAAAGGAGATTATTCTAGAAAATGTGAATCATTTGCACAAATGATCTATATTCTGAAGAATCTTTATGCCTTTTGAAGGTTTCCAGGAGGGTGAGCAGCTCATCAACTACTACAGTGAAATTAAAGGCAGATTTTAAATGTCATCTCTGACCAACCTGAGAAAATGTTAATAGTTTGTAAAAAAAAAAAATATTTGGAAGTTATGTTATCTTTTGAGTGTCTGATAAAACTTTAGGTATCTGAGAAGGATGGGCGGAGCAAGGTGGTTGTACAGAAGTTTCCACCGATTGTCTCCTGGCAAAGACATCAATTTAACAACTATATATACAAAAAAAAAAAAAAGCATCTTCTTAAGAACCTAAATCAGATGAGCACTCACAGTACCTAGTTTTAACTTCGTATCACTGAAAGAGGCACTGGATGTGAGAAATACAGTTGCGAATCACTGATGCCACCCCTGCCGCATCCCTTGCCAGTGGCTGCATGGTGCAGAGAGAGAATCTGTCTGCTTGGGAGAGGGAGACTACAGCACTTGTGAAATGATTCTAAAACCAGCAAGAGAAATAAATAGCATATAATGGCACTCCAAGATATCTGGCAGCAGACTTTTCAATGGAAACCTTACAGACTAGGAGAGAATGGCATGACATATTTAAAGTGCCAAAGGAAAAAATCTTTTGCCATAGAATTGAGTATCTGGCAAAAATATCCTTTAAACACAAAGAAATGAAGATTTTCCTTGACAAACAAAATTTGAGGGTTTCATGAACACCAGACCTATCCTAAAGTAAATGCTGAAGGGAGTACTTTGGTCAGAAAGGAAAAGGATGTTGATTAGTAATAAAAAATCAATTAAAAGTATAAAACTCACTGATAATAATTGTACACAGAAAAATGCAGAATATTGTAACAATGTACCTGTGGTGTGTAAAACGACTCCTATTTTAAGTAGAAAGACTAAATGGTGAACCAATGAAAACTAGTAACTACAACTTTTCAGGATATCAACCTTAAATCTAGAAACATACATTGTATACACACACAAAAAGCAAGAAATTAAGTCACACCACCAGAGAAAATGATCTTCACTAAAAGGAAGTCAGAAAGAGAAAAATCACAAAACAACCAGAAAACAAATAACAATGGCAGGAGTAAGTCCTTATTTATCAATAATAACATTGAATGTAAATAGACTAAACTCTCCAATCAAAAGACAGAGTGGCTGAATGGATTAAAAAACAATGACACACAAGACCCAAGAATCTGTTGCCAACAAGAAACACATTTCTCCTGTAAAGACACACATAGACTGAGAAAGAGGGATGTAAAAAGATAGAGCAGGAGTAGCTAGCTATACCTATATCAGATAAAATAAATTTAAAGACAAAAACTATAAGAAGAGACAAAGGAAGTCACTATATAATGATAATGGGGCCAATTCAGCAAGGGGAGATAGCAATTTTACACATATATGCATCCAACACTGGAGCATCCAGATATATAAAGGAAATATTATTAGAGCTTTGAGAGAGATAGACCCTAGTACAATAATAGTGGGAAGTCTTCAACATCCCCTTTCAGCATTGGACAGATCTTTCATACAGAAATTCATAAAGAAACATCAGACTTAATCTGTACTATAGACCAAATGGACCTAATAGATATTTACAGAACATTTTATCCAGTGGCTGAAGAATACACATTCTTCTCCTCTGCACATGGATCATTCTCAAGGACAGACCATATGTTGGGTCAAAATGCAAGTCTTAAAACATTAAAAAATGTTGAAGTAATATCCAGTATCTTCTCTGACCACAATAGAATAAAACTAGAAATCAATAGCAAGAGAAAATTTGGAAACTATACAAACGTGGAAATTGAACAAAATGTGCCTGAATGACAAGTGGGTCAATGAAGAAATTAAGAAGGAAATCGAAGTTTCTTGAAACAAATCTCAATGGAAACATAACATACCCATAACTATGAAATACAACAAAAGCAGTACTAAAAGGGAAGTTTGAAACTGTAAGTGGCTACCTCAAAAAAGAAGAAAAACTTCAACTAAATAACTTAAGGATGCATCTTAAACAACTAAAAAAGCAAAAGCAAACCAAATCTGAGATTACTAGAAGAAATAAAGATTACAGAAGAAATAAATGAATTTGAAATGAAGAAAACAAAAGATAAACAAAACTGACAAACCATTAGCCAGACTAAGAAAAAAAGACAGAGAAGACTCGAATAAATAAAATCAGAGATGAAAAAGGTGACATTACAACTGATATCACAGAAATTCAAAGGTTTGTTAGTGGCAACTATGAGCAACTATATGCCAATAAATTGGGAAATCTAGAGGAAATGTATAAATTCCTAGAGACATACAACTTACCAAAACCGAACCATGAAAAAATCCAAAACCTGAACAGAACAGTGACAAGTAATGAGATCAAGGCTGTAATAAAATGTCTTTCAGCCAAGAAAAGCCCAGAACCTGATAGCTTCACTGCTGAATTCTACCAAACTCTTTTTTTTCCCCCTTTTCTTGAGATGGAGTCTCACTCTGCACTCAGGATGGAGTGCAGTGGTGCCATCTTGACTCACTGCAACCTCTGCCCCCAAGGTTCAAACGATTCTCCTGCCTCAGCCTCCTGGGTAGCCAGGATTACAGGTGGGTGCCACCATGCCCTGACCTCTTGAACTCCTGACATCTGGTGATCTGCCTGCCCTGACCTCCCAAAGTGCTGGGATTACAGGTGTGAGCCACTGCTCTTGGCCCCTAGCAAACGTTTAAAGAAGAACTAGTACTAATCCTACTGAAACTATTCCAGAAAATGCAGAAGGAAAGAATACTTCCAAACTCATTTCATGAAGCCAATATTACCCTGATACCAAAACCAAAGACACATCAGAAAAAGAAAACTACAGGCCAATATGCCAGATGAATACTGATGCAAAAATCCTCAACAAAATGCTTAGCAAATTGAATTCAGCAACACATTAAAAAGATTGTTCATCATGACCAAATGGGATTTATCCTAGGGATGCAAGGATGGTTCCACATATACAAATCAATTAATGTGATACATCACATCAACAGAATGAAGGACAAAAATGATATGATCTTTCTGGTTGATGCTGAAAAAGCATTTGGTAAGGCTCAACATCCCTTCATGATAAAAACTCTAAAAAAACTGGGTATAGCATGAACATACCTCAGTATAATA
Organism: Saimiri boliviensis; assembly: GCF_048565385.1. Classification (NCBI taxonomy): domain Eukaryota; kingdom Metazoa; phylum Chordata; class Mammalia; order Primates; family Cebidae; genus Saimiri; species Saimiri boliviensis. Next base: position 104,678,920 of record NC_133460.1, read on the forward strand.
AAAGCCATATACAATAGACCCATAGCTAGTATCATACTGAATGGGGAAAAACTGGAAGTCTTTCTTCTAAGATTGGAAGCATGACAAGGATGCTCACATTTACCACTGTTATTCAACGTAGTATTATAAGTCTTAGAGCAATCACACAAGAGAAATAATGAACAGCATCTGGATTGGAAGTGAAGAAGTCAAATTATTCTTGTTTGCAGATGCTATGATCTTATATTTGGAAAAACCTAAAGGCTCCACCAAAAGACTATTAGAACTGATAAATTCAATAAACTTGCAGGATACAAAATCAACATAAAAAATCAGTAATATTTTTATATGCCAACAGTGAACAATCTGAAACAGAAATCAAGAAAGCAATCCCATTTGCAATAGCTACAAATAAAATAAAATATCTAGGAATTAAGCAAAGAAGTAAAAGATCTCTACAATGAAAACTGTAAAACATTGTAAGAAATCAAAGATACCAAAAAGTGGAAAAAGATTCCATGTTTGTGGATTGGAGGAATCAATATTGTTAACATGTCCATACTACTCAAAAGCAATCTAGAGATTTAATGTAATCCCTATCAAAATATAAATGACATTCTTCATGAAAATAGAGAAAAGAATTCTAAAATTTGTATGGAACCACAAAAGACCAAGAATAACCAAAGTTATCCAAATGCAAAAAGTACACAACTGGAGGAATTACATTGCCTGACTTTAAGTTACACCACAGAGCTATAGTAACCAAAACAACATGGTACAGGCAATAAAGCAGACACACAGACCAATGGAACAGAATCGAGAACCCAGTGATAAATCCATACATCTACAGTGAACTCTTTTTTGACAAAGGTGCCAAGAACCTACACTGGGAAAGGAAAGTCTCTTCAATAAATTGTGCTGGGAAAACAGAATATCCATTTTTCATACAAAAGAATGAAACTAGAACTCTATCTCTTTCCATACATAAAATTAAATCAAAATGGAATAAAGACTAAAGACTAAGACCTCAAACTATGAAGCTTCTAAGAGAAAGTATTGTGGAAACTCTCCAGGACATTAGAAAGGGCAAAGATTTCTTGAGTAATAACCCACAAGCCTAGGCAACCAAAGCAAAAATAAACAAACAGGGTCTTATCAAGTTAAAAAGCTTCTGCACAGCAAAGGGAACAGTCCACAAAGTGAAGAGAGAACCTATAGTATGAGAAAAAATATTTTCAAACTAGCTATCTGACAAGGGGTTAATAACCAGAATATAGAAGAGGCTGAAGCTCTATATGAAAAATCTAATAACCCAATTTAAAAATGGGTAAAAGATCTGTATAGACATTTCTGAAAAGGAGACATACAAATGGCAAACAGGTATAGGAAAAGGTGCTCAATATCATTGATCATCAGATAAATGCAAATCAAGACTACAATGAGATATCATCTCACTCTAGTTAAAATGGCTTTTTGTTTTCCCCAAAATTCAGACCACAGGAAAGGCTGACAAGGATTGCAAGCATCTGTGGAGTCATTCTATTTTTAAATTCACCTTCCAATTATTTTCTTAAAACCATAGGCAAACATATAAACTAGTTAATCTTTCCAAACGTTGTCTCATTATAAAAGCTTTCATTATTTTCCAGGTTAAGCAGAAATCATTGAATAAAAGTAACTCCAAATTATTAAAAAACTAACAAAAAATCCCAACTCCAATGAACTGGAACTTTTTTTTCCCAAGCAAAAAAAGTTGCAAGTTCATTCCTGAGCTGAGACAGACAAACCATTTGGCGTTCTTCAAGGCAAATCACATGTAAACATGGATTTGGATTGTATGTGTTCTAGCAAACTTTTTATGCAAATGAAAAGGGCCTACATAAATATCAGTCCAAAGGAAAGAAATATGCTTTGGATACACCAGAGAAGTTAGTTTGTTTCTGCAACAATGTCAGTAGGTTGAGTATTAGAAAGACCAAAGAATCTGTTGTTCATCACCTGGAAGGTCGAGGGAGAAAAATATCCACTGGAAACCGAAGATGGAAGAGACTGATACTGCTTCTTTGATTTTATGAGTCCAGAGGCGAGAGTTATAAGCAGGCATTCTCTAGTGTAGACATTTGCCAGTTTATGCCCTTATGTTGCAATGAATCTTCAGAAGGACTAAGCATGGATGCTATTGTTAAACATAATTAAATCACTCTGAATTATGGCTTAGCCAGGGTTTTAGCAAACAGCATGGTCATCATAATGTCTGGAAGAAATAAATAGACGAGGATGGGTTGAATAAGGAATTCCACTGATTGGGTTTTTTGTTATAGTTCACTTCGAAAAGAAGCTCTCTGCAAATACTAGAAATTAAGACCCACTGTGCTTTATCTCTTAGTAGTGCTACATAACTACGATCTGACCCATGGTCACTGCTGAGAAGCAGGAACTGATTTTCTTGTCTAGTATTTTAAAAATCACATTTGCCAAAGTAATTAAATGAAAGGTTAATGGACAACAAACTCCCTCTTGCACTATAGTCACAGCTTACACAGGAAATAGTGTATTTTGTTTCTCTATTTGCCTTTTAATAAGCAAAACCATTGATGTCTGAGGGACAGACAGAGAGCAGATTAGTTTCCAGGCCCTGAACAATAACCACAAAATGGCTTGAAATGAAAATGCAAGTTAAATATCATCATTATAACAAGAAAAGGGAGATGTAATAGACCCAGCATCATCATCTATAGGAACAGTCATTTAAAATGTTCACATAAAGTACAGCTAGTCTGGAGTGCAAATGAGCAGGGAAGGGGTTTTTGGAAACCATCTGGATGCATGTGGAGTGCATTTGAAAGTGATGTTGTTTCAGACTAGATATATATATGTGTGTGTGTGTGTGTGTGTGTGTGTGTATGTGTGTCTGTGTTTGTGTGTACAAATGGATGCCTGAGTCATATATATATATGCATAGATGTGTATATGTATATCTACATATGTAAAGAAACAAGTATATTTGGCAAAATGAATGCAGTGGAAGAATGTGATTAATCAAATTATATTTTATAATCCTTGTAGCTTGAAAAATAACTCACTTGGCTGGATTATGGCACAGAGGAAATCCTTCAAAAGAATCCCAGGGACCTGCTATGTCTCTGTGAGGGTCAGTTTTATGTGTCAACTTGCCTAGGTTATAGTACCAGTTATTTAATTGAAACAATAGTTTAGGTGTTTTTGTGAAGGTATTTTGTAGATGTGGTTAGTATCTATAATCAGTTGGCTTCAAATAGGAGATTGCCTTGATAATATGAGGTTCCTGATCTAATCACTTGGTGACCTAAGAGTGAAAACTGAGATTTTGCAGAGAGGAAATTCTGTCTCAAGACTGTAGCATCAGTTCCTGCCTGAGTTTCTATCCTACTGACCATACCAGTTTCAGACTTGCCAGGCCCTGCAATCAAATGAGCCAATTCCTTAAAATAAATCCCTTTAATTATTATATGCATATGTATGAATATACATATGTATGTCTACTTATATCTATCTTATTGGTCCTATTTCTCTGGAGAGCCTTGACTGATACAGTCTCCAATAACCTTCATATACTAGATAGTTCCAGTTTTCCTTGTACATTGCCTGATTTGAGTGTGAACTTTCAATGACCTCACTTGATTTATATTTAAATTATTTCATATTCATTTAAACCCAGATATTAAAATGTGGATGAAATTCTGATGAAGGCTTTCACTAGGGGAAAGTAGCTGAGGCAATGGAATGAAATTCCATCCCGTATTCTTCAGAGATCTGAAGCTGGGATGTCTATCCTTGAGGTTTATGTTCTGATATAGAGACATACAGATCCAATATAGTAATGCAATTTATTAATAGGTAGCTGTTAGAATTTGGATGCACAAAATTTAAGAGAAACGTGATGCCATCAGTTTTCTTTCTTTTTCTTTTCTTTTCATTTTTTTTTTTTGAGACAATCTCACGCTGTCTCCCTGGCTGAAGTACAGTGGCACGATCTCAGCTTACTGCAACTTCTGCCTCCTGGGTTCAAGTGATTCTCCTGCCTCAGCCTCCCAAGTAGCTGGGACTACAGGCATGAGCCACACCACCTGGCTAATTTTTTTGTATTTTTAGTAGAGACGGGATTTTATCATGTTGGCCAGGCTGGTCTCAAACTCCTGAGCTCAAGTGATCCACGTGCCTTGGCCTCCCAAAGTTCTGGGATTAAAGACATGAGTCAACATGCCTGGCATTTTTTTTTCCTCTCAGGTTCAAGTGATTCTTCCACCTCAGCCTCCCAGGAGCTGGTACTATAGGTGCGTGCCACCACATCAGGCTAGTTTTTGTATTATTGGTTTTCTTTAAGTGAAAATAGATAGTAGGACAAGGATTTTGAATTTTGCGAGCAGTTTTGAATTCTTTGGTCTGAGGTATAGTTTTACATTTTTGACCATTACTAATAGAAAAGAAAAATCTTAACAGAAACGATCTAAAATCTGGATGATTTGTTAAATAAAAGCGCTAATTGCTGTTACTGAGGATCTCCAGTTTACCTGGCCACTGACTTTCAGGCGAGCAGCTTCAGTAAGGGTGCAGTTTGTCCCCATCATCCCCAAACCACCACTTTTCCCAGGAGACAGGGAGGGGTCCTCTGGCTGGTGGGTTGAGGGGATGACCAGACATTTCTTGGGATCAGCCTGCCTGCAGGATGGGTGTGTTCTGCCTGCCTTGCCCTCTCCAGGGTGCTAAGAGGCCTCGCACTGTGGAGGAAGCCAGCGATTGCTCAGTTCAGCTTGTGCCTGGCAGCCAAGTTCATTTCTCAAGTGCTAGGTGCCTTGTGGCTGCACATGAAAGCCATGTCCAGAATTTATAGAAAGAAAGTGGAGTGGAACTGCCACTTTGGTCTCTATTGGTCATGTGGGTCTTATTCCTCAATTCATTTCTAACTCTTAAAATGAAAAAACGGAATCTCATTTAACTACCTAAAGTCCCAACGAGATCAACCCACCACTCCTTGAGCACCACACCAGACAGGGTTCTTGATTGAGTACGGTCATGGATTGGAAGAATCACTATTGTTAAAATGTCCATACTACTTAACACGATCTACAGATTTAATGTAATCCATATCAAACTGTGAATGACATTCTTCATGGAAATAGAGAAAAGAATTCTAAAATTTATATGGAAGCACAAAAGACCCAGAACACCAACTCTGGTTAATTTAAGCAGAAGAGGAGTTTGTGGGAAAAGATCAGGAAGTCCCAGGGGATGGCTGGAAAACTACACTTGGGTGATGGTCCAGTGCAAGGGAAGCCAGACGGCCAGAACCAAGGGTCACCCATGGTTCCAGCCTGGTTAGAACCCCCACGGCCCAGGGCACAGGTGGTACCCCTGGACCTGGAATGCAGCCACAGCACCAACAGAAGGGAATCCACACTGCCCCTCATTTTCCGCTTCTGTCACTCCCAGATTGCAAGTGCAGGTTGGGGCATCCTAGTTGCTGAGCTTAAGTCACCAGTAAGCCACCTTAGGGACAGCAGGACCAAGCAAATAGCATTTGGGTCTTGACTTCTATAGACAGATGTCCCTGCATCCCACCAATCTTCAGACGGAGGACAAGCACTGAAAAAGATGCCCCCAGAAAAGAAAAACCAATGAACATTCCCTGCCAGGGCTGTATCTCCACATTTATTCTTCATTGCTACTATGTTACTGTCCCCATTTTACAAATTAAGAAGTTGAGCTTTAGAAAGGATACCTGCCCTCTGTATGGCCACACAGCTAAAAAGCCATCTGACTCCATAACCCAAGCACTGAACTGCTCCAACAACTACCCCTGAGATCTTAATTTTCAAACAGCAAATTGAGGGAGACACTTAATTGTACCATCTTAGCTCAGACTGCCATAAAAAATACTATAGGCTGAGTAGCTTACCAATCAAAATTTATTTTCTCATAGCTCCAGGGGCTGGGAGTTTGAGACAAAGGTGCCAGCATGGTTGGGTTCTGGTGAAGACCCTCTTCCTGGCTTGCAGACAGGACCTTCTTGCTATATCCTGACAGGGGGAGAAACACAGGAAGCTCTTTCTCTTTTTTTATTCTTATGAGGACACTCATCATACCAGATCGGGCCCCACCCTTATGACTTCATTTAACCCTAATTACATTTGTAAAGGCTCTATTTCCACAAAGTCACTTTGGGAGGTTAGGTCTTCACCAGATGAATTTTGGGATACACAATTGAGTCCAGAGCATATATGCTTGAGACCAACCCAAATGCCCATCAACGATAGACTGGATAAAGAAAATGTGGCATGGAATACTCGGCAGTCATAAAAAAGAATGAGTTCATGCCCTTTGCAGGGACATGGATGAAGCTGGAAATCATCATTATCAGCAAACTAACACAGGAACAGAAAGCCAAACACCACATGTTCTCACTAATAAATGGGAGTTGAACAATGGGAACACATGGACACAGGGAGGGGAACATCATACACTGGGGCCTGTCAGGGGGTGGGAGACCAGGTGAGGGAGAGTATTAGGACGAATACCTAATGGATGCAAGGCTTAAAACCTAGATGATGGGTTGCTAGGTGCAGCATACCACAATGGCACATGTATACCTATGTAACAAATGGGCATGTTCTGCACACGTATACCAGAACTTAAAATAAAACAAAAGACTTTGCTGAAAAAAAAAAAAAAAAGACTTTCCTGGTCTTGGTGGCTTTGCAAAACAATCTCAAACCATGCAGCTGATTTCCTAAAGGGTTTCCAACTTAGTATATTTTTCAACTTGGCAATAGCATTTTCTCACCAGATGTTTTCAAAAATCTCTTAACTTTAACCTGAGGATATGGATATATATTTGGGGATTAAAAGTGTTCTCTCCTCTCAGTTACTGAATTTCTCTTCACTGTTCATCTGATGTTAAGGGCTTGCCATTTGATGTCGTGAGCTGGGGAGATAAGAAATTGTAAATCAAAGTCTAATCACATTTACCCACAGAAAATCTGATGATCACAGAAAGTCTCCTCCCAAGCCCTAAAACTACCTCCTTGTATTTTCCTACTGTGGTTATGTTGCATGTTTGATCATTCTAACCATAACTTACTCTCTTGAGCGTGTCTGAAAACTTAAACCAGATGGAAACAGTTACTTTTTAATTAACTCCCCCAAGAGTAGGGAGTCATGTTAATTTAAAAAAAGAAAAAAACCAAAAACCTACTCCACATTTTTCTCTCCTGCGATTTTTGCCTTCCATTTGCTCATCCCTGTGTTTTTGGAATTGAGTCTGACACAGGTGAAGCCTATGTAGGAGGCATCCTGAGTGTAGATGCATTTGCGGGGTTTACTAAGGAGACCCTCAGGGTTTCCTTAGCTAGAGCCCCACTCAGACCCCTGAGACATCAACCCTCCTGAAAGGCCAGTGGGCCCCTGTGTAAGTGCTCTGACCACAGAATCCAAAGGAGGTCAGCCACTGCACCAATGCTGTGCCCACAGATGTCAGGGGAATGAGTATGGGGAGGCAGCATCTGCCAATCCATGAGCAGGAGTGGCAGGAATGGGCATCAGAGCCAGTCACGAGCTTCTGAGATGGCTCAGTCCACTTCCAGCTGTGATCCAGGGACAGAGCCAACCTTGCAAACTAAAAGTGGGGGGATGTAAGATATTAAATTTAGCTATCTATAGTGTAGACTCAAACAACGGTGTCTTAAGAAAAACAGGACTTTACTTTTCTCATCTAAGGAGAAGTCTATAGGTGGGAGAAAAGGATACAATTGGGGCTCCATAAAGTAAGCAGAGACCCAGGCTCATCTACCTTTCTGTTCTGTCATTCTTAGTAGATAGCTTTGAATTTTGAGGTTGCTTCTTGGTCAGAAATCTGCTGCTGGAGTGACAGCTATGACACCCAAGTGCCAGGCAGGGAGAAGGGATTCAAAGGACAAAAGGCATCTATCAGTGGAATTATCTTCTTCCTGTCTGTATCCTCCTTCTAGGAAAAATTTCCAGAATCTGCAACTCTTGGCACCTGTCCAACAACTTTTCTCTGCTTACGTGTCATAGACCAAAATGTGGCTACTCCTATCTTCAGGTGATGCTGAGAGAGATAGGTTTGTTTGCCTGTTTTTAAGCTGGACACATTTCCTCTTGAGAATATGTTAGGCACAATCAGTGTGCCTGGAGGGGTGGCTTGAGGAATTTCACCACATTGTCTTCTCTCCTGGTGCTATCATTTATGAAATTATCAAAACAAACTCTGGCTTACAAAGTTTGCCATGAGCTGGCCTCTGCCTTCTTGTCCTAATTTTTTTTTTCCTTTTTGAGACAGAGTCTGGTTCTGTAGCCCCAGCTGGAATGCAGTGGCACAATCTTGGCTCACTGCAACCTCTGCCTGCCAGGTTCAAGTGATTCTCCTGTCTCACCCTTTTGAGTAGCTGAGACTACAGATGCCTGGCACCAGGCCCAGCTAATTTTTGTATTTTTAGTAGAGAAGGGGTTTTACCATATTGGCTAGGCTGGTCTCAAACTCCTGACCTCAGTGATCTACCTGCCTTGGCCTCCCAAAGTGCTGGGATTATAGGTGTGAGCCACCATGCCCCACCCTAAATTTTATACTTTCTCTTTCTGTCTCTGTCTTTCTGAATCTTTGTATGGCTGGCTCCTTAAATGTCACTTTTTTTTCAGAAAAGGTGTTCCTTAAGCTGAGTGCATCCCCACAACCCCTCAGTCACTCTCTGATCACCCAGCCTACTTTATTTTCCTTCTGCAGCTTTCACCATGAGACACTACTATGATCTGAATGTTTATTCTCTTCTGAAATTCAAATGTTGCAATCTGATCACCAAGGTCATGGTGTTAGGAAGCAGGGCCTTTGCGAGGTGATTAGGTCCTGAGGCTGGCCCTCATGAGTGAGATTAGTGCCTTGACGAAAGAAAGCCCAGAGAGTTGCCTTGTTCCTTCTACCAGTAAGGATACAGCAAGGCGGCATCATCTATGAGGAATGGGTTCTTGTCAGACATGCATCTGCCAGTGCCTTGATTTTGGACTTCCTAGTCTCCAGAACTGTGAGATACAAATTTCTGTTAAGACCTACTATTTGATATCACAACAGTGACTATAGTCAATAACAACTTAAGTGTGCATTTTAAAATAACTAAAAGAGTGTAATTGGATTGTTTGTAACACGAAGGATGACTGAGAGAATGGATTTAAAGAACATATAAAAAAGAGAAAGAAATAGAAAAAAAGGAAAATGGAATTTACTTACAATGGAATACTACTTGGTCATAAAAAGAATGAAATCATGTCCTTTGCAGCAAAAGGGATAGAGCTGGAGATCAGTATCTTAAGGAATAGCTTAGAAAGTTAAATACTGCACGTTCTCACTTATAAGTGGGAGCTAAATCTTGTGCGCATAAGGGTCTAGAGAATGGAATAATAGATAATGGGGACTTGGAGGGGTGGGAGTTGGGGAGGGGTAAGGGATGATAAATTACTTAATGGGTACAATGTATACTATTTGGGTGATGGCTACACTAAAATCCCAGGCTTTATCAATGCACACTTCGCAATAGCAACGAAACGAGGCTTGTGCCCCTGAATTATAAAAAATTAAAAATCCAAGGTGTTACTTGCACAAAAAAGAAAAGGAAAAGAAAAAGAAATATGATTCTGTCGTTTAAAAGCCTCCCAGGCTAAGGTATTGCTTTATGGCAGGCTGAACACATGGCAGGCTTCTGTTCATTTGTCTGCAGTCTGTGCCTACCCCCGCCACCAGAATACAATCCCCTGGAGAGAGCAGACACCTGTGTGCCTTGTTCCCTGCTGATGACATCTCAAAATTTTTGGAGGAACATAAACTATGAGCTTACCTAAGTTTGAAGATAAACCACTTTAAAACAAATCACTTCAATGGCAATTAACCTTTTATGTGACAATGGCTGAAGAACAACACCCCGCTGCTCCACATTTATCTCCAGCCCCTGGTTCACATTTGGACCTTAACCGAATTGCAAATCAGTACCTGACCTGGATCTCCAGGGTTATTCTAAAATAGAAGGAACCTTGATTGCAGAATCTCAACAAAGCACAGCTCTACGCTGCACCTATGATCCATAATAGTGTGATTGATGTCTGTGGAGTGACAAGGAGAGTACATCCTTGTCCGACAGTGACAAGTGGCACTATTGCATCCCTATTGCAGACAGTGGCAGTCCCTGGAGAGCTACGGACTTAGTCATTCCAAGCCTGAGCCTTGGAGAGGCAGAAAGGAAGGTCAGGTTGGCAGCTGATCCAGTAGGCTGAGAAGCAACTAAGGCTCATAGTCTTAAATCACCCAAGAATATTCCTTAGAGGCAAATGTGAAGCTACCAACTTCGTCTCCCCAACTCCCTCTTCCTTTTGAATTGGAGAATGCCCTCACCCAATCCGGGACCTCTCTTAGCCTATCCCTTCTAGGGGCATATTTACATTTTTATTTTCTGTTTCTGAAGCCTGGTGACTTCATCATTAAACTTTTGGTTTGGAAAAGGATAAAATGCCTTTATCAGTCAGGGCTCTCCAGGGAACAGAACTAGTAGGGGATGTATGTATGTGTACACACACACACACACACACACACACACACACACATCACACACACCCCCCTGACACACACACACCTCCCAGCAATACCTAGGCTACTATTTAATTGAATAACTGGACACAGTCACACATCCAAATTGACACATAAAGCCAACCATCACAGCATCCCTGGGAATAGTCAGGATTTGGCCAGATGCTCCACCCTCTCTACTTCCAAAGGGTAGGAGGACAGCCTCACATTTACATTTCTTACCTGATCGGATGTTCATAACCTTTGAACAAGAAGATGGGTGACTCCCCTCCTACTTCTGTCGTGTACTTCAGACCACTAAGTGCAGCAATGTCTGTGCCACAAAGCTGCACCCTTGATAATGAGGACCTGAGAGAGAAACTGTCATTCTGCAGCTATGCCTCAGAACCACTGTGTGCTTGCTAAAATGCAGGTTACTGGGCCCATACTCCTGAGTCAGAATATCTGCATTTGAGCAAGTTCCCCAGGTGACTCAGTGGCCCAGTAGAATTTGAGAATTGGCTCCGTTCATGAATCAGTAAAGGCCTTGTGGTTTTACCATTCAGCAAATCGCTCTCAGGCTGGGCTGGAAGCATTATTTTAGGGTAATTTTCTTAAGATATTTACAATTAATAATTTCATTTAAGCATTTTTTCCCTCTCTTTTAAAAAGCTTTTATTTTATTTTTTTAGAGAAGGGGTTCTTGCTTTGTCACCCAGGTGAAGAGAGTACAGTGGCACAGTCATAGCCCAACTGCTGCCTTAAAATCCTGTGCTCGAGCAATTTTCCAGCCTCAGCCTCCTGAGTAGCCTGGACTCCAGGCATGTGCCATCATACCTGGCTAATTAAAACAATTTTTTTTTTGTAGAGATGAGGGGGTCTCACCATCTTGCCCATGGTAGACTGCTGGGATCACAGATGTGGGCCATCATGCCCAGCCGTTTTCCCTCTTTACATCAAATTTCACAGAGCCAAATTGAATGATTTTGGTTCATGTAATTATCTAGAAGTCAGCCTCCTATTCTCACCTGGGAGATGAATGTGGACAAAACACACAGTAGCCCCTCTTATCTGTGGAGAATGTTTCAAGACCCTTACAGGATGCCTGAAACTAGATAGTACCACATTTTTATGCTTTATCCAATACATACATAGCTATAATAAAGCTTAGTTTGTAAATTAGGCATAGTAAGAGATTTATAATAATAAAATAGAATAAGTAGAATAACCTTTTATGTTTTATCCAATACATACATAGCTATGATAAAGCTCAGTTTGTAAATTAGGCACAGTAAGAGATTTATAATAATAACATAGAACAAGTTTAGCAATATATTGTAATAATAAGTTATGAGAATGTGATCTTTCTTTCAAAATATCTTATTGTACTGTACTCACCTTTCTTCTTCTTGTGGTCTATTAACCTGATGACTGAGACAGCTGCTGAGGGAGTAAGGGTGAGTAGACAGTGTGGAGACACCGGACAAAAGGGTGATTCACATCCTGGGTGGGATGGAGCAAGAAGGCATGAGATTTCATCACACTGCTCAGAATGGCATGTACTTTAAAACTTACAAATTATTTCTGGAACTTCTCATATAATATTTCGAACTATAGTTGGCTGCAGATAACTGAAACTTTGGAAAGTGAAATTGTGGATGGAGGGAACCATGGTAGTAAGTGGAAAACGCATTCATCTTCATCTCTATGTGGCTCCTTTGCACCTGCAAGAGTTGTGCTGGACAGCCAGTGCCTTTATGGGGGAGAGCATGTGCTCACTTTACTCCCCTTGTATTCTATGAAGTCTCTTCTTTGTGGAAACTCCTTTCACTACTTGTTGAGAATTGCCTAGTTTAAGACTGCTCAGCACCTGAAAGCCCAAATTCCACAGTTTGCGTGTAATTCCCTTATTTATTTAACATGCCATTCAATGTATTTCAATGTAACATGTGTTTATTACATATCTACTGTGTAAGCATTATGCTAGACTCTGGTATAAGAGGGTGAAATAGATACAAAGTTAACTAAAACGAGGCTCCTGCTGTGTAAGAGCTGTCAACTTATTGGGAGAGACATAATTAAACAACTAATGATGGTGCAAGGAAATATAAAGTAAATGCTGAAATGCAGGTATAGCAACATTTGAGGAGTGATTCAAATAGAGGAGGGAGAGGCTGCTTCGAGGCAGTGTCATTGCTGCAGGATGTGGAGAGGAAACAAGCTGTCTAGAAAGCAAATGGACTTCCATAAGGGAAAGCAGGGAGAATGATCAGTGTGGAAAGCATTCCATGCATGAAAGATGAGTCTGCATTTCTGCTGGAAGTTTTAGCTTATAAATCTGAGGACAGTGGAGACGGTGTCCCTGCTAATGTGCTTTACAAATCTCAATCTCAGGACCTGGAGTCCCGGGTTGTCAAATGAGCACCATTCACCATGCAAACAGCCATCATCACCAAAACCCTAGGTCAGCCATCTCAACTCTTCTCGCTCTCAGAGGCAGCCGGTGTGCATCTATAAACTACAAGAGCTGATAAATGAGGCAAGAGCAAAGCTCCCAAAACCAGTTTAATCTCACTCCAGCTTTACTCATTTGCCGTAACACAAACTATTATCTAAGAATCACCCTCAAATACTCTGTGAGCCCTGCGGGGGGCTGCAAAAGCTCCATAACGTTGTTCTGCCTCCAGAGCTTGGGGACATAGAGAGTACTCTGTGGTCATACCACACACATCCTCTCACTCACAGTGATGCCTTTAGGGGTTACATGCTGAAAGGTCTTCCCTTGGTCATATTCCCTCTCTCTTCCTGAGACCTACATACTCAGTCTTTTGTGTTCCAGTTCCCTGCTCCATTTCCTACCTCCTTTGAAGGTACCACATGCAGACATGTAAATCACATGACCTTGTAGGTGGACTCTGTTTGGAAAGTAACTGAAGCACAAAGAACTACACGGAGATTCGTTTCTGCAGCCCCAGCAATCACACTGTCATGTACTCGTTGGGGCTGGCTTGGTAACTTTGTAATTTGTGTGAACTGTGCTGTGTAGACTCTAGGTTCTCACTTCTGCCAGAACCAAGAATGTTTAAACATTACAATGACGTGATTGTTTTAGTCTGGAAAACTCAAGCAAGCAAGTTTTAGTGAGACTCAACTAAAACTTGCTTGAGCTAAAAATGAACTCACTGGCTTATGTAATACAGGAATTCAGGGATCAGTCGGCTCCCAGCTCTGCTTCCTCCTCTATTCTTAGGCTGGCTCTTCTATTAAGTGGCAGCTCCCAGCTGACATGGTCCTCACTGCTCCCAATCCCAAGCATCCACTATAACATGTCACAGGAAGACTGGTTCTGCTCCAGCCCCATGGCTGTCCTTGTGACCAATCCCTGTGGACAGAGAAGGCAGTTCTGGGTTATCTCATCATTAAGGAGCAGGAAAAACTACCTGATAGGAGGGGAAGAACATTGCCCCAAAAAGGCAAGTGTCTTAGATAGACAACCTGTGACTTCTGTACTGCCTGGGTTCCGTCTTCCAAAGTAACAGGTGCTTCTAATATTTGATGCGGGGTGTGAATGCTTTGCCTGAGGCTTGAGAATGGCATTCTTCTGATTCCATATCCTCCTTTTCCAAGTGACTTCAGTCTTCCAAGGGACTCTGGGTTCATGGCACGTCTGACTGATAGAGGGAAAGGTTTTCGACCCCACGTCCCTGCACTGGCTCTAAAGTCAGGCATGACTCTAAATACGGCAGAACAAGAGCTCTCCTGATTGTCCAATTGATTTTTCAGCTTCAGTCCTGTTAACCTAATACTACCCCTCAGAACGTTGAAAAATGTACACCAGCATGTTACATCTACCTGCTTAATTTCCATTTGAGAGATTTATGTGTGAGACTGGGCACATTATTACCCTTGTGTGGGCACTCACCAGTGTTTTTGAATTAAGATTGATTATATGGACAGCCACCTACACAAATTGCTTAAAAGTCATTAATTCATGGTTAGCATTAACTTGTTTGATGGTTGTCATCAAACGCCAATCAGAAAGAGCTATCAGCTCATTTCAGGAAGGATGGGGACATGTTGCTCCCAGCGTTTCCACATGATGAATTACCTAGCGATGGGTTTTTAAAGTGTGGTCCCCTGTACCATCTGCTCCCCTGGTGCCTGAGGAGTCAGTTGAAAGTGCATATCCCTAGATTCACATGAATTGAATCACACTTTCTGGGGATGGGGCCTGGGAATCCACATTTTCAAACATGCACCCCAGTTGCTCCTTCTATGCACTCAAGTTTGAGAACCTTGTTCGGGAGTTTCCATAGTACTATTCTGTGGCTGTTGCAAAGTGTGGAAAAAAAAGCAAGGGTCGACTTTGTGGGCACTGAGAGATGTTTGGCTCACCAGAAAGTTGCTTTGCTGCATGCACAGCCAGGCAATTGCAAAATCAAGAAGGAAGGTCAGAGAAGAAAGAATTTGTACAAACATATGTGACAACACAGTAGAACTGAGTAAACAGTGCGTTTTATGTCGACTTTGTAGCTGATGGGAGATTAAAGGTTTGGACTCTGTTGTATTGCAGGATCTTCCAATCAGATCAACGTGGAGGAGCCAGAAAGCCTGGTGTTAATTAGAGCAGAGCACCTCAGACTTGAGGGGGTGGATCATTATCCCATGTGGGGCCTTGTTAAATCACTACATCACACTTCTGAGCTTCACCCCCAGAGATTCGGATTCAGTAAGTTTGAGGAGCCCAAGGTTTGATATTTTTAAAAACCTCTAAGTGGTACCCATGCTACCTTAAGTAGGTCATCTTTGGAGTATTGAGATAGGAGAGGCTTAGTCAGCCTCCACGACTGGCCACGCCTCCTTTCCCATCACCCTGGCTCAGGAGAGGTACACACATCTTTCTGGAGTTCTACTGGGGACCAACAAGAGGATTTGCCACATTCTTATTTTGTGCTTGTCACTATGTGTAGCATTTTACTGTATCTTTTAAAAGCCCAGATTGTCTGAAATTTCGAACATTTTCAATCCCTGTGCTCAGCTGCTTTAACAAGAAAACAGCTGGGCCCGGGTGTGGGGTGGGAACACAATTGTTGATGAAGGACGGCTTGTCTTTTGGGGGTTTAGAGGAGGAAAAAAAAATCTTTTCCTTCTACCTTCCAGAGTTCTCTGGCTCAGGCTCTGGAAATGAAACTGACAAAGATGAATTAACAAGAGAAAAACAAACAGAGCTTATTAACATGTGCATTGTGCATACCCATGGGAGAAACTCAGTCACGTGTAAAGTCAAAGGCATGGCTAAAACTTCGGGCTTAGATCACATCTTAACAAAAAACAATAAACTTACAGAGATGTGACAAGACAAAGGCAAATGAGTGTAGGCTCCCAAGGGCAGCAAAGCATGGAAAGGTGAATATATAGGGAAAACCACTGGAAGATGAGGGTTATTCTAGTAAGATTTGTTATGTAGATTCCTGGTACCATCTCTGGGCTGATAAGAGTCTACAGCAGGTGTCCCCAGACTACGCCCGCAGGCTGCATGCGGCCCCCTGAGGCCATTTATCCGGCCCCCCACCGCACTTCAGGAAGGGGCACCTCTTTCATTGGTGGTCAGTGAGAGGAGCACAGTATGTGGCGGCCCTCCAATGGTCTGAGGGACAGTGAACTGGACCCCTGTGTAAAAAGTTTGGGGACGCCTGGTCTAGAGTCATCTCTAGTGATTCAGAGTCCAAGCCTGCTTTTAGGCAAATGTGGGGGAGGGCAGAGAGCTTTTATGACATCTGTTGTTTCTTGAGTGTCTTCAGCTCAAAATAATCCTTGGGCTAAAGTGGCAAATTCTGAGAAAATCTATTCTGATCCCTTACAGGAACCTTGCTTCCTCTCCCCTCCCCCGTCTCCTTCTTCCTGTTCCTCTCTTTCTCACTTTCTTGCTCTCAGCCCAATCTCTGGGTTTTCTCTCTCAGAATTCCCTGTGACTAGAGACAACACAGTGTTTCTTCTGAAGGTGAGCAGCTTCCCTTCCCGCCCCAATCCACTTGCTCCATGAAGGATTGTACCTAAACTGGGTTTCTGGAGCAGATGAGATAAAGGCATTAAAATACATGGGAGAGCTCATATTCTGCATGAATTTTAGACCATGGGAAGATCTTAGTGATTATTTCCAGGCAGTACTTCTGCACATTCTACATTTTTTGTTGATTTCAGACTTTGCTTATTGATCTCTGTACTTTTTTCACCAACCTTGGACACAGCTTCATCAACTTCAATACAATACAGAGGCAGCTGAGTTTGGACGTTTTAGAGTAAAGATTCTTTATATTTTAGATCTAATAAACTTCAGATTTTACTTTAGGGAGACATAGAGGCTCAGAAAGGAGAAGTGACTTACTCAAGGCACAGAGCTTGGTCTGGAAATCCAGGTACCCTGGCTCTAAGCCTGATCTTTTTTTCTTACCCTAGTAAATGATCAGTTTTAAAGAATATAGAAAGCTTGCAATTGTACCATAAATTTTAACAGCTAAAATATAAATTTTATATAATATAGTCTTTTTTTCTATATGCCTGGACATTTCCTAAGTGTTATAGAAATTGTAAAGAACTAGCCGGGCGCGGTGGCTCAAGACTGTAATCCCAGCACTTTGGGAGGCCGAGGCGGGTGGATCACGAGGTCAAGAGATCGAGACCATCCCGGTCAACATAGTGAAACCCCGTCTCTACTAAAAACACAAAAAATTAGCTGGGCATGGTGGCTCGTGCCTGTAATCCCAGCTACTCAGGAGGCTGAGGCAGGAGAATTGCCTGAACCCAGGAGGCGCAGGTTGCGGTGAGCCGAGATCGCGCCATTGCACTCCAGCCTGGGTAACACGAGCGAAACTCCATCTCAAAAAAAAAAAAAAAAAAAAAAAAAGAAATTGTAAAGAACTGAGTAGGTAAATAGCCATTGTTAAAGGGTGAGTCTAAAAATTGACAACCTGTTCACTTTTAAGAATAATTAACAGATTATTTGATTCTGTACTATTTATATTTTAGGGTTCTAACTAGTGATTTATTTATTTCAGTGAGAAAGGAGGAACAAGATAGCTAAATTTGCAAATACTCTGGTGTCTGGCATTTGCAAAGAATGAAAATAGAGTATGTATCACTGTCGAACTCTTGTCCCCCACACTATTTTTAATGTACTAACAGCCCCTAATGAGTACACTTGCTATTATTCCCATTGAACTTATACCTCTCACAGTGGGAGTTGCATTTGTTATGACCATTCATCAAAAGGCATGTAGTGCTGTGTCCAAATGTGGTGCAATGGCCAAGTCCCACGTAGAAGTCAAGGTCTGTAGAGGGTCTCTCATTCTTCATGCAGTTTCCTGGGCTTCTAGTTCTTATACTGAATGCTACCCGATGTAGTCTCAGTTATTATCAGACCTCAGGAGGAAGGATTTGGAATCAATTTGGTGGATGTCATTCCCAGTAGAGGTGGCAAGAAATCATAGTTGAGATATAGCCTCATGCCTGATACCAGCTCTTTTGCTAACAATGCAGTTCTTCTTTCTCATTTAATCTTGTCCCTCCCTCTCCTCTCTCTACTCTTTGCCAAGTCCTCAAGCTGGATTAATTTATAACTTCAATAATATGGTAAATAACCTGAAGTTATTTTGCCCAGAGAAGGTGTATAAAGTAAACTACATAATTGTCATTCACGTTTACCCACGAGGAACCCATCTGCTTACTCATCATTGCTTTCGGAGTTTTGGCCCTGGCATTGGAAAAGTGCTCAGATTAATTTTAACTTTAGGGATAATTAAGTCCATAAAATGTGTGTTTGTTGCTCTTTGGTTGAAAGTAGTAAGAAGAGGAGAAAATTGGAAAATGAAGTGGAAATGTTCTAGAAAATTAGCTCAAAGTAGATCTGTTAAAAACTCTGAAGGGGATATTAAGATATAATTTCCTAAGACGACTTCTGAACAAGAAAATAGACCAGATAACATCAATCTGAAAAAGAATCTTCTTATTGGAGAAAACATAATTTGACTTTCTTTTCATTTATTCCTAGTTTTCCAATAAAATGCTATATATGTAATGTTATTAAATGTAATTATTATATATACTTATATATACACACACCAAGAGACCTACTGGGAAGAATTTGGATGATAAGGCAGTCAAGAACTTACAGATTGTCTATTAAAATTTTAAATTTAGTTATAGAAGAGTTGTATGAATAAATGTAAGTGAATTCTTTATTTGGACTCGAATAAATTAGAAAGAATGTAGAATTCAAATTGGAAAATAATTTGTTTCTTCCCTTTAGGTTGAATTGAGCCCCGCATAGCCCCGTACTATATGTGTTAGTTTGTGCCTCTCAGATCACTTCCTCATCCTTATAGCCTTGGGTCTTTCTGCAGTTCTGGATCATGCAATGCACTGGTTGTTTTTCACTTCATGTTACTGATGAGAAACAAGTAGTTCAGCGAGGCTGATGATTTGTTCAGCATGAGGCAGCTGGTAGTGGCAAAGCTGGAAATTCAGTTTGCGTCAAACGCCTTTTGTTTGTGACTAACAAGTATTGAATGTGTGCTCTGGGATGGGTGCTGGGGCCAAAGGCAATGAAGTCAGTCCCTGGCTACAGGGAGTTCTCAACAACAGGGTAAGTTCTGCGTACACAGACTATGTGAAACTAATGTTTCCCAGACCTGGGGGTTGGTTGAAGGTGAGCGGGTTGAATAAGGTGGGGAGTGGGAGGGATTAGAGAGTTGGAAGACAGAGAGCCAAGGAAGGAGGTGCAAATGTCCTGAGGTTGGAAGACAGGAATATGGCTCATTACCCACAACTTTGTGCCTTTTGAACACTTTCACTCACCAACACATGAAATTATGATTGAAATCTATTTTTACCTTGTTGGCACTCCAAACTATACAATGGAATTTCTAGAAACTGGAATCCCTTATCAACTTAACAAAGACAAAT